>NC_055685.1:12562584-12892810 GCF_017639745.1 Melanotaenia boesemani
AGACCTAGAGGGTCCCTACTGTAGTTAAATGTGGGTACGTGGGGTGGGTGGGAAGAAAAGGGAATCCCTGTCTTCTTTTGAACCTTTATTTAAGCAGGATATCCCATTGAGAGCAAAATATCTTTTTTCTAAGGAGACCTGGAGCAGACATTGTGCCCTGAAGCTACAGGATAAGACATTTAAAAACACACAGAGAGAGAAACACTCATGTGATTACATAAAACTTCAAGCCTCATTGTGTGTTCTAATGGACAATGCAATGTGAAACTATGAAAGTGGTTTACATTTATATTATCTGTCTGACTGGATTTACTCCACTAAAGATTTTTTTAAACATCTTTTTTACTCCCTTTTGTATTTTCTCTCTGCTGAGTCCTTTAACAAGACTTGAGGAGAGAGATTGGAGGGAAGGGACGGAGCGGTGAGGAGAGGAGAGTAGCAAGGGAAAAAAATGTCAATTACAATTACTAATAATAATCATTATAATTAAGCAATCACTTAATAGGAAATCAAATTATTGTGAGGGGTGACAGTGGGACAGAGGGAGGTCCCGTGGGACTGTATTAATTTCTGTTCTTTTATTTGACCAAAGAACTTTGCCTTTATTGTCTTTCGTCAATTTTTGGGCTGGGAAGGGTCGTCGAGAGGGCTTTATTAACTGGTAGCCTAGGGTGGTGATATTTTTTTTTAGGGGGGAGGATGGAGGAGTTGAAGGGAAGGGGTTGAAAGGATGTGTATTAATATTAATACATTTTTTTGGGGATGAGAAAAAGGAGGAAGAGGTTCTAGCAAAGGAGGGGTGGTGGGGGAGCAAAGCCAGTCATGGATCCACAAAATCACCCCTTCTCTCTTCGTATCCATCTACTCCCCCCTTCGCTTTTTTGGCTCACCTTTTCCTCTGTAAGCACTGCCTGTCGCAGAGTGAAGAGTTGTTTTGGAGCCGGAAATTCAGTTTAACAGTCAACAGGATAAGAGGGAGAACCCCAAACACACGAATACACACATTTGGGGTTAGTACATTTGCTTCGGTATGCAAAGGGTTACCTAATAATAGCTGGCCAATGTTTTTCACAAGGTCCCCAAGGATCGCTCTGTGTGCATGTGTGAGGGAGAGATTCTTAGCAGTATACCACACACACACAAGTGTATCTGTTTAGCAGTTTTCTCTCCAGAGGCTCTTGGTGGTGGTGGTGTGTATGTGGCCATTCCAAGGCTTTTCCCCGTGTCTCTTAATTAAGGCACTCGTCAGACAGAGACCAGCTGGGCCTGGTCTTGCCTCGCTGGCACTAACTACAATTCCAGTCAGTCTCACACTTCCCCTGCCCTTCTTTCTTCGTCACCCATTCCCGCTTTCCAGTCACCCGTTCTCTTCTTTCTGGGATTTCTCAGCCTTATCTCACTGACTAAGTTATGAGTTTTGCTCTGTGTTTTAAATAGTTTGCTGAATATTGATAGTGGAGTAAACTAAACAGTTTGACCTTTCTTTCTCACCTGCTTTCGGTAAAGTGCTAATTCATTAGCGTCCCATTATGATAGGAGAGATTGCCACCGAACAGCCTCCTAAATGCCAAGACTTAGATGTTTAGTAGAAAATGCTATGTAATTAAGCAGTCATCATTGGAAGCAAATGGCAAATCTTAATTGATTAAATTCTCTGTAGGATGATGTACTTGTAGAACGTATACAAAATGTGTTATTATAGGTTAGTGGATCAATTTCATATCGGATTGCAATTAAATTTATGTCGATCTTAGAGATAAGCATGAGCCATTAATCTACAGAACCAGCTGTGTATCCCTCAGCACACTGTAGTTTCAGTGAGACTGAAACTAAAGTCACATTATCTTCCCAAACAGTCAAAGTAAATGACCAAAAAGACAACACTATGTTAGCAATATGAAATGGGTTCGGATTCAATAAAATTGATGAAAAACAGATTATCCCACTGTGAAAACTTTGATATCGGTTAGTGAACGGCAAAACAGGAACACAACTAATTTGTTTAATGACCTGAACAGGTATCGCCCCGGCGGTTATGCAGAAAGCATGAAAATACAGGTCAACGTGACTCATTCTTTAGTTTGACGTTGCAAGCATCAACCGAAAACATCATGCAATCATTTTTAAGTAACACCTCATATGACAAGCATGAAAAATTAAACAGAGATTACAACAGAAGCTTCATAATTCATAGCTAAAGATATGACGCCCCTATTGGTTATGTTTAGTATTCTTTTTTAAATTGACTGGATCAACAAACTGTATCATGCTTAAGATTGAGCTTGATCAGTATGAAAATACTGTTACGAAACTATTTGCCATATCATCCAGCTCTAGTGTTGAGCTGGTCAGATTTATCAGGATTTTGGGTCATTTTCATTTACACATGTATATTTCTGATTTTATTTTTTATCTTTTTTTTGTGTGCATATTAAAACATTTGTGTATTTGTATGTAGCCTTTTTTGTCTGTTTGCATTTTTTTTTTAAACTTTTTGCTCTGTTTTTGCACCCGGCACAACTAATTCCATGTTTTGTACATTTTCATTACAGGAAATTGAGGTAAAGCCTTTTTCTCATAGTGGTACATAGAGAGGGATTGTCATATCTTTCTGTAAACTGTCAATAAATGAGGCTGAAATGTGATGTTAGTGTTTAAAACAACACGTGATCGATAATGAAGGGACTGTCATGCGGTCATAAATGTAAGTTTTTCTTCTGGATCTTGTCTCTTGTCAGATTGTTAAAACAAGGAGTGTGCCAGAGATTTAACATCAGAGTGTAACTGTACCCATACTCCACCTTTCTTCCTTTAACTCTTCAGTTTCACCCCTCCCTCGGTCCATCCCATCTTTGTATTCCTCCACTCCCATCCCTAAACCATCTTCCATACAACAAAACCATGCCTTGGTTACGTAGCTGTTGCTATGCTAGGTTTGGAGGGTTAGGACTGATACCATAGGCTTTCTTGTTCTGATCCAACTTGTATCTGTGATGTTTTTTTTAATTATTAATTGATTTATTGATTTATTTTCAGCAAGCACTGTGTTCTTTTCTGTATTTTCTGACTTCTAGAGTTTTAATGTGTCTACATGTGGGGATTATTTTCTCAATATTGGAATGAGTAACTCGTTTTAGATCTGTGCAACTGGTTTATATCATTGTGTGTCTGAGTGAAGTTTAAGTCTTAGCTTGTGTTCCTGCATGCACACATGCCCTGTGCATTAGCACACCTAGGCCGCCCTTTATCCGGGGGATTATGGTTAAATGGAATGCTGAGATTCTTGCAGCGAGCACCTGATAAAGGCAAAGTCAGCGTTGGGAGAGAAATTTAATTATTGGGGATAAAATCAGAGCGAAGGAGATAGTTACTGACTCGTTGGGGAGTTCAGTCATTGATATTTCTGCACAGGCTTCCTGGCAACATGCAGAGTTCATCACATCCTTAATGTGAGACCTCTTTTGTGTGTCTGCAAGTGTGTGTGCGTGCATACACCAGCTAGCTTAGGATTTCAAACTTTAAATGGTTTTTGTTGATGGCTCAAACAGCATTTTGGGTTTGCTGAGCCTCAACCCACTGCTTAAGGTTTTATTTTTTTCCCCCCTTTTTTTGTGTGTCGTGTCCTCCGGTCTCTTGTATGTCCAAATTATTTTGACTGTTAGCACGATGTGTAGTAGTTTTAAGTCAAATGTGAATTGAGGTTTGCAAAACTGATGCAAAAGTCATTTAGTCATGACTTAATTTTTTTCAGACAGGTTGAAAAAATCATGCTGAACATGCAGTTTGATTCTGAATTTTGGTGACTAAAATGTTATAAATATTATCATTAAAGTTCGACTATTACTGTTCAATTTTACCACTTTTTTTAGCTTATTTAGATGCATTTTAAATTATTTTAATTACTCCATGTTTATGTGACTTGTTTTTTTTTTTTTTAGCCCTTAAGGGTTCTAGTTTTAATTAATAATAAAATATTGACCCTAATTTATGAAAATAGATGCAAATATAGAACATCCAGAAACAAAGGTAAGCTTAAAATATTTTTAAGTGCATAAAAATAAAAGTAATATGCCACAAAATAAAGGGCAAGCTTATCTCAAGGTAATAAGTAAACATATATTAAAAGTACATTAATACTTCATTGTTTAAATTCAGTTTAATTCATTGTTGTCTTTTTCAGTGATAACACAATATTATTTAACCAAATTGAAAGTAAATTAATCTTATGCTATCTCATATCTCATTTTAAAAGATTTAGAGCACCAGTTTTTAATATTTAGTTTTTTTGTAATGCATGCTATGATAAATAATGAGCCAGACTCTTGCGTAGTTAAATGACTATTTTGGGGTCATGTAGCCTGAAAAATCACTACAATTATTCTCCAGTTTTAAGAGACTTTTGTGGGTTTGTGTTTAAAAATCAGCTCTGAACAAATAACCACCGCTTACCTTATAGGACTTGTTTTATCTACACAGATTAGCTTGTGTGTGTTTGAGTGACTGTGTGCGGGTTGTTTGAGTGACTGTGTGCTGGTGTGCAGGTGAGCACATTTCTGTCCTCTGGAGTGCAGACTGATCAATAGTAATTGGGTTGAGTGTCTCAGACCTGTTTCTTGGCTTTGTATTGTGGGCCTTTTGTAGGCTGACACAGGGCCAGAAGAGAAAGGGGACAAGAGGAAGAAAGAAAAGGAGAAAAAAGGGGGGAGACAGAGAGAAAATGGAGGATGTTTGCAAGTCGACGAGCATGACTGACTCCCTCAACCAAAACTCCGGATATTTATTCAGCATTACTCACTAATCTAAAAAAAGAATCTTCCTGCCTTTTTGTGTCTCTTCTTTTCTTTTTATTCAGACTGGAGGGATGAAGAGTGTCTGTATGTATTGCCATGGATTTAAATGTGTGGGAGTATGTGCAGGTTTCTAGAGGAAATACTGTTGGAAGATCTTTTAAAGTGGTGTGATAAAGCACATAAGTTGTTATGATGTATTAACAGGCATCTCGCTTCTTCTTCTTTGTCGCTCTTGTTTAGAAAACACAAGCTCATTCCCAGAGTATCTCATCCCATCCTCATCCCTCTCTATTCTGTTTCTTTTATGACTTCCATAAAAGCGATGTGTGTTGAGTGAGGGTTGAAGCTCCAGTGGTATTAGCAAGGAGGCATTAGGCATAAACTCAAAGGTATATTAAAGCAACGGCCCTGTTGTTCATATAAACACAGCAATTCAATTTAGCCTGCCCCACGGGGAATGGGATTTCAGCAGCTTCCGAGAGCAGGAGAGGGCGGAGGAACAGAGGCAGCAGTGGATGAGGTAAGACAAGAGGAGGAGGTGGGATGAAGGGATCTTGGATAGGTGCAAAGGCAGGAAGAGGGAATAAGGGAGAGGGGGGTGAGGGAATGTAGGGGAAGAGGTTGGGCCCAGATGTGGAGATTAGCATATTGCATTGGCATGGTGGCTAGTTGCAGGAATTCATTATTAGCGTTGCATTACCACAGCACGAGCACCTGTGTGTGTTTGTGTGTGCATATGCATCCATGCAGTGACGGGAACTGCACACGCACGTACATACACACACACACACACACATACATAACCCACACTGGCAGGCAGAGGGGCTGCCAGCGTCTGCAGTGTCAGTGCTCCGTTGCACGGTTGGACAGAACGAGAAACCCTACACTTCTATTATTCAGTCCAAATTCAAATAGGCTTGTCAGGAAAGCTTCTGCTTTTTATTACCTGTCAGAAAAACCAAGGGATGGATGGAAAAGGGGGGAGCAAATTAAACGACACTAAATGAGACCCCCTATCTCTCTGCACTTTACCCTATTCCACCATTCCTCCCAGCTCTGTTGACACACACATTTGGAGACTTTGACAGTATGTTGTTGTTCAGCTCTATCTGTAGTTTACCTTAACCAGGTTTTATGTGTCAGTCAGATGCTGAAAGGCAAAATTATTTTGTTCATCACTGAATATAATCTCTAGGCAATATGACATCAACAGAGCCAAGGCCTGTGTTTGATGTGAAACGGAAACATGTCTAAGACATTTATTGAGATTGATCCCAAGTTCATTTGACATCTATAAAAAGAAGCAAGAAGAAGAGATTAATGTGTGTGTGTTTTTTTGGGCAGTGTGAGATATTGTTAAGGAATGGGTTATGGCTGCATGAGGGGAAACTGACGTGAGACCCCCTCTACACGCACCCAGAATAACCTCCTCCTATCTTGCCCCTTTCAACCAGGCATAACATCTACCATCTGTCCACTCTCCTCTTACCATCTTCCTCCTGTTTTTCATCTCACCCCGCTCCTCCTTATCTTCTGCCCTTCCACTTCTTACCCCGAGCACCTTCCTCCCCCTCCTGCACATTTAGGGCCTTTGTGAGTGCCCCTCTGCTGGCATCCAGAGATGCGGAAATATTAAGTCTTGCCTTGAGAATCAGAGGAATATTCATGTATTTGTGACAGGAAGAGGAGGGGATACCATTTGCCATTAGTTGTGCAGTTTGATTCTAGTTTTTATATTTACATCATGTTCAGTCATTTATTTTTAGTAAAGTTGGAGGAAGAAGAGGAATCAATTGAGTTGTTATAATTTAGTCAATGGTGATACTTTAGTTTTGTAGTATATATATTTTAGTTAGGTCTCTGGTAATTTAACAACATGCATATTGGTTACATATCATCTGAGTATGTTGTCCATGGTTGGAGCCTTCCATGTTTAAACTAACATAGTGTCCCTTTATTTTTATGTCTCTTATTTATTATTGATCATTTGAAGACATACATCTGTAGAAAAAATTTAAATAAATGATTAATAAATGAATAAATTAAATCATAAAATGTGGCAGATCCAGAGGAGTAACATTGTTTTGCTTGTCTTCTCTGCCCAATCTGCCATCAGTTATAACTTTAGACTGCCAGGTTCAAAGGACAGCTGGATGCATTTATAAACTGTATTTTACTGATGGGCCATATTAGGTGCTCCTCTTCTAATCCTCTATTGTTCTTTGTCTGTCCCCTGTCCCACAGAGAGGCTGCTCTAATTAAAGACTAATAATTGTATTGTTTTATAAAGTCTATAGAGACAGAGATTCGGCTCTTCAATAATTTTTCTCCCTCCAGTGTACCCTACCCATGGAGAGTTATCTCACTGGATAAAGTCTATAAACACATAAAGACTCACTCTTTGGGTGTGTGTGCACAAGTGTGTATGTGTGCCAGAGAGAGAGAGAGTGTTGTGTAGCATACAGTAAGAAGAGGAAGGAAAAGGCAAATCTAAATTAAAACTTAAAGCACCATTATTTAATTACCCCAAAGGCTGTGGATTTGAAGGATTGAAGGGTGGCTTTGTGTGGGTGTGTGTGTATGTTTGTTCACACAAACGTGCCGCTGTCCAGGATTATTTCAGTTTTTCAATTTGCCCTTTCCCTTCAAAGTGTGTGTGTGTGTTTGTGTGCAATAATATGTGCGTGTCACCATGTAAACCCTTATTGGTTGCCCTCTGCCATTGCCCCTCCTTCACCTCCATCCTGCTCTTTTTCCTCTCTCTCTCTCTCTCTCTCTCACACACACACACACACACACACGGATGCATGCACACATGCTGAAACGCCGGCAGATAAAAAGGCATTATGGTAAATTCCACTTAATGACAAATTTTTAATTTGGGGAACAGGGCCTGGTGAATGGAGCTTAATTACCAGGGCCAAAGATCCCTCAGAAAAATAACCCCCTCGACGTGCCCAACCTGCCCGATAATGGAGCGCTCTGCAAAATGGTTCAGATTAACCAGCACCGTTTATCTACCCTCCCACACCCCCCTTCTGTATAATAACAAAAATAACAATCATGAAAATTCTATCTGCCTCCCAGCCCCCATCACCCAGCTTCCCTCTCCCGCCTTTCTGCCCTCCCACCCTCTGCCTGGCTCACTCCCGCAGGAGGAAATTCATCAAAATGAAATTGAGGTTGCAACTCAGTGGTTTTATTAAAATATATTTGCCCCTCACAGACGATGCGTGCTTGATGTGTTTGTGTGCTTCGCTGCAAAAGACAAAAGGGGCTCCATGAATAATTTGGTCAGTTTTATTGGAGACATTTTGCATGTGCGTAAACAAGTATGGCCTTACTGATAAAATACAAACACTTGTTGATTATGTGTTGCTCTGCTACACAGTTAAGTTAGTAAAGTTGAGTCTCACACTGTCCTCTAAGTCCTACAAACACTCTTTTTGGGTCAAATGTATTTTATGTTGCCACTGATGCAACAATTTTTTAATAATTTGGGTTTCTATGTAAATAAAAAAAAGCTTAAACTTCAAATAAGGGTTGTGATGAGTGATTATTTTATTTTTTAACAAAAACATCTAAAAAAAAAAGAGAATTTTTCAAATGCAGTGTGGCATCTTTATAGGTTAAAAACTGACTCACTTCAGAGTAGGTCGGTGATTTCAGTAGATTTTAATGAAGTGTAGGATATTTAATCAGGTTAACTCTGCAGTGTTATACTTTGCACGATTTTATTGCAAACCAGGGTTTCACTGCATCTTACTTCTGGATTCACAGCTGCTAAAATCAGAGTCTGTTCACCTGGTAGCACATGCACTATATGCTCAAGGGTCAAATCTTGGATGCGGCAGCTTGGATTTGATTCCATCTTGGGCTCTTTGCTGCATGCTGTCCCTTTCATATGCTCTTTCCTTTTGTTGTAACACTTCATCACTAAAAGAAAAAAAAAAGCTAAAGAATCTCCAAAAAGTGTTTGAAATGTTCATTTGAGGAATTTATATAATCTGACTGAATTATTACTGGATTAGTATCAAAGTAGTGTAACTTCTAAGACATAAACAAGATCTTATAAGATAAATTTAATTGTTCAGTATATAATAGACACAAGCCAGCTGATCATGTTTAGGCTAATTAAATGAGCCATGTTTCAGTTTAGTCTGTTTGTCAGTATAAGTAAAGCATGTATTTCAGACTTCATTCTTGCTAAAATAGCCATCTAGGTCTAAAGGCTTTCATAAAATCTTTAATTCTCACAAATCCTTTTTTTTATTTCTTAGCCTCTAAAGACAGTCAAAACATAAAATAAACGCCATTTTATGGGTTCAACATATTGCCTTTTTCAGAATTTATGCATTTGTACTTTGTCGGTGATTCTTGAAAATGTTGGTGTGAGGCCCACTCTGCATCAGGTGGGAATAGTAAAAGCATGAATGTGTTGCATCAGTTCTGAATGGGTTAGTAAGAACCACCAGACTATCAGCAAATCAATGGAGATTTGTGTTTTTGAACAAAAAATTACTAAATATAAATCACAGTACTAATTAAAAGACACAGTCACTAAAACCTGTAGATGCTGGTTCAGCTTCGGATAACTTGACCATGCCTCTGTACACACGTGTGTGCACATACACACACACACATAGCACCTTAATTTACTTTTCTTGGCATTCTTTGGTCCCTGTTGTTGTGTACCCTGATTGGACCATGTGGTTGCCATGCGGTTGCCAGGCCGCGCCCCTGCTGTGTGGTAATTGGTGTCTGTGGTGTTGCCGCATGACGACGGTGCTTTGACTGACAGGTTTGGCCACCTGCCCTGCCCTCGCTGCCAACATGGTGCAGAAAAGGGTGATGAGGAAGGGAGGAGATGGCACAGGGGGAGAGCACTCGGCATGTCACATAGGCAGGGTGGGGGAGCTGGATATCAGATCATCAGAGATGGACTGCGTTGATGTATGTTTGCCATACACAAAGCAGACTCAACAGGAATCTGAGTGATGGCATCTACCTTTATTTCAGAAATCCACCTACGTGAAATGGCAGAGATAATGATGTAAGATTAATTATCACAAAGGCTTTTTGGGTTTCTGTTTAAACATCATCTTTGCTACATGAAGGTTCAGCTCAGTGATGTGTCTTTGTTGAAGTAATTAAGGCAGTTTTCTAACATCTTGTAGCAAAGAGAAATGGATGCCCGACCAGATGTTGTGGGAAAATTTAGACCAGTTTAGATATTTTCAGATGTTTTACTTTTCATAATTTGGCTAATGTCCAGCGATTAACATGTTTTGATTTATGTGTTTCTTAAGATACTAAATATTGGCCCCAACTCCTAAAATAAAGTAATTTTCTTTTATGTATATGGTAGCCGTCCCCCCCCCCCCCCCCCCCCCCCCCCCCCCCCCCGGTTCCCCCCATATTGCTTTTTACTTGGAGGCAATAAACTTCTAATATGTTTTGGCAGTATAAGCATAACTACCTTATTCACCACATAAACATGACAGACAAAAATGGACATGCTGTCTACTTCAGTGTGTTTTAATGTGACACTTTACCTTTTGACTGCACCTTCTCCATGCACCATGTCTTTCAACTAATTTAAGTGAGCAATGCCCAGCAGACACAATAAAAGAGGTAGAGCAGTTGATAACATTGTTTTTAATTTGGTTTGTAAATTTAGCTGCAAAAGTCAAACATAGCTGGGTTAAACATGCAGGGATGGGTAATGTTATGGTTTCAGTTTAATGCCAACAGAAAGACCACTTTTACTTCAGTGTATTTTCTTTAGCAGTTCATATTCTCGACTAAATATTTAACAATTAGGGTTCAAACAAACTTCATGTGTATGGTTTATTTGATGGTTATCTAGCAACATGAGTTAACAACCACATGAATCCCATCTGGTTTAGATTAATATTTGTCTCAATATTTCCTACTTGAATTGATAACAAAATCAATTCAATTCAATTAAGCTTTATTTGTATACCACCAATTCACAACAAAGTCATCTCAAAGAAGTTTTACAGACGCAGTCTAATTCATCTTAATTCCAATTAAAATCCATCACTGGTGTGAATGTGTTTGTCATGTTTCTGCTCCAAGGTAGCTTTGGCTACACATGTAGCTCACCATCACCAGGTATGAATGGAGTGTGAATGAATAATGGAGTCACTTTTAAGTGCTTCAGGTGCTGAATAGAGCTATATAAATCATTATTATTATTATTGTATGGCTGCACAGCAAGAAGATCGCTGATTTGACCCTTGGCTGGGGGGAGATTCGAACATTGGCCTTTCTGTGTGGAGTTTGCATGTTCTCCCTTGTATGTGTGGGTTATCTCCAGGTACTCCAGCTTCTTCACAAAGACACGCATATTAGGTTAATTGGTCACTCTAAATTCTCCCTAGGAGTGAGCATGAGCATGAGTGGTTGTTTGTCTCTCTGTGTTGGCCCTGTGATGCACTGGTGACCTGTCCAGGATGTACCCTGGACGGCGTGGCTCAGCAAGGTAGAGCGGTCGTCTTGTAACCTGAGGGTTACCGGTTCGATCCTCGGCCAAGTCGAGTTGTCCGAGGTGTCCTTGGGCAAGACACCGAACCCCTAATTGCTCCTGATGGTTCGTGGTTAGCGCCTTGCATGTGTGAATGTGTGTGTGAATGGGTGAATGTGATGTATCATGTAAAGGGCTTTGGGTATCATCCCAGGTACAGAAAAGCGCTATATAAATACGGAGTATTTACCATTTTACCATTTACCCTGCCTCTCACCTGTTAATTGCTAAGATCGGCTCCAGCTTCCCCACAACCCTAAAAGGTCCCATATTATATTTTTTTTTCAACAATTTCATATAGGTGTCAGAGGTCCAACAACATTGTTTTCAAAGTTTATTACCCCAAATTCAGCCCTGGTCCTTAATTTTCCATTCCAAATGTGGCTCTAGTGAGCGTTAATGAGAACAGGCTGTTTCAGTGTCTGAACCTGTCAATGTTCATGAGTGGTACCTGTCCACGCCCACTCAACTACCCTCTCTGGGAGAAAATCAGGCTTTTGCTGGTGCCCGCTTGGTAATTTTAGAGGGCAGGCTCAGCTAGCCGGGTGTTAATGGCAGTATCTACTAGCTTGGATAGTGGTTTTTTCCCATTGTGAGGTCACAAAGGGAAAGGTCTCAGACTCACCCGTTTGAGCACGCATTCGCTAAAAAGTGGAGCAAACAAGTGAGAGAGGTGAATTTTCTCATTTTTGGGCCTTATACACAGACTATGAGGACACTTATGACTGTTAGAAAACCTTTAGAAAGTGAATTGTGCATAATATGGGATCTTTAACTGGACTAAGTGTTACAGTGAGTGAATGAATGAATGAATGAATGAATGAATGAATGAATATTATTATTATTATTATTATTATTATTATTATTATTATTATTATTATTATTATTATTATTATTATTATTATTATTCATCCATTCTTATTAATCCACTTTAGTCCAGTTTATAACCCGGTTCATATAAGCTAGTTCATTAAATTATTATTAAAATTATTGTCTATATAAGGAAACCAATGGATTAGATAGAATCTTCTCTAAAATTCATCCCACCATCTTGAGCAAAGGGGGAAAACTCCCATTTAATATTAAGGAAAAATCTCCAGGACAACCAGACTTAGTAAGGATAGCCTTAGAAACTTATTGGAAAAGTTTTTAGTTACATTAACGTTTCTCAAAGCCTGAAACCCAAATGTACAAACTAAACACATACTTGATGTACTTTTTTTTTAAGTTTTGGGCTTGAAGCTTTATTTTCCCCCTTTAAATCACAGCAGACATTTTCTGTGTAATAACAGGAAGAGCATGCATGAAACAAAATCCAGCTGTTTCTTTGAGTCTCATTTTAGAAATATTTAGAAATATCACCATAGATACTTTGATTTATCTAACAGAGATTGGTAGAAATAGGCAGAGAAAGGGAAGCCCAACGTGCTACTTTACTCTGTCATAGCTTTGTCAGGCTGTGGTCTCCTTCCTCTTTGGCAAACATCTGCACAAATACATGTACGCCAACATACAAATGGTTTCTCTCTCCTTCATGTTATCATTTCATCTTCTGTTCTTTTTCTTGCCTTTTCCTCCTTACTGTCATCCACAAGTCTTTCCTTAAACACTTTAATCTGGGTGATCTTGCTTGATACTCATCCTGCATGTCTCTTGCTGTGTTGCAGTGTTTTCCATCTCCTCCTTTTCCTCATCCTCTTATTGTTTTTGTTCATCTCACTTGTTCTCCTTCTCTCTTGTGTTTTACACTCTTTTGGTGTGTTTAACCTAACAGAGGTTAAGGCTGTAAGGCAAGGGGGATGTCACAAAGGAAATGCTTTTTCACACAGAGAGCCTGCACACTCCCACCCACCCTCACTATTGTCATGTTTAGTGTTGCTAATCCAGCCCTGTCGCTTCTGTATCAAACATAGCCTCCATTTAGGAGGAAAGGCCCCTCTTTCTTTCCCTCTGTATATGTGTGTGCATGCGCGTGCACAGGCTGGTCAGTGTATTAATGGGCCAGCAGCTTGTACAATGGACGGGCTGGCTCTGCATGCCTGTTTAAGTGTCAGGATAGGGGAAAGAGAGATTGGATGAGCTGGGTCAGTCTACATCTCTAATGTTTGGATGGAGAGGCAAATAGCTTTTAGATGACACACAAACATCTTAAAAACCTAATTAAAATTGGTTGGAGTCGTGGGTGAGTGTGAAGAGAGCAGCACATTCATGGAAGGCTGTGTGTCGTTGACGTTTTCCATCTTGCCCTTGGTTTATCAGACTTAAACCATCCTGTCTGAACCTCATCCCATTTGTGTGTGTATGTGTGTGTGTGTGTGTGTGCGGGTGTCACCCCAGGAGAGCTGGGTGTTCATGGTTCATTAACCACACGTACACTTCCGTTCTGCTCTCGCTGGTGGAAGGGACAGATTCAGTGGATTCACACACATACACACACACCCCATGCATGCACATGCTCAATTCCTCTGTTTCGTTTGGTTCTGCCGGCTCTGATGAACAGGCACGCATCCTCCTCCCTTCATCTTCTCATCTTCCAGTAATCAGGGTACCTTTGAGACAGACAGGTAGCATCTGTCGCCTTGTCTCCCCGATCAGTCCCTCCCTCTGTTTCTCCATCTCCCTGGCTTCCATGGCGTTGTGTTGCATTACCCTTGACAATGGAGTGATGAGATAATGTAAGAGTTGTTCCACAGAATCAATATCAGTGGAACCCCATTAGAGGGTACTGCGAATGGGACATTTTGGTGAAAAATTTGGAGATTTCTAGCAGATGAGACCATTTGGCACATTAACTGTGTCCTAACTGGGGATAACACGAATTACTTCGCTCAAGATCTTTGGGGTAAGACCTCTAAGTTCGATGTAAGGACAGGTTCTCTGTTAGATCAGTCGAAATTGTAATCTGCAGTCAGCATGGTGAACGCCTCTCATGAGCCTGTTCAGCTGCTCGGTGAAGCTGACGCCATCTGCTTTTTGAGCTCCAGACTCCTTCAGATGTGCCGGGCCATGATGGAACGAGGCACTGATGGTTTGATTTTTGAACAGGGCCTCAAGGTTGATTAGCATATTTTTACCCTGTGTACAGAAAACAGACCCCCACCCACCCTCAGCTCTTTCCTTTCCTCCACCCCCACCCATGTGTTTGATTTCTCGGCCGTGACAAAGAGCTTCACCCCGTATCCGTGTGTGTGTTGGTTCGGTAAGATGGGGGGGAGGGTGGGGTTGGCCCTTAGATTAAGGGAAAGCTTCCTGCTCTTTATTTGGGGAGTCCCCCTGGGAGACGCTTTGGGAATGACTTTCGTTGAGTCACTAACGCCTACTCGCATTCACACATATACACACACACACTCAGTTGCACTTACACACCTTTCACCCATGCCTTTTTTTTAAGCTGCCCATTGGCTGGGTACTGGTTGTTGTGTAACACCAGCTAAGCGTGCTAAGACACATGCGTGTGTCCCACAGAGGGCCCCCAGTCTACTTACAGCGGAGCGGTGCTGGGAGGCCCCCCATCCTGTTCTCTTTTCTATACAAAACTAACCATAACTAACTACACTTTAAATATCTTACTCTAGCGTGACAGTAAGAGAAAAGACATGCAAATACACATTAGTATGCAGGTATCCAGAAAGCTGTGATGTGCAGATCTTTTTCTGACATTACACAGTAAACCTGAAAACAGCTCAGATTTGAGTGCTACAAATTAACACGCTGGAAAACAGGAAATATTCCAGCAAACTAACAAACAAAAGAACAAAAAAATCACATAAATAAAACTGAATATGTAAAAGTTTTCCCACTATGTATAGACATTTGAATATTGGAAGCAGGGATATTCCCCTGAATTACACTTATGGTGAGCTAATTTATCATGATTTTGACAATATTTGTTAATTAAAAAGTGGGCCTGACAGCAAGCGTTAAGCAAGGAAGTGGTTGAAGTGATTTCAGTTTTGCAGTGGGTGTGATTTATGTCTGCTTCTAAACTGCAAAATCTGATATCATTTATCAAACTGTAAATAAAACAAGGTAACGCATCCTTTTTTCTCCACACCAGTCAGCCATTGGATCCATTTGGCATCTTACAATACAAACCTCAAAAACTTCATGGCGCTATCCTGTATGTCTGTATTAACTCCAAAGACTCCATGACTTCAGTTTTGGTCTCGTTGTAGAGTGTGGGGGTTAAAGCTGTGACATGACTTGTTTCGATTACTCTTTGAATGGCAGCAGTTACAATTTCCCGGCTGGATATGCAGTATAAATATGGTTTCTCATAAGTATTTTAGTTCATTTTAGCCAAAGTGTTGCAAATCGTTGAAGCCGGGTTCTGACTGAGGTTTTTTCTTCCTGTTAAAAGGGAGTTTTTCCTTTTCAATGTCGCCTCTTGCATGCTCAGGATGGGGGTTTGGATCGAAGTTAAGATTTGATCACCGGAACACTGGAAAGTGGCAAAATTGATAAATGGGGCAAAAGGGGCAAAAGGACTGGGGTAATGTAAGGACTGCAAGTTATAAGTCCATACTTAGTAAAAGATAGAACGACTGAAGGGGTCTTTTTTAAACTTAGAAAAAAATAGATGAAGAATTTATCCGTTATTCAGGAATGGACAGGGGCTACAAGTGACCACTGCACACTTGACCTTATTTAATTGTCACGTTTAGTTTCCTGTTATTTTATCTTGTGTTGTTGCTTTTGTCTCTTAATAAAGACGTTGCAATGTTAGATTAAAAGAAAGAAAATTAACAAATTTGTGTTGCTTGGCTAGATAAAGGTACTTTCTAATGCCAACTTCATTACTATTTTTTTAAGTAACTTTTTTGATAAAAGGACTTAATAGTACATCAGGAGAGTAATTCATATGTTAGGCAATAATGACAATAATTATAAGTTGAAGGCCAAAACTATAGCAAACAAACCAAATATGTTTATTATTTATTATGAAATCCTCTGTTGTAGCTTTTCAAGATATTATAAAAGGCGTAATTAGGACATGTTCCTTTCTGAAGTGTTTATCTCCAGTTTGTTTCAGGTTGGACACCATACAAGGGTCATTATTTGAAAATTTTTTTAAGAAGACTTTGTCATCAAACCGTTATTTTCAAATCACACCCTTATCATTGTTGGGAGGACTGTGTGACCCACAGAGTCCTATCATTTGGTGTCTGGTACTTCCTTTACTGGAAGGACTGAAGCCAGACGAGGAACAGTGTCCTGTCCCTCAGGATAGCAACAGGACAAAGAAAAAAAGACTGTTGGATACTGATGTAGTTTTAATGATTTCTACCTTTGTTAATAGTGCTATAGGGTGATGTTCTCTTTAATTAAGCTTGTCATAAATTCTCTGTTATAGTTGTGGACCCTTTCAGAGATGAGACATTATGCTTGTCTTTATTGTGTTGGTTTGATTAACCAGTATCTAAACAGCTTTTTCATTCATTCAGTGTGGATCTACTAAAAGTGTAACCTCCAAAATTTGAGTCACAAGCTACCTGTGTGGTGACAATACTGGATTGCTGGAATTTGTAATTGTATATGTGTGCGTGTGTGTTTGGAGGTGAAGGTCGTGGCAGAAAGGAGCCCCATCCAAACAGCAGCCATTTTAATTTGTTTGACAGGGAAGAGAGGTGATAACCTCCCTCTGCAGTCGCTCACCCGGGGAAGCGGAGGGTGAGATGGGGGGGTTAGAAAACAAGGAGAGAAAGCAAAAGCAAAGGAAGGAGGGCTGAGCTGAATAGCGATAAGGGGGTTGGATAGAGAGGAAAAGAAAGAAAGAGAAAGGTGGAAAGGAGAGTGTAATATTTGATTATGGCTCAAGGCTGTATGTTTGTCCAAAGGCTAAAGACTGTCAACCAGCTAATCGCAGGGGTCGACGTGTGGGTGTGTCTGTGTGTGTTTGTGAGAGCATGAGAGCGTGTGTGTGTCATTGCTATCAGCACATAATTTATGCCGTGTACACGTGTCTGTGCATTTCTGTGCGTGTGTGTTTGTGTGTACGTTAGGATTTCTGGATGTCAGTTACAGTTGTGTGGGCCTGAGGAGAATACAGCGGCCTCCCTCAGGGTGCTGTTAGTGCCACTCTCATACAGATGTGCTGGGCTGCCACTGTATCAGTTTCAGTATGTGTGTGTGTGTGTGTCTTTGTCTTAAAAGAAAACAAAACTCTTTCCTCTGGGTTTGAGTTCTTAATAAGGTTGGTTATTGTCACACATATAAGTGTTATTTCCTCAGATTAAAGCTCCTGTTAGCAGTCCATACATACTGTAAAACTAAAATAGCTCCAAACTCTGTTTTCAGGTGTTGAAAACATCATTTTATTTCAATCTCTAACATATTTTTTGACTATTTAAAAAAAATTCAGTTTTGAATTCATTAATATTTTTTATTTGTTTTAATGTAGCTGCGATTTTCTACCCTTACTAAGTTTATAAATACAAGCTGCTTTGTTGGATTGCAATTCATTTTACAGGGCTGCCTTATAAAATGGCCAGGTCCCTCATTTTTAAATCATCACTTAAGAATAATAAGTAAACTTTGGCACCTTTTTTTTTAACATGCATTTTCTTCTTTTTGGCCAGATGCTGAAAAAGAAGAAGAAGAAAAAGAAGAAAGCTGGTTGGTCTCAAGCAAAGACAAGGAAGTATGCACCAAAATCAAGTTACTGTTTATCATCTTTACTGCATAATACTTATGTTTTCTAAAGCAATGTTAACATTGTATGTGCGTGTGTTAAGTACAAAAGGTCATAATTTCAGTCCAATTTCTTTTTAAAACAAATATTTTGCACCGGGTTTGATCATGAGGGTATTTGAGGACATGTGCTCACAGACCCTGATCAAGGCTGAATTTTCCCCCCTTCACTAGGTCTTGCCATGCTCTGTGTGTAAGGTATGGTGACAGAGATTGTAACAGAGCTGAGTACTCTATGTGTGTGTAACAGAGAGTCGGGATAGTGGAGCACAATGATTCCACAACCAAGACATGGAAAGGTGTTACTTTGTTTAACTGGGACTGAGCAGAATCTTATTTTTTCAGTTTTACAGCACAGTGTGTACATGAGAAAAGCTCACATTTGTCTGTCAGTTGGAAAGCATTAACATTCAAGCCTTAAAATTAAAATATTACACCTTTCTCCTCATTATCTGAAAGTTTTCAGGCTCTGGCATACACAGTCTTGACTTTATGTTCATAATACACTTACTTTGTGTTTTAAGGCTCAGATCTATAACAAAGACAAAGGTCCGAGGTTGGCAGTGCAGCGAGTATCAAACAGATACTATACTGGGAAGAACGTCCAGTGTAGAAACTGCAACAGGACTGGACATCTTTCCAAGAACTGCCCAGATCCTAAGGTCAGTTTTCACCGGTGCACAGCAGCAAATTCAGCTTCTACACAGGCTATGTAAGGGTATACAACTAACTGTGTTGTGTGCATTTGTGTGTGAGCAGAAGCTGTCGCCCTGCTTTCTGTGTGGCACAAATGGCCACATGTCCAGTGCGTGTCCCAATAAGCACTGCAACAATTGTGGTCTACCCGGGCACCTCTACGAGTCCTGCAGTGAGAGGGCTTACTGGCACAAACAGTGCCATCGCTGCAGCATGACAGGACACTTCTTTGATGTGAGTATATCATTATCTTTTATTTTCCTTCAAGTTTTAATAAGATTGTAACACACAATATTAAACAAATCTGATTTATTCAGGGGTTCAAACAGGTTAAATATATGGCAGTTGAGGTCCCTACTTGTGTAAGACTTAAGCCTTATTTTGGCTTGCATTTAAAAAAAATTTCTAGCTTTTGGGGGTTAGCAAGAGTCAATAACTTGGATCTTATAAACAAATATTAATTATTTAATATAATGAATATTTTTAAACATTTTATTGTATGTGAGGTAGATATAATCATAATTTTAAAAAGGATGTTTTCTGACACCACCAAATGGTAGTGCAAGTTTCCACATTTGTTATAACAGGTTTTAGTTACGCAGAATTTAGTATTATGGACCTCATATGAGGATGCCAGGTCTCAGGCGGTTAGAGTTAGGCTTGTTCTAAAAGTCAGAAAAAAGTCTCCTGATGTAGAGGCTGGAAAGGTCCTAATAAAAGACACCATGTGACTTCAGCCAAGACACTTCAGTATGAGAAGTGATCAGACAAAACTGTTATTGCTAAAGACATGCTGACTTATAGGTTGCAGTGAATGATGCCTGCGAGTGTCTTTATGCTGACTTCACTACAGAAAGAACTTTCTACATATGTTCTGACATGCTTCCAGAAATAGTGAGACAAGTTTTCTCTGCCTGTCTCTTTGTACCAAAACATGAAGCTTCCACATGAGCAAGATTTCATTATTTCAAGTTTACAGCTCTGAGTGCATCTTTCTGAATCTGTTTTTTCACAACTGGATATCAGTGTGTCCTGAGTGAGTTACCACGTATACTACGATTTGTCCTCTTGTGACCAGGACACATGATAATACAAGGTCTTAAAAAGTCTGTCTGTAAGCAAGGGGGAATTTAAAGTTACATAACAGAACCAGACGCACCGGCTTCATAACACACGTACACACATTTTGTGGATTGTGATTAATTGTGTTGTCTAACACAGAAAACTACAGTATAAGAGTTAATTCACCTTTTGCATTTCCACAAGGATCTTCATAGATGTATGTGACACAAATATTGTCATCTTTGTGGACCCGTCAGAAAACCAGAAACGTGCATAGAAAATACTAGAGATAGACTAATGGTAAGGTAAGGTGCTGATGGTAAGGATTTTGAGTCGATACTGATACCAGTATTAGAAATGATCGGTCAGTTTATATTTAGTTCCTTTTTCCATTAAATTATTAAATATGCATTAAAAATAAATTAACATATTTTGAGTATTCCAAAACACACATTTATTCACAGAAATTAATTAAAAACAGCAAAAACATAAAGCATTTACAAAAAACAGTTTTAATAGACTTTTTATATCACCCAGCCTGAAACATGCAGACACAGTCAGCTGACCTGTATCAGAGTTGTAATATGAATCAATTGCTTGCACATCTGTAAAGTCCCAATCACCCCGCAAATGCTTAAACTATGAATTAGCACTGAATAAGCACATTAGCAATTACGTCTCACCCCCTCCACTTCCCCCAATCCCCCTCTTTCTCTCAGTAATAACAAGTGGCCAGGGGTCAACACACGCTGCTGTTCACATTAATTGATACACTTCAGCAATTACAGCTTAGTTATGCTCCGCCATGCTGTATATTTATTCCAGCTGTGTGAGGTATTTGTGCGTATGTGTAAGTGTGAGCATCCCCACTGAAGGGTAAATCTAATGACCATCAATGACAATTATCCCACTGCAGCGTTCATTACCTGGTCCGCTTATGCAGATGCTATAGGACAGAAAACTGTGTGGAGGAAGCTGCCGCCCTCTCCCTTCTCTTTTTTCCCCGTGGTGCCCTCCCTCTCCGTCAGTCAGTCGTGTACTGTGCTCTGTGTAATGGATGAGTAGCCAGGTGAACACCAGAGGGAGAGGGTATACCAGGACACACACAACCCAATTTTTCTTTCTCACTGTCTCTTACCCTTCTTTCTCATCTCCTCATTCAGATTCATACATTCTTCTTGTCTCTTCTGCATACAAGTTTTAATGACAAACAAAAGTCCAAAGTTGTGCACTGTTGTAATTACCCTTCTTCTGTAATGCATAACTTTATTTTCTTACAGTTGCAAATTATACTGAATGTATTAGTGTGTGTGTTTGCAGGAGAAAGAGTCAGGTCTCAGTCCCCTGGGCCTCTCTGTGTCTCTCATTAAAGACAGACGGTTGATGGAGCGCGAGTGTGTCGCTCGCCTCGCCTGTCGCCCTCGACAACAACACACTACCCTGGCGGTCTGGAGGGATAGAGCAAATGGGAGGGAACGTGTGTGGGTGGGGGGTTTGTTGAAGAAAAGAAAGAGCTGGATGAGAGGTGGAGAAAGATACAGCTGTCGAAATTCATATTAGTCCTTTATTCAAATCCAAACAGATCCGATTTAGCCGGGAAAAGTACCTGCTGTTCTGTACAAGCTGCAGGATGTCAACACACACTTCAGGCCAAATTAGCCACTTTTTGATGCGATGGGAAATTTTAGATAATTTCTTAGAAAAAGAAAAGAGTGCATGGAAGAGCAAATTACACCCAGCCTCTTTTCCCCGAACAGACTTGAATATATAATTTAGTCTCACTTTCTCTTTCACTCAGTAGGTATGTAAGTAGATAAACCTTGTTGCCTGCGGCGACTGCAGCATTTTCAATTTCCCAGTGGGAAGTGGCGGTGGTTGGTAAAGGATGTCGGAACGCTTAAGGAACAGCGTGGAGAAGCCCCAGAGATAATGCTTTAGCCACACTGGCACAAAACAACTGTCTGCCTTTCTGACTGACTGTTTAACTGACTGCCTTGACTCTCTGCAGAGCGATCGACGGTGAGAAATCTGGGTGATGAAGGTTTTGGCCTCCTCCCTTTTTCTCTGTTCAGTCATCTCATCAGTGCATCTATCCCCCTGTAGCTAAAATCAGTTTTACATATTAGTGTCCCTTCCTTATTTTGTCTCTGGCTCTGGTTTAAGACACATGCAGACATTCAAACTAGAGGGGTTTTTTCTCTTCAGTGTGGCTCCATTAAGTATTCTCTCTGTAAGAATCTGTCTATGTATTTAATAAACTCTATTGTATGTATCTCTTTTCAGGCTTGTCCAGAGATCTGGAGACAGTACCACATTACCGTGAGTATCTTCCCACAAAACCAACACTGTCATGTCTCATAAAATCACTGTTAACATCTTCAGATGAGCACTGCTCTACCTCTTCATGTTTGATCTCTTTGTTTGGTTTAACTTGTCTCGTGAAAGGGAAGGAATTCTACTTAAGTTGTATGGAGATGGCAGTCTTTCATAATTAGAGTACTATATAAATTCTCTTTGGAACAAATACCAATCTTAAAGTCAAACAGGCTATCAGATGATGGTATCGTGGTACATTCGTCAATATTGTGTTTGGAATATAGTGTGTGGAAGTTTCTTCCTCTTACCCCGCTCACTCTGAGAATTCAGTGTTAAGTTTATGAACCTTGTCTTATTTATTTTTGTGCTTAAGAATAACTTAAAAGTTTTGACATACATCCTAAATATAAAATACATGTTATAATATAACAGTATATTGTAATTGTCTAATTAGAACCACCAATTTCTAAATGTATAAACTCATTATTATTATTTCAAGGCTAGCAGTTTCAGCAACATGGTGAACACATCAGAATCAGTCTTTCTTGTCATTGTTAAAGTGCATAAATAAATAATAAAAATAAATAAAATTCAATGTAAAATGTCACATTTATAAAAACCATTGAATAAAACCCATTTAAACTCTAGAGTTATTTATGGTCCTGAGTTTAGAGCATAAATGCTATTTGCATATTTTATAACTTTTTATATAACTATTACTAAATTTGTTTTTGTTTTCAACTTAAGCCATGAGCTTACCCATGAGCACCTTTGGTCTTATATCAAAAGTCATTTGAACCCCAAATAAGTGGGCTATCTTTAAGGTTTTTTGATGCTTAGTTTGATGTTTCACCTAAGAATAGGTCGATTGAAATGGCAAAACTGACAGTGATCAGGGCAGATGTAAAGTAAGTTTGTTTGTTCCTAACAAGCTAATGTTGAGCTGGAGGGGGGATATTGCTAATATGGTTTGGATTACAACAAATCAATCCAAGGTTGTTCTGAAATGTTCACCTTTATCCAACAATGACACATTTTAATACCCATCAGAGTGATGTCGGTGTAGTATGTGGATCATATACTAAGACCTTAACAAGCACCAGATATCACCCCAGCTTATCTAAGGCTTTTCAGCATCATTCTCAAAACACAAGGGAATATCCTAAAAAAATCTAATGTTGTTGGTGGGTGGGCATACTAAGCCAGCAGCTTTCTGAAACCAGGTCTGTTTAAAATCAGTCACACTTTTCTGAAAGTTTTTTTATGCAGAACACGACTGATCAGAGTAGATGTATTAAATCTTACCACCTAAAACATGTCTGAAGTAACAGAACATTCAAATATATGTAATGATTTACATGGAAAAAAAAGTGTGTTTTCATGGCTCTCACCATACCCTCAGCTTTTACCTGAGTGTGTGTAACCGAGCAGGTATGCTGGCATTCGCAGTGTAACCAGGCCTTCTGAAGAACAAGATCATTGGTCATTGAAAACCACCAAAGAGAGCCACAATTTTTCATGAGCACTGTGAAGAAAAATGTTTCAAGCCTTCACTTCAGATCAATAAGTTGGTTGTGACTGGTATTGACATTGGCCTGTAGCAGATGAGCTATCCAACCCCCTCCCCAAATAAACCATATTACATATTTGAAGATTACCAACTTGCCAATAGTGATATGAAACTTGTCTTTTGGGTTTCTTTTTTTCCCCCTTCATTTCTTTTATTTCAATCTAAATGCACATGTGACATCACTAGTGTCTTAGTGTGTGTGTGTGTGTGTGTGTGTGTGTGTGTGTGTGTTAGTTTGAAAACAACGTGTCAAAGTAGAAAAAAATCTGTGCAGCAGTCACTTGGGCCACATGTCAGCAGGGAGGCATTTGCCTATTTATGTGTGGTTTCATCCAAAATTTGAAAAGATAACTAGTTTTCATGGCTCTGTTTGTGTACGTGTGTGTGTGTGTGCATCTGAGCGAGGGGGTGATATAGACCTCAGCCTAAGAGAAAAGAGCAGCTTGTTTGTCAATTAAAAGACGTGATAAAGCATGAAATGGGCTGCCAGCACCACGCGGGACGAGGGAGTGAGAAAGAGGGAAGAAGAGTGTGTGTTTGCATATATCTTGGCGTGCACTTTGTGTATGTGTGTTGGGGGAGGTCTGTCACTCTCATCTATGGAGATTAATTAGCAGGGGCTGTCTAATGAAAAGGCAGCATCGTTAGCGCTGGGGCAGCACGGCGGGAGAGATGGAGAGGAGGAGGATGAAGGAGGAGGGAGCGGGACAGAGAACTTCCAGGGGAGATGCTGGCAGAGAAGACGGGAGTTGAGTTTAATTGTTGCTTTTTTTTTGTTTGTTTGTTTTGGCGGAGGATGCTGTACCATTTAGCACAGTTTCACTTTGAACCACAGGCGAGAGGAGACACTGCTGATGAAAGTCTCCGGTCGCCTTGTGCCATGATGAAACTACTTTTGTGTGTCTACTTGTGTGTGCTTTAACGGGTGGAGGATTGTGACCCAGGTCTAATTGAAGTATTTAAGCCATTTAAGCACTGGGAACAGAAGGTCGTTACAGATCCAAACTGGCATGGGGGTTAGGGGCCTGCACAGACATAAACACGCACTCACACACTAACACACCTACACACATGCATACACAGGCCTCCTTCTGTTTAAGACAGCCTCATTTTATTCATGATGCTGCTTATGACCCTGAACTCCCCAATGTGAGAAGGTGTGTGTGCGTGTGTGAATGTGTGTGTTCGCTTTGGGAGATGTGACTCTGTCACCTTCCGCTGGGCTCAGCCAGGTGTGAAAAGGCATTCTGTCAGACCTCCCTGCTACTGGGTCCATTTATCCTTCGTTTCTGTGTGTGTAGGTGTGTGTGTGTGTGTGTACTGGGTCCGTTTATCTTCCATGAGTGTATGTGTTGTCTTCCTGCACCTGGCCCTCAACTAACAAACTCCTCCAAACCACACAGTATAGACCACAAAGCCCTGGGGTATTTACTGAGAAAGGACGATACTGACACACATGGACACACACAAACATGTGCTCTCCTACAAATATATAAAGCAGCAAATGGAGTAAAAACATACCCACAACATTTTCATCATCTTTGTGTTATAAGGATTTGGGCACATTTTTATACAGCTGTATTATTTATTCGTTTTTAAGATGATTTTTTTTTTTTCTGATTCTCAGTCTGTTTCTCTTTCACTCACCCACTCACAAACACACCCACAGACACACTGGTTTTACTTCTTTGTTTTTTGTGCCCCTTAACAGTGTGAGATTCTGCACACCCCCACATCCCGCCTGACTGTTGGCTTCACCACGTACAGCACAAATTAAATAAAAATATAAAGGAAATGCATAATAAAAAAACGTCATTTTGGCTAAATGCTTACTTCTGCCATCCACATATGGGGATTTGCCTTCATATCCCAAAATCCCTTGCTACAAACCCAGACAATTTGAACATTTTCTTCAGCTAAATTAGATTTTTCTTCATGTTTTTCTTCTTCAATGACTTCAAAGAAGTAGCCTTTGACATCTGATGGTCTCAGTTGTCAGTCATCTGGACCTCTGCAGGCTGAGTTAGAAATATCAGGGTAATGTCATGTTTTTTTTTTTTTAACCCAAAACAGGAGCCTAGAAATCAATTGTTGAGCTACAACTTTCATAGAAATCTTCCCATTTGGAAGAATTCAAATAGTATAACAAAAAGAAAATATCATCAAATTCTTACATTTTACACACAGATGAGTTATCAAATTGTCTTGATTAATGGCTTTAAATTACAAGTCGCTGATCAACATTGCAGTTTAGCTAGCTGTTTTTTTTTTTTATTGCACCACATATGTGTTTGAACTCAGCAGAGTTTTTAAGAGAAATTCCTGGGGGCAAAAAGTACCATGTACATGAGGATTTTGGACAGGGAGAAAATGAAAAGGGTGGGAAGAAGGAGGAGAAATGGATTGATCGATGGATGGGCTGCACTCACAAAAAGGCCAAAGTGTAGATTAAGTGATCTCCTGTCTTTATACAGGCTGCATGAATACATTTAAAGATCGTACATTAGTGTGTCCATGCATACATTCCTGTCACAGTGACTTTGTCCTCCCCTTGCATGGACACCGGAGTGTTGCGTTAAGACCAGAGTGCCGCCTTCTGGCTGCTGCGGGAAGCGGAAGCATACTTTCTTTAACTTGCTCAGACATTTCAGCTTAGAATGATAATTTCATTTTGGGATCCTGAAAATAGCTTCATCTTTATTTTCCTATCTGTTTATGTTTTATATGTTTTTTTTTTTGTATTTAAGCTGTGTGAATAAGGGAGGTTAGAAGGCAGAGTGAGCTGGAGAGAGGTGTGTTGCTAAGGAGTGAGTGTATTAAACTGTGAGAAAGAAACAGAGTAAATCTGAGCGTGCATTGTACAGGTATATCTGTGAGAGCATTGATTGGTCACTCTTTAGATAGTGCTGGTGACACCTGTACATAGCTGTTTATTGATCGGCACCTTGGCCCACAGTGATGTGTGTACGTATCGAGCAGATTTTCTCCTCACGGTGATATCAGGCTGTGTGTGTGTGTATTGATCTTGTCCTTAGGGACGTGTGCATATGTGTCTCGAGGCCTGTGAAAAACAGTCTGTGACCCACTTGTTCGACTCAGAAATGAAGCTGTTTGAACTCCCCTCTTTCCCACCTGACTGCCTTTCTTTTCCTTTTCATTCAGCATGTTGTACCTTTTTAATACATTTTTGTCTCATTGTCTTTCTTCAGAGGGTTCACTCATGCTTTTGTTAGCCCAAGGTTAGGACACCTTAGTCCCCTTAAATCCTCTTATTTTCATAAAAAGAAAATATCATTTCATTTCCATTTAATTGGTGGACAAAAACCATGTTAACACAGAAGACTATTTCAGGTTGTCAATGTCAAATTTTAAGCACTTAGTACAAAATATTTCAGGAGTGCTCATTTCCTTTTCTTTGTGTGTTTTTGGCTGAGAAGAATTAAGACTTTCAAGAAGTCATTAAGTTTCACAAGTTAAAGAAACACTCAAATATATTGTGTTAAATTAAGTTTGCTCAGATAGTAAAACTATTAATTAGTTTTGAAGCATTTAAATATACCCACTGTTTACAAATGATTTATTGTTTACTTGCTACCATAGCAACTTTATTTGTTAATCACTTTAAAACAACCACAGCTGAAACAAAGTGCTGCACACAACTAAAATTAATATAAATACAAATAAAAACATGAGACATAAGAACAGCAAAACCCAACACAATAAACAATTACAACAAATAATAAATTAAATAAAATAAAAATCTAAATCTTGCTGGGGTTGAAAGCCAAAGAAAAAAAAGGGTTTTATGACAAGTTTAAAGGACAGCGAATGGGCCTCTCCGAAGTGTTATTCCACAGAGAAGGCCCTGCCCCCTCTGAGCTTCCTCCAGGACCTCCGTACCTGCAGGAAAATTAGTATTTTGTCAGCAAAATTTCTGCTTTCAAAGACAAATGATGTAAATTCTTAATTCATTTACAAAAGGTTCAGGGTGTTTTCTAAAAAAAAAAAAAAAAAAAAAAAAAAAAAAAACAGGCTGTTGTTCTCACTGGATATTGGTGTATGGATGTGGACAGGAAGGTTAATTTTGTGGTTTTTAAATGAGGTATAATTAAAAGTAAAATATACTCTGTTGTTCCAGGCCACTGTTTATTTCCACTAACTTGTGGGGGAAAAGTAAGCCACATAAAATGTCCAGGTGGTTTTATGTTCAAGAGAAGATGGATAAAAAACTGCATTACGTTTTTTTTTTATGTTTTTTTTATAAATACATGTCCTCCCCAGACCACCTGCACTAAAGACAAACAACTCTAGCATGTTTGTCTGTTAATCTGCCTCCTCAGATGTTCTTGTGGGATTCTGCATCCTGTATAAAGAGATGAAGCGCCACTCAGTGGTCCCACAGGGAACCACACTCTGAACCCACATCATCAGGAGAATTATTTTATTCTCCTTTGTCTCTCGTGTGTCCAACAGTATGTTTGTTTGTTTGTTTGTTTTAGATGTTCTTTGTGCTGACAGTAGTTGTAATATTTTGTGACAAAATGAAATTTCATTTGGTTGCTGGTTTGGCTTCATCACCTTTAAACAAATTGTCCACACACTTCCACCACCTCAGTAAAAGCCATAAAATGTTGTTTTTTTTTTTTTAATCAACAAAAACACATTAAAAAAGTAATTTAAAAAAATAAAAAAATGGAAATGGAAATGTAAGAAATAAAACATTATATATAAAATGAAAGCAGTGAAGTCTTGTAATAATAAAACCTATTAAACCCAATAAAAATCTAACCTATTTATTTACCAAACCTCCCACAATTCCCAGTTATTCTCAGTCATAAGCCATACTGACTGTAAGTCCTCCTCTCTTTCTGCTGAGGTTTAACTTTTTATCTTTCTTTCTCTTTTTATTCCATCCTTCCTTCTGTCTGGCTGACCTCCTCCTTTCATTCCTCTTATGAGGATGTGCTCAATTTGAATGGTGTGCTGTTAAAAAAATCCTTTAACTCCACTTCCGTGCTGTAAGCTGTTTTTTGCTGCCTCATCATTGTACAGTAGACTGTCCTGTGTTCTCACCTCCAGCCTGTCAAAAAGCTCTCAACTCATTTTTCTCCCTCCAACTTAGACACTGGCAGCACTGCAGACAGAAGAAGGTAGGTTTGTGAAAGGAAGTAGTTTTTGTTGCATGTGTTTAGTTTTCTTGGCAGTGGGTGGTCATTAGGGAACTGTTAGTGATGGCATACAGATTCACCTCATTAGGGAACGTATTGGAGAAACTCATCTACTGTCATCTCAGGTCATTTTTACAGGGATGAACATGTGAGAGTTAATGGGTATGGTAATCAGCTGTTGCTGTTGTTTAAATCACTGGCTAAGATAAAAAAAAAAAAAAAATATATATATATATATATATATATATATATATATATATATATATATATATATATATATATACATAAAATACTTGCACCAGCTCCTTAGAGTCCTTGTTTCTCTGTTTTATATAATTGTCGACTAAATTTAATTGGGCTTTTTCATCAGACTGAATGAATGATTTCTGATACCACATATAAAAATTCTAATACCAGATTAACTGATTGGGAAAGTGATCCTTAACTGCAGAATTATGACAAATCTCAACTTTTCCTTTCAACATTCTCAACAAAAAACTGTTTGTAGCAATAATTAAATTGATAGACTGCTTAAGATTCAGTTTTTTTTAAGGTTTTTTAAAAATCTGTTGTGTGTACATGCAGAACCATAGGAATGTACACACAAATGCACATGCTCAACTACACACTTCCTCATTCACAGGTGCAGTGTTATCAGAGGTCTTGCAGGCGTTCCAGGTCATTGTGACTTTCCACTTAGGTGGATGGTGTCGATTTTGTAGCTGGTGTGTGTGTGTGTGTTTAGTTGGCTGAGATGTAAAATCTGGGTTTAACATCCTGACTAGAGCATAAGAGACTCAGTCCATCTGCATGTAGTGCATCTAAATCCCCGTCTCTGGTGTCCATATGTGCTGTCTGTGTTTAATTGGTGGGGATGAAGTGGGTACTACTGTATATTTCCATAAACTCAGCATCACACAGGCCACAGCAGACAGAGGCCTCTGAGCTCAGCATCAAGCACTAAGAATAGAAAGCATACAACTTTGCTTTGAATAGATTAGCTTGTGTCCTCTGTTCTGCTTTCCACGGTGTGACCAGATTACCGCCAGTTGCTGCCCCAAAAGAGGGGTTTTCTCCAGAGGTGCTGACCCACCACCGTTCACCCCACCATCACATTATCATCACATTCCAGGAGCTTTTTTTCCCCCTATCTCCCCATATAAAGAGAAAGTCAGGGCTCGTCCTGGTTTCCGTCAGATTGGTTGACTGACTGACGGGAGGAGATAGAAAGTGCATATGGGAATTGGATCCTGTGTTGAGTATGGGTCCTTGCAGGGCGTGGAGTTAGGGCCTCAGACTGAATCTTTGTGAACCGGCAGACACAAAGGGGGCCAAAAATCACATCTGGTTATTTCAAGGACCCCTCCTCCTCTTCCTCCTCCTCCTTCTCCGTCTTGCCCTATTTCTCATCTCCAGCCCCCGTTACTGCACATGTACACCTCCACTATAAACAGTCTCCAAAAATTTTTTTCTTTTGTCTTTTTTCTTCATATTTAAAAGCCGTCACTTTTTGTCCATTTCTATCTTCTGTTATAAACAACAATAAGCGGATTAATGGTAACGTATTCAGTGCTTTTAATATTTTGTGTCTAAGATGTTCACCTTATAGCCATTTCATCTCACTAATTCACAACAGTCTAATCCTCACTGGTATCCTAATATTTGTACATTCGGGCATGTTTCACACACACATACACACACTTGCACTCACACAACTCACTCACTCTGTGTTTGTTTTGGTGTGAACCCAGTAGTTTTGTGTTGCGTCGGGGACCTGCTCTCTATGATAAAGCATGCAGAGTTAGTCCCCTGTGGGCCCAGTAACATATGCAAACCTCTCCCCATTGCTGCAATAACATATGCAAAACAGTGCTGCTGGCCCTGGCCCCCATGCTCCCGCCATCCGTTACTGTTCAGATCCCACCCCCTCTCCTCTTACATGCACAAGCCTGTTTGCTACTTGGATTGTGTTTGATAACTGTGTGTGTGTGTGCGTGTGTGTGTGTTCCTTTAGATTGTGGTCTGTAACAGTCGGAGCTTTGTGTTGGCCGAAGGATTATCACAGCTTTGCCACCAGCAGCTAAGGCAAGTAGCAGAGTAGATCGGGGCTTAGAGAGACACTGTGTATGTGTTGGGACAACTGTGGGAAAAGGCGTTTGAGCGCGTGTGTGTGTGATCGAGAGAGAGCGCTGATGTGTCTGTGTGTGCATGCATGAGAGGCCACGGATGGTTGGTTGTCTGTGTCCAAACAGTGAAGCCCTTAGGACACTCTCAAACATCCCTCTTACACACACACACTCACACGCACACACATCCCACACCCAAACATGTGTCTTCTTCCCTAGCTTCAGTCTTCTTTCAGCTAAACCAGCGTTCTTTGTCTGGGAAGCTCTGACAATGTTTGAACATTGGTAGAGTTGTCCAAATATCCAACTAGGTCATGCATTTTATTAATCAGATATTTATGTTATCTACTTCATGGGTTTAGAATATTTCATATTTCTGCATGGATATGACACAAAGTATTTATGACCCTGAGCCCTGGAGGTAGATAAAAAGGGTCCAATATAATAAACATGAGAAAAAAATATACGTTTTCATCTATTTTTTAAAGAAAATTTGCCATAAATGCGGGTCTGTGAACCTCTGGGTTAAGGATTCAAATTGAAGGAGAAATTTAAAAAAGGAAAGTTTGATTTTTACACATATGGAGTACCAAAGGTTATGATGAGAAATTACTTAAGCCCTTAAAAAAAAAAAAAAAAAGTTTTGGTGTTTTCCCCAGGCTGGGAGCATTTCCAGAACATGATAGAGCAAAAGGAAAGTGTCTGGACATCTGAACCAAATTCAGGAGCAACAGCAAAGTAAATTAAAATATGAATAAAGTTCATGTTTCAGAATGACCAGTCAACCTGAACCTGAACATACACCATTTGGTTGTGTGTAATTATATTGTGTGAGAAAAACTGAGGAAACTATAGCGCACACATGTCTAATTCCAGTCCTCAAGGTCCACTATCCAGCAGGTTTTAGATGTTTCCCTGCTTTAACACAGCCGATGGAAATTAATGGATCATTAGCAGGTTTGTGCAGGTTTGACAGAAGTGTTGTGGCGATCCATTTATTATTAATTAGGTACTGGAGCTGGGAAATGTCAAGGAATTTGGCATCATAACCTTTTAGAAGTTGAATGTGTTGATTTTTTTTTTCCAAATCAGATTTTATTTATTGGAATTTTGCTCACTAAAATATTTTTCATCCTCACTGCAGCCTCACAGCAAGGTAGCTGGTTTGAGCATCGGGGGGGGGGGGGGGGGGGGGGGGGGGGGGGGGGGGGTTCTCCCTAGAAGTGAGTGGCTGTTTGTCTCTCTGTTGGCTCTGCTATAGACTGGCAACCTGTCCAGGATGTACCCTGCTGGGAGAAGCTCCAGCGACCCTGCAACCATAAAATACCCTTATAAAAGTTATTTTCAAGGAAGTGAATTATCACTAATCCACTGAAGTGAACAAAGTTGAGGAGCTTACAATATTTCTTTTCTGTCACCATTGTTTTTTTTTTAGTTTGAAATAGTTTTAATTATCATTGCAAATTAGTCCCATGTAAGATTTAGATCTAGATTTAAAACTAAACAATTTTGTGGAACAAACTTAAATCTGTTATTTGTTTTTTTTTTTTTCATATTCAAGCTGGAGTTGAAATACATCTTCCTATTATTCAACACTTTGTCTAGTTTTATTGCTCTAAACTTTAAACTCACAATGTTCCTACACTTATTGATAACTTGGTACCTACAAATGCCATCTCTAAAACAGAAGTATATGTAACTGAGACAGAAGCATCTGAAGATGTGGCTGTATTCACCTACACTGCACAAACTTCTCTTTTCCCACTAAAACGCACCAAGCCAGTTTGAGAAGAAGTTTGAATTTGCTACCCACAGTTGAACCAGTTTTTCCAATTTCAGCTGAATTAGCACGATTGTGTGATGGACCAACACATTCCTAGTTTAATACATCGTGTTGTTCTACTTTATGACATCACTCATTTCTGCATGAGCTGCTTTTTAAAGCTTTCTTTGTTTTTTGGGGGGCCCAGAAATGACCATGATTAGACAAAGTGGTAGTGACCAATAATGCATCTTTAAAGTCTAATCAAATTATTCATGTAATTATTTTCAAACCTCCAGCACACTGTTTAAAAACAGTAACTCTAAGTAATGACTCCATAATAACTTGTGAGAAAAAGATATTTAAAGTTTAGAAAGAAACCAAACTAATGTGATAAACACTGTGAGAGTGGGAATCTAACAGGATGATGGTTCATTTAGTTAGTTAATGTTACAGGAGGTAGACAACTCTTCACACAAACACACATTCAGACACACGTTTATGCCAGGTTCTTCACATAACTATCACAGGTTGATTAGAGACTGTGGGGGGATTTAATTTCTTCCTTTTTGTCGTTCTATGTGCTGGATCGGTCTATGGAGATAACACAAGCCCAAGGTCAGGGAGGAAGAGACAGAGGGAGACCTGCAGCCAATTTACATGAAAGATGAATGGGAAGAAGGGCAAGACGGGTGGAGGTCGGGGGGCTTGAGACGGGGGCTGTGATCTCCTTAGGATGCACATGTGTGTGTGAACGTATGTGTGCGCGCTTGCGAGAGGTCTGTGATCTCCTGGCCTTTGTGATGGAGATGGGCCCGGCAGGCCTGACCCGATAATGACGCGACGCTCTAATAGCATTCATCCCTTCTACTGCAAAACTACTCAAGCGGAAAAGAGAGGAAGAGAGAGAAGGTGGGGGGAAAAAAACAAGTGTGAGGGGTAGATGTTGGTTTGCAGGGGTGTGTACAGAGGCTTGGAGGAGGCAGGTGGGAGGGGAGGTAAGCTAAGCTATGTTTAAGAAATGGCGTGGGGCACAAATCATTTGTAATCTCAGAATCAGGGTTGAGCGAGGAAGGAGGGGCCACCTTAGAGGATAGTGTTGAGGTGCGTGCAGCATTGTGTGTTTGTGTGTGTCAGGAAATGGCATTTGAGGTGTGTGTAACATTAGCAGTAAATGCACTCTGCCTGTGTCTCCTTTCTCTCTCTTTATCAGTGTATATTTGCTGTGGGCGCTGAAGCGTGGAAGGCTTTCAGAACACTGGCCCATAGGGGACGGGACCCTGTGTCCAATACACACTCACACACACACAGTTACTTATCATACTGGGTCATTACAGGCCTCTAACTATACCTCAGTAATCACTGGTTTATATCAGCACCCATATTCACCATACGATACACAGCAGTCCACAACAATGGAGAGCATGGGAATGATGTCTGAGCAGAGGGAGAAGGGGAAAAAAGAAGGGACCAGGAGACAAATGCAGGGATAAACCCCCACTTTATTCTATCCATGGCCTTCATAGAGTCAGTTTGAATTTACATTAATCACACAGACTTTCTAATAACAAGCCCTTTTGAATATTCTGTCTGTCCTCAGACTAAAACTGGTCCTCCTTTAAAGAAGCAAGGAAAAGACACGGGTCAGTCCCCTGCCTACTGCTACAACTGCTCCCAGAAAGGGCACTTTGGTCATGTGAGTATTTCACTTTCATTCATTTGATTCCAGTAACATCTAAATAAAAAAAAGTTGCAGTACAGGGTTAAAAAAATACTACAAAATTGTTTACTGCTGTTAAGGTTAAATTTTAACATGCCAGTGACAAACGTCCTGAGCCACCCATCAAATTTCTATGTATTGCAAAGAAAGAAGAAAAATGTGAAACCATGAATGGAAATGCATTATATAAATGAATAACAAGTACAAACCAAAGACAATATGTACAATAGAAATCAGCTTAAAAGTCTATATACTCTTAGACAAACCTTATTTTTACTTTAGTCTTCAGGAGTAGTCCTCCAGGCATCTTGAAATGGACTTGGACTTATATAACTATATAAGTCCAAGTCCATCTTGAAAGACATCTCGAAGCTATTATTTGGATGTTGGCTGCCTTTTGTTCTGTTCTCTGTCAAGATGATCCCACACTGCTTCAATAACATTGACATCCAGACTAAGGAAGGGTTCATCACTCCATAAAACCAGATTTTTTACTTATTTTCAGTCCATTTCTTGTGTCATTTGGCATATCTTCGCCTGTTCTGCTTGTCTTCTTTCCTTGAGAATGGTGTCTTAAAAGCCACCACTTCTGTAAACAGATGAGCAAATAGAACATGGCCAGATGCCTCACTCAGGTCCTGTGCCAGAACTTTGCTGGCTTTTTTCCCCTCAGAGCTTTTAAGGACACACTGCACACCATGCCAAACTGTGCCAAGTTTCCAGCTAACAAGAATAACCTTGTAGGCTCAAAAATACCATTTCATGCCTGTCAAACTGTGTTAGCTTTGTCATTTTTCATAGATGCAACTAAAGAAATATGAACAAATAAGGTGTCTTGCGACAGGCTGCTGGTAACAAAGTGCCTAAAGGTACTATTTAAAATTGGTTCTGACAAGAGCACTTCAACATTAGTCTTGGCAAATAGGAGTTCACACCTCTGTGAAAGACAATAGGTCAACAATTTCAGGCTAATGTTTTTCACTTTACAACTGCATAGAAGTCAGGGGATGTCATCATTGCAGAATGCAGTGTATCATGGGAAGATTTAGAGATCTCTGTCTAGAAGGAACAAGGATCTTCTGACGTTCAAGTAGCACTGCATCAACAACAGATCTGATTCTGTGGGAGAAATCCCTCCATGGACTCAATCATGGACTCAATCGTATGGTACAACTGAAATCCTATATGAAGCGTAATGAGGAAAGCATTCTACTTCATAGACTATCTCAGTCTCAACAAAAGTGACCCTGCTCCCCTCCTAGCTTCTCTACAATTTTCAATATCACTTGATAATTCTCTTTATGTTTGAATTTGTATACATTTTTTCTCAGGAGTGTACACGGCAGAGGATGTTCAAAGGTGTTTATCCCAGCACACCATTCATCAGCTACTATGACTCGGTGGAGGACATTAACTGCAGACAGCACAGGCTAAGGCTGAAGGTTAAAGGCAAGTCACTCATACCAACAGTAAACATACCCACAAAAAGTTGAAGAGCCAAAGAAGTTTGTTTCAAAAATGAAATTGTACAGAGGTATCGTGTACAGAAGATAAAGCTTTACTGCGTGTCATTCTCCTTTCTGTGGCCCATTTCCTGTCTAGCTACTTTCAAATAATCTTTTAAAATGATGCTTGTTGTAAACAGCTTGAATAAATTGTTTTCAGTGGGATCTCTTGTCAAGGTGAATACTCGGGTATCTGTAGTCTTCCTTCACCCCCATTTTCTCGCTCATGATGAAAATAGAGTTTGGCTTCCTCTTGGTTCAAGCTGTGTACCTGTTTGTACGTCATGCCACAAAGTGGTCGACAAGCTCATTGTGTTCAGGCTTTTGTCCTTCACAGCACAACTGCAGAGTCATTATTAAGAGTTAAAATAATAAAAAAAATAAATAAAAAGGAAAGTTATACTTCAGCACATTAGCTTAAATTCCTACAGTTTAAATGGATGCCTTAAGCATACAGTTATACCCATACCATTTATAAATTATGACCAACAGCTCTTCTCTGCCTTGAAATAACATAAAGGACAAATAACTATTACGCATTTTTGTAGATGTGTTAGTTTATATTTCTATATTTTGAGATAAATCTTATGACAAGCTCCATATCCTGATTGTATATTCCATTTATAATGGTCTGAATGGTAATAAATCTGGTCTTGTTTATGGTCTCTGGGCAGTCCTTACAAGAGATGACATGTTAAGAGTTTGGGGACAAATAAATAACTAAATAGCTTAATTGTTTTGGAACATATTTTTTACATGCAACCCTTACATCTATATTACATAATAAACATAGCTAGCCGGTTCACTTACTTACGGTAAGCTTACTAAAGTATTGAGTTAGTGGCATCCATATCTGACTGGAAAAAAATGCATATTACCAAAATGTCAAGTTAGTGCTTGACAATGGCACTGATAAACTGATTTTAAAATTAATTTAATATAACATCCCCTGATGATTATTATGGATGGTTTTTAGTATTATTTACTTATTTATTTATCTTTTTCCCCTCATTTATATATCCTGTATTTCTAAATGTTTCTTAGTATTATTATTACTATGACAACTGAGATTATGCTTTTATTGTTTTTTTTATATATATATTATTATTTTTGTTATTATTATTATTATGTTATATTTTCATCTGGATTGTGAGTAGTTACACTCACATTGGTAGCAACGTACCCACATTAACACAACACATATCTGAGTTATTTGTCCGTGTTTGTCCATGTGCTATGTCATGTCATGATGTTGCACAATGTTTGTTTATATGTAAAGTTGAAGAAAATGAGATAATAAATATGAAAAATAAGACATCAACAGACTAGAATGAAATTGACATGGCAATACTCGAAAAGGTTATTCTGGGAATTTCTAAACCGCTAAAACATATATGCAATTTATCATTTCAAACAGGAACATTTCCAAGTAAAATGAAAATTTCATAAGTCAAAACAGGAGACAAACACCAATTTACAAATTACAGGTCTGTTTCATTGCTTTAAATGTTTTCTAAAGTCCTGGAAAAGTTATCTATAAAAAGACTGGATATATTTATAGACAAACATATCTTATCAGAAGGATTTAGAAATAACAGATCAACATGTTTGGCAAAAAATTCATTTAATAGAGGAAGTAACTAACTGTATAGATCAGAAAATATTTGCAGCAGGAGTATTTATTGACCTCAACAAAGCTTTCTAAACTATTGATTATGGCATTTTGATGTATAAAGTGGAGCAGTATGGGATAAGAGGAGTTGTGCTGAAATGGATAAACAGCTATTTAACAAAAAGGCAACAGTATGTGATTTTTGGTGAACACGTCAGATTATTTGGACATTGTTTGTGGAGTCCCCCAGGGGTCAGTGTTGGGGCCAAAACTCTTTATTCTCTACATAAATGATATTTGGAAAGTTTCTGATATTTTTAAACCTATCCTGTTTGCAGATGATACCAATATTCTGTGCACTGGTGAAAACTTGCAGCAGGTTCTGGGAAAAATCACACAGGAAATGAAGAAAGTAAAAAGATGATTTGATAGAAATAAATTATCAGTGAATTTAAATAACACAAAAATTATGTTATTTGGAAACCGTAGTACAGATATTGGAAGACAAGTAAAAATAGAGGATGTAATAATTGAAAGTGTGATTATCAACCACACTAAATCTGAACATTTTTTTGGATCAAAAATCACTTTTTTATGATTTTATGATTCATTTTATGATTCATCACTGTTCACTGATTGTGCCATATTTGAATTATTGTGTTGAGCTTTGGGGAAACACTTATAAAAGTTCTCTGAAACCGTTAAATATACAACAAAAAAAGCAATACGGGTTTTCTGCAAAGTTGGATATAGGGAACATACAAATGTACTATTTTGGAAGATAAAAACACTATAATTCAGTGATTTTGTGGAAATAATTCATTACACGACCACATACAATAAAAGTTTTTTAACCTTGAAGTGAGATATAATCTGAGGGGAAGATTAAATCTGACGATTTTAAGTGTGAGATAGACTATGAAAAGCACATGCCGTACAGTATATGGTGTTAAATTATGGAATAATCTTCAGGAAGAACTCAAACAATGTCCAAACATTATCCAGTTTAAGATAAAAGAAATGTTATTCAAAAAGTATAAAGAAAGAAAACGTATGTAAACCAGTACAATTAAATATGTACATAAATCCATATGTATAAGTATGTGTGGGTATATGCATATGTGTATGAGTATGCAGAAATGCAAATGTATATGTAGGCATATGTCTATGTGTACATGCATGGATGTACGTATATGTACTAAAAATATATGTGCATATGCAGGTACGTGATTATAAACATAGAGATAGGTATTTGACTCTGAATGTTTGTGGGTATGCATGTGTAAGTGTGTGTACATGTGTATGTATATATGCAGATGTGTACATGAGTATGTGTGCTTACGTGTCTAAATTTATTTATTCTCTATTTTTATTTATGTATTTTTTTCTATAACAAAAGAAAAACCTGAAAACTGATAATAAGGTATTATTGTGACAATTGTAATGAAGATAAAATTATGATTATAATCTGGGGAGGGGAGAGGCAGGAATAAATAAGTTTTTTTTACTTCATCCTTCTCCTTTTCAGACTCTATAGCAACTGTTATTTTTTTCTTTAATCTGTAATTAATTTGTGTTATTTTTTGTTTGAAATAAAGAAATATCAGTCAATCAATTAATCATGTTTTGCATGAAATAAAAAGAATCTGACATGCAGGTAATGCAGTAAAAAAAACTGCTTGGGTTTTGCTTTACTATGTTAATTTTACTGGGGGAAAAATCCTTGGGCAAAACAATTAAATGTGTCATTAAATTCTTGTTTCTTTTTTTTTTCTCAGGGATGAGGAAAAATGGTTACTTGCCTACTCCTTCTCAGTCCCCTGTCACTCCTGGGCCACCAAAGAAGAAACAGAAAATTAGCCAATGCAAAAACAACCACAAGCTTTACCACACACCTCACAAAACCCCAAACGACCACAACCCGAGTCCCAGTCATATATTTTTTAATGATAAGTTTAGGGACTCAACGCCCAAAGCAAAGAGGTTCAAACAGCAGGATGGTGGTGGTAGCGTAAAACCATGGAAACCTAAAAGGCCCGTACCCACCTCAAAAGACCCACATCCACCAGCTAAATTAATTGTAGATGAAGCTGATGACTTTCCCAGAGGGGGTGGGCCAGAAGAAAACAGAAAGAAGAAGAGGAAGAGGAAACATAAAAAGAAACGCGTTTCTTTATCTGTGCCAGAGGGACAGGTATACTCGAGACCAGACCAGCTATGTTGGACTGGGAATGGGAGGAAGCATGGATCAGCATCAAAGCATCAGAGAAATCATCCCCACAGGGTCGCTAATAAAAAACATGACTCACAGATGTACCCAACAGATGAGAATCTGTTCATCATCAAACAGCGGAAGCGCAGCAGATAGCATCGGTTGGTGTGAGATGCAGAGGTGTCGCGCAATTTATTCACTCTGAAACAGTTGATTTGGTCATTGTGGCTTCGAGGCTCTTTTTACAGATGTTTGGACATCTCAGTAGGAAAAACAAATGTGCAAACAGTGGGATCAGTGAGAGCTGAGTTCCACTTGATTCACTCTTAATTCTGGCTTATTGTCGGAGCATTCTCATTTCTAATTATTAGTAGCACCTGTACTTTTCCTGTAATGAAAACTGTCAGAGCTGCTTTTTCAGTTGCACAGCTGCTCTAATTCATACTGTTCAAACAGGAGACGTCATTAATACTGAAGTGATCAGTGAAGAAATGCAGTCTGTGGTCACTCTGTTGATAAATTGTTAGTAAGCTTCATTTTTAAATACTCTCAGTGAAGCTGGGTGACGTGTCTTTAAGGAACTGGGATTAACTTAGTTTGACCAAGCTGTTATCTCTACGGTAGACTACTTCTTTGGTATTTGCATATTCTTTTTATAGCTTTGTTCTAGTTAGTTGCCACACATTACAGCATACAGATAAGATAATTTAGTTGTTGCTTCTGCTGTAATCATGGGTGTTAAGCTGTCAATGTTTCTGACTGAAGCCAAAACGATGAGGGTTTTTAGAAGAAGAAATTCCTGTTTTGTTTTGTTTTTTTTGGTAACTCCTCTAATTATTGATCGAACAATGTAAATACATCTATTACTAACAGTGTTTGACAAATATTTGATGCTAATCTTCAGTCACAAGATAAGTGTCATTTACGAATTACTGATTGTATTAGCTCTCTATCCTTTAATGGTGTGTTTTTTTGTTTGTTTGTTTATTTTTATAACAAGCAGAAACCCTAACACTCAACACTGAACAGTTGGAAACACTTAAATAATTTCTGATTGCCCAAAACCCTCTGTGAAAATAAAAAAGTTGAATCTTTGCTGTTTGCTGTGAAGTTCTGTAATTCATGAAGAGGGAAGATTGGGATCAAGATGCTGCTAGTTTCATTCTCTCTTTGGTCAATTTTCACATTATTCAACTTGAAATAGCAAAATAATCCCCATTAGTACTGGATAAAGTTTCTGGTAGTAGTACAGAGTAAAGTAGTAATGCAGATAACTATAATGAAACAACTAAATCAACTGGACAAAGGTCAAATAGTATAAATAGCTTTTTTCTTATTTTGGGGGGTGGGGGATATTTTAGCCACATTAAATTGTGCAGTGTAAAACTGATATGTTGACAGCTCTAATACAGTGTCTTTGGAGGCTGCAGATGGCATTCACAGTGCTCTCGAAGACACCAGCTGCCACAATTGCTGGATTAGGACTTGTAATTGTAGCACGAGTAGTAGGCATAGTGACCCTAAACTAGGACCTGTGAAGTCCATCAGTTATAATGTGACGGGGGAAAACTGCAGGATGAGCTTGAAAACATTCAACCCTTCAAATGGAAAAAAAAAAATAATAAATTGAAACATTTCTTATTCTACTGAATTTTGACCTTTGATTTTGTTAGTTTTATTCATGCTGACAGTACAAGAGGTAGAAATATGAATGAGTGAATGTTACAGTTCTTTTGGACCACATTATGTGATCTCTGCTGTGCTTTGGTTAATATGACTGCTGCCATAAACAACACCAATATAACACAATTAAAAACTACATACAAACAAACAAACAAAAAAGTGCTTTTATTCAGGCTCCCTCAATTATATTTCATGTGTTTTACTTTCAGTCATTTCTGGTTAGTAAAGTACATAATCAGCATGCTTCATTGCTTAAAATGCTAAATAAGACCATGCAAAGTTTAAAATAAATACAACAACAATAGATTCTAAGAAAGGTAGACCTTGGTCATGCATATGTAGTTGTCTGTACACAAAGTTGGTGGACTTGACTTAGTTATTGGAACTCTTCTGTCCAATCTCTACATTCTTTAGTTAAACATATCAGAATGATGACCCTGAAATATATGTCTGTAACACAGTGTATGAAGCTTAAGTAGGAGTCTTAGAAAGTGTTTGCATGGATAAATTTTTTACAGCACATACAAACACACACGTGGACACATTTATGTATATGCACATGTAGTAATTATATATCACAGGCAGTATTTAAAATCTGTTTATGTATGGTGTACACAAAATAATAAAAACCAAAAACTTTTACTGGTGTTTTAAAGTGCATTACATATGAAAATGTCTTCTCAGTACTGGCAGGAACTACATGGAAACTGTTTATGTTTGTCACCTGGCTCTGATGTACAAAACTCAAGTCCAGTGAAGTTGGGAAAGTGTGTTAATTGCAAATAAAAATTGATTCAAGTAAATTGCAAATTCTTGTCAACCCATATTTAAATGAATGCACAGCAAAGACAACATATTTATTGTCTTCACTCATAAACTTTATTGTTTTGGGAGAAAATCATCAACTCTATAATTTGATGACAGCAACACGTGCCAAAATAGTTGGGACAGGTGTCAATAACTACTCAGAAAGTGGATGAATGGAAATCAAACAACTATTTGCAGGTGAACAGATGAATTAGCAACAGGTGAGAGTCGTTACTGGGTATAAAAAAGGGAGACCCGAACAAGCTAAGTCATTCACATGCAAGGATGGGGCGAGGTTCACCTCTTTGTGAACAACTACGTGAGCAAATTGTTGAACAGTTTAAAAACAACATTCCTCAAAGTACAATTGCAAGGAATTTAGGGATATCATCATGTACAGTCCATAATATTGTGAAAAGGTTCAGGGAATCTGGAGGAATCACTGTGCGTAAAAGGCATGGCCGTAAACCATTATTGAATGCCCGTGACCTCCGAGCCCTCAAGCGGTACTGCATTAAGAACCGACATCAATGTGTAAAGGACATCACCACATGGGCTCAGGAACACTTTGGAAAACCACTGTCAGTCAATACAGTTCGACGCCATATCCGTAAGTGTGGGTTAAAACTTTATGTTGCAAAGCGTAAGCCATTCATCAACAACATCCAGAAACGCCGCAGGGTTCTCTGGGCCCGAGCCCATCTAAAATGGACTGATACAAAGTGGAAAAGTGTTCTGTGGTCTGATGAGTCAGTTTTCCAAATTGTGTTTGGAAATTGTGGACGTCGTGTCCTCCGGTCCAAAGAAGAACAGAACCACCCAGACTGTTACGCACGCAAAGTGCAAAAGCCAGCATCTGTGATGGTATGGGGGTGCATGAGTGGCCAAGGAATGGGTAACCTGCACATCTGTGAAGGCACCATTAATGCAGAAACGTACATTCAGGTTTTGGAACAAAGTATGTTGCCATCCAAACAGAAACTTTACCATGGGCGCCCTTGCTTATTCCAGCAGGATAATGCCAAGCCACACACTGCGCGTCTCACCACAGCGTGGCTTCGTAGTAAGAGGGTGCGGGTGCTTGACTGGCCTGCCTGCAGTCCTGACCTGTCTCCCATTGAAAATGTGTGGATTATTATGAAGCGCAGAATAAGACAAAGGAGACCCCGGACTGTTGAACAGCTGAAGCTGTACATAAAGCAAGAATGGGAAAGGATTCCACTATCAACGATTCAACAACTAGTCTCCTCACTTCCTAAACGTTTATTGAGTGTTATTAAAAGGAAAGGTGATGTAACACAATGGTGAAGAAGCCCCTTTCCCAACTACTTTGGCACTTGTTGCAATTATATAATTCTAAGTTTATCATTATTTGCTTATGAAAATAAAGTTTATGAGTTTGAACATGAATAATCTTGTCTTTGTGGTGTATTCATTTAAATATGGGTTAGAAAAGGTTTGCAAGTCATTCTATTCTAATTTTACTGACATTTTAAACTTTTTCCCAACTTCACTGGAATTGAGTTTTGTAGAAGCCCTTAGCCTAAAACCTGTTTGTACCTCAATATTTTTCCTATAAGACTATTATATTTTCAACTCATTGTTTGTTGTGTTTGCGATGGTCCACATACAGTATAATGAATCTTCAGTCATTATTACCAATACTGTAAGTTGGCTGAAACAGCCCATGAAGCTTTCATGGTTGTAATTACCACATTGACGGCAGCACGTGAACGCCACACAAAAGACACCACTCGTGACGGAGCACGTCGCAACCTCCCCACTTCGTCCACTATAGTATTGTCAGGTGCTCACATCCGGGGTCGGATAACTCTTCCGGAGGAGACCGTTTCTCCCGTATGAGCAGAGAGGAAGAGCTAGAGAGCGTGTTGACTCGGGCAAAGAGAAAAAATGGATAACGGTTTGACCCCAACTGGCGACTCCAGGCTGGACCAGGCTGTCCGGCAGTGGCTACAGTATGATAAGGTAAGCTGACAGCTAGCCGGTTAGCTTACTGCGCTTTGACTGTGTTCTAGTTTACCTGAATATAGTAAAAAAGAATTATATAATAATAGGAAAATCTTTAACATGTTGTTTCAGTTTCAACTTTTATAATGAGGATTTTCTTAATGCTTTGCTTGTCAGGTCTGTCATTATACCCCTATTTAAAAAATAGGATCAGATCTGTGTAATGATGTGATGTAACCAGAGACAGTTCTCAGCTAATGAGTAACTTTGGTTTCACATATTTACTTCTTGTCAGTAGGAACTGAAGTAAGTTTTATTCATCCTCATGTACACAGACAACATATACACAAAACTTAGTTATATTTTTTAAAGAGAAAATGTAGCCTATCTGAAGAGAGTAATCACCAAATACAAACCACAAAGCGAGCAAAACAGCAGGCTACCAAATACAGGACAGTGGAAACAGACAAATTATATGTTCTTTGAAGTAAGATACGTTATTGCCTTATCAAAAAGGGGGGAAAATAAACCAAAAGTCTGTATTAAAACCACTCAAGAGATTAAAACCATTTTGGGTCTTTTAACCTACTAGATACATGATAAGCTCCAGATGAGCCATTGGGTTACATTCTTGATTCACAACACAAAACTTTTACCACAATAAACAGAAAGAATTGTCTAGTTTTTACATGTTTCCAACTTCTGTTTGTCTTTGCTTACCTTAATCTGAGTATATGGGAGATGGCTTTATTTTCCAGTCACTAGAGACCTTTATGTCTAGAAATAAATTTGGCATCTTTTTATATTTATTGCTAAAACTAAATGTAATCATGACTTAAAAAAAATACTCAGCATACCCCCCCCCCCCCCCCCCCCCCCCCCCCCGTCAGTCATTAGTTTTCACCGGACAAACAGATGTTTATGATGTGTTTTTAGAGGAATTATTAAATGCATTTGAAGGTCTCAATGCAAGCTGGAATAGCCAAACTGAAAGATAAAAAAAATGTAAAGGTGTGCATTAAAAACAGGAGTGCGAAGGAATAGATTTTGAAGTGGAAAATAAAATTACAATTGGCCAATAAATGATGCTGCTTTAAAATTCATCTGTAACGAATTTTTGTTACTTCTGCCTGGTTTCACAATGAATAAATGAATGAATTAACAAGGGACAGTGCCCCGTAGACAAACTGCAGTGCAGATATTTCCCCTCTGTAATTATGAATAACAGCTCAGTAATTATTGTATGTCATGCTTTTTAGATCAGGTAGTCTTTTAATTAATCTAAAAACTTAATTTGCATTTTCTTTTTCTCTTTTGTGTTGCTTATTAAAATAAAAAAAAAGTAAAAATTAGTTCAAAGGGCTACATGTTTCTTGTTTATTAAATATCAGTCACTTGCAAGTCCTAGCACCCTCTCAGAAATTATAGCTTTATTACTATTAGCACTACTACTAGTAAATGTTGTTGTGGTAGTACTTTTATTTTTATGATTATTTTAATTAAAAAAACAATAGTTCTAATTCAGCTGTCATCAGGAAAGCATGTCAGATGTTTTGCACCAGGACAAAGCGTAACGTTAACTCTCTTTATACTTTAAAGACCATATCAACGCTCCATACAGACTCTCACAATGGTCGAATATAATTTAATGGAGAAAAAAGGTTTAGTCACATGACGCTCACACACTCAGATCAGACTAGCATGCAATTAACCATCTGACCAACACAAGAAGAGTCCTTTTTGGCCTTAAAGAGACATGCAATGCCACCAATTAGATCACATTGGAACAGGGGCCCCAATTCAATTAGTCTTAGGATAATTTTTTACTGTGGTTTCTCAAGTGCCCCACTTAACAAGAAGTAGGTTACTAAATGGACACCGTCATTGTAATTAGGGTCTCCATTGTTAATCAGATTAATTATTTAACTTTTTTCAAAGTTTTTTACACACTTTTTCGCCCTTTTTCTAATATATTTTAGCAACGATTTGTGTGTAAGAACAAATGTCCTTCTGTGAACTTTTCCATTATCCAAGGACTTTATCTTTTGGGACAGGACAAAAGGTATTTTTTAAAGAATAAAAGAAAAGATTTCAATTGTACAAATTATAGTTATTTCAGATATGAGTAGCAGTTTTTTCTCTAAAAAATTGGGTGTGCTGCGGCTGTTTAACTGTTGACAGTATTAATCAGAAGTCGCACATCAAACCATCAACATTAAACCAGTCTCCAATTTCTGTTCCAGTCTGCAATTAAAAGTCATCTGACAGCACCTCAAATTTACATGATGTTATACAGAAAATAACATATTTTTTATTATGTCATCTTCATCAACAGCATCGAGTTACAAACTCTGGTCCAAAGTAAAGTTTTCGGTAATGGTTTATGATCAGTTTTGAATTTGTCTCTTAAAACCGTGGACTTGTTTGGTCTTTCTCAGAACCCCAAGACTGCATCCATGGTGCAGGACCTGGCAAATGAGGGAGCGGTGGAGGCTCTGAGGAAATGTTTCTCCTCCAGGATGGAGTTTGGTACAGCAGGACTGAGAGCAGCCATGGGCCCCGGCATTTCCTGCATGAATGACCTCACTATCATCCAGACCACGCAGGTTGGTTAATAGATAAACTACTGCTGCACATTAAGTACCAAGTCACATGAACAACCACTCTCTCCTTTTGAAGGAATCCTACTGTATTGTACATTGTAGACTTCATAGCACACAAGGAACTGTTAAAATATTTGGCAGTAACTTTACATTTGGAAAAAAACATTTACAAGTCATCCACTCAATTAATTGATCAAGTGATTGATCAATTAAAACTTAGAAATTGTTCCCAGTCTTTAAACACGACATTATCTGGCTGGCATCAGTACAAGTATCAGCCCAGCTCTCTTTGAAACGTGACAGAGTTGGCACCAAAACAAGCCATCGGGTTTAAAGGAGATTTTGGTTGTTGCACTCTGAAGGAGCAGCAATGTTATACTGAAGCGCACCCATGCTAATCACTTCTCACTTTATCAAAAAGCTTTTTTTTAGCACTGGCATCTGTTCTCTCAATACATTTATTTACTTTTGTTTTCATTACAGATAAGTACTTCATTTTGAAAGGTGCTGTAAAGTTTAATATATAGTGTATAATTGTTATTCTGACAGACCCTCTTTTAAGTTGTCTACTTCATCTTAACAGCTTTCTCTCCCTTTTTCTTGTCTCCTCCCTGACAGGGTTTCTGCTGCTACCTGGAGCAGAGGTTTGGGAACCTTAAAGAGCGCGGCGTGGTGATTGGGTACGACGCTCGAGCCCATCCTCCCAGCGGGGGCAGCAGTAAGCGATTTGCCAGCCTGGCTGCAGCGGTATTTATCAGCCGAGGAGTTCCAGTCCACCTCTTCTCTGAGATCACCCCAACACCATTTGTGGTAATAACTTGAATTTCTTCTTATGATTTCTTCATCTAAATTGTTGCTGTTGTGGTTGCCCGTGGGACAGAAACTACAGGGCAAATGCCATTTAAAATCCTCATTTCTCACTGTTACACACCATGTTGCATAACACACATATGATCTGCCAGGTTATGTGTAAGAGCTGTGAAGGGGGCACCATTCATGTAACTCTCTGTCTGCCTGAAACATGTTTGCACTGCAGAGTAAAGCTCAGAGTGATATAAAGTTCTTAACACTTTGTACTAAAAGTCATAGATAACACTAAAAATTAAAGTAGTTGAACTGTCAAGAAGAACATTTCAATCAGAAATCTATTTTTTGGTGCCAGTTAGAAAAGATTTTTTGGACATTCTGGATTCATGTTAGCCTGCTTTTACTTTTTATTTGACATTACAGTATATAACATTGTCAAAATATTTCATACAGTTGATTTTAAGAAGAAATTCACTTCAGTCTGTTGTTAAAAATATTTACAGTAAAGGTCTGAGAGGCACAGACAGGCTTTAAGCAACAAAAAGTGAAAAGGCAAATTCAGAGAAAGTTCACTGATTAATGATCAGATGATAACATTTTGTAAACACATGAAGATGGATATATAAGTGCAGCCTGATTAGAGTTTCTTTATTCCATAACAAGTTGGTTCCTAATGGTAGAACGGTATCTGAGTATCAATATTGCAAAGACAAAGAGAAATTTGTGCCAGTTATTCATGATTTATGTTCAAACATCCTTGTGTTTTTACTTTTTCTTCTGCTCTTCAAATAGATATTAAATGCTGTGTATTTTTGTCTTTTCCTGCAGCCATTTACTGTTTCCCACCTGGGTTTGTGTGCTGGTATCATGGTAACTGCTTCACACAACCCCAAACAGGACAATGGCTACAAGGTAGCACCTACTTATTTTACATTTGTCATTTTATATTTTTTACAGAAAGTTTTTCTCGCTCTCTGCAATTAATTATCAGTAATCATGATCTTTCTTCTAGTGGTTTTCTTTTTATTTAGTAATGATTATTTCCCATTCATTCTACAGTGTGTATTTTCTGATTCTCTGTTTTCCAGGTATACTGGGAAAATGGTGCCCAGATTGTTTCTCCTCATGACAAAGGGATCTCTAAAGCCATTGAGGAGAACCTGGAGCCTTGGCCAGAGTCTTGGAACACAGATAAGGCCTTGAAGAGCCCTTTGCTCAAAGACCCCTACCAAGATATCCACACGCAGTACTTCAAAGCCATCCAAAAACACTGTCATCACAGGTAATCCATGGATTAAGCTACCTGTTGAGCAGCACATATATTTTAAACATTTCGCTGTGTTCCACTGATTTGCCACACTGAGACATTTCAACTGCCACACAGACACAAATAAAAAGAGAAAAACCTGACACATCTAAACTAAAAATGTATATTTTGATCTTTTTTTTTATCTTTACAGGGAGATTAACAAAACCTCAGAGGTTAAAATAGTGCACACATCTGTGCATGGTGTTGGTCACTCATTTGTTCAGTCAGCATTCAAGACCTTCGATCTTCCCCCACCATACGCTGTGGAGGAACAAAAAGATCCAGACCCTGAATTTCCCACTGTCAAATACCCCAATCCTGAGGAGGGAGAGGGAGTCCTGGTGGGTACTGGACATACTGGACATTCACACAACATTTCCATCATGTGACGCGTCTAGTCAAGTCTAGCAGACGCTGCGTTTTGGCCGATGGTGAAAGATGTGTGTTTGCTTTGCAGACATTGTCATTCGCACTCGCAGAGAGGAAGGGCGCCTCTGTAGTGTTGGCGAATGATCCTGATGCTGATCGACTGGCTGTCGCTGAGAGGGAGGAGAGGTGTGTGTTTGTGTGATTTAACAAACATTCCTGATGTTTCACTAGCAGCTCTTGAACAGCAACAGTGTTGAAGTGAAAGCCAGCCTGTTGTCATGTGATGAGTGACATTTTCCTCCTGCTCTCACACACACCCAAACAGCAAGGCGAGAATTTCACAATAATTTGCAAAATGGCTCAAAGTTCAAATAAGAAGTGGGATAAAATCAGACATGTTTAAAAGTGATTAATTCAAAATTATTTTTTAATAAAAGCATAGTATTTTTAATGATGCACGACTTAACTTTTATCATTTTCTCAGTGACACACCCCTTATCGACGGCTAATTTGGCGTCCATCTTGCATCCTACTTGTACTGTGAGCTCTCACCAGCCAGTAAAAGACAGTCCTATGTTGACTCTTTTCTTATCTCTTGCTCTGGCTCTTGCTCTCTTTTGTTTCCACTCCTACTCTGATGATGCACTCTAATGTTTCCTTGCTGAATCGGCCACGGTGCACGTTAAAAACAGCCGGTTTGTTTATGTCTATTTGCTAATGTGTGACGCATATGCAAAGCGATAATCAGCTGCAACATCACGCAATCGTTGGTGGCCAGTGATGGCTTCAGAAATGCACATAATAAATGTCACTGTGCCATCAAACGAGTCCAGAATGTGGAGTTTTAAAGTCGAAAAGTGGGTCTTTAACTTGAACTTGTTTGATAGTTCAGCTACTTATTTTCTCTTCTTCAGAGACTTAAACAGGATTTTGCTCAGTTTTACTTAAAACAAAGTTTCAAATGTGTTTTTATCGATAACTTTATTGTATTAACCGGCAAAGATCCTTTATTTATTTTCTCACATTAATAAAACCCTTACATTTCAAACCCCCTCTTTCTTTAGCGGTAGCTAAAACCCTGATTAAAACACATGACTACAACATTACAGCTGAAATGGTTTGAACATGAGTCTTTTTTTGCCTGTATTTCCTTAAACTCTGTCTTTCTCTGTGCCTCAGTGGTCAGTGGCGAGTTTTCAGTGGTAATGAGTTGGGAGCGTTGCTCGGCTGGTGGTTATTTCACTGCTGGAAGCAGCAGAACCCCGACGCTGCTGCAGTGAAAAACGTCTACATGCTGTCAAGCACTGTTTCATCCAAAATACTGCGAGCCATCGCTCTGAAGGAAGGTTTCCACTTTGAGGTAATACATTCAAGTTTTAAAGTTTTATATCATATGTTGGGGCAGCCGTGCATAATGATTTGAGCCTAAACAGTGCACAAGATCTAGATAAAAAGACCGGTAACAAAAAAGCTGAAAGCGTCAGGCACCACAAATCTATTAAAACAAGAACACAAACATCCTCAGGTGAAGTTTCCTTTATAGCCCAGCCCATCTGGAAACAGCTTTATATCCCACCCTATGAATGATCACATTCGTCCATAAATGGTTAAATCAGAGCATCTCATATGGATGGATTCTTAGAAACGAGTCTGCTGATTGGTGACGCTATACTGGATCATGGCAACAATCTTAAGAGAGAGCCCTATTTATATTTATACACACAGGTTATAAATGAGGCTGCTGATCAGCAGTAATTTTCTTCAAGAATTTTACAAGAAGGCTGCATCATTTGCTTTTTTAAAAAATATCAGGCTTTCTTACAGTGAAATACCTTAAGTAATTGTATTTAAAGGTGTTTTTCTTTGTTTATGAAATGTATTTAGTTAAATATTATTGACAAAATTAAAACTGTCTATTATTGTTAGTCTTCACTTGTAAATTTCAAATATACTTTATTACAATTTCTCTCACATGATGCTTGAACAGGAGACGCTAACAGGTTTCAAGTGGATGGGGAACAGAGCCAAGGACCTTTTGGATCAGGGCAAGACTGTTCTCTTTGCTTTTGAGGAGGCCATAGGTATGCACACAATTTAATGTCTTTTACAAATTAAGTCACAAGCTGGCGAGAGCATTAAAGATTTTTGATAGCTCCTGTTTAATTTTTTCTGATAGTTAACCCCTTTTCTGTTCACAAATATGTCCACCCATGCTTTTCTAGCCTGGCAAATCACAGCAGCCGATTCATTATTTATCTTGTCTGAGGCAAGTTTGATACAATAAGACTGTGTGCAGGGATGCACCGTAGAGACACATTTCTCAAGACTGCATGACATGTTTCATTGTTCTGATTGGCTGTAGGTTTATGCAGCTGCATCACGCAAGATTTTGGTCTAAGCCTGCTAATAAAACCCAATGGAAATCCAACATGACCGGAGAGGTTCCTCACTAATTAACATTTGCACATTTGGCCAGCTATGCTGAGCTTACATGGGGAAGAAGTCCTAATTAATTCTTTGAGGTATTACATTATAGGCCAGATTTACAAACTGCACCTGTTGCAAACCCTGTTTTGAGATTTGAAAAATAAATAAGCAAATAAAAAATAACTACTGTTGGGATTTATTAAGCAGGCATAGTGATGAGTTACTGAGAGTAAATGCTGTGGAGACACTGGTTCTTGCAGCTTGCCTTATTGCATTTCTATTTATGGTAGTTTTCCTTTCAGAGCACAGAATTTGCAGCAGCAGTTTAGATCAGTCAGGGAGTGTGATATATTTAGGTTTGTGGGAAGATTTTTTTTTCCTTAAGTAACCCACCATAACTTTCACTGCTTTGATTTTATTTTCTCCATTTTCTTTATTTCCTTGAGCATGTTGTCCTTCAGTGTCCTTCAGTTTCCACATAAAAAGGAGGCTTTCCAGTCATTTCATTTGGGGATTTTGTGATCTAAAACAAGTCAAATCTAAAACAAAAAATCACTGTTGTTGAAGTGAACTCCAAATATAGTGTCACTTTTGCATAGAACAGTTGTTTACTTTATTGTTTACATTATTTTCTTCAGCAAAGAAAGTTTGCCATCCTCATTGCATGCACAGTAGCTGGTTAAGATGTCTTCCATTGCAGCTCATGTTTTAACAACATAACATCAAGACCATCTTGTGGATTATCATGTTTATACCAGAAAGGAGCAGCAAATCTACAGATTTTTTTTTGTTAAAACTCTGCAGATTCATTTGCTTATTATTGTAAACAGATGACAACACCTTTATTTAGTGTTGGTAGATCACCCTCAGATGTGGCCACTCACACCTACACTTTTTCTGGATGGAAACCTCAGACTAATTTGCCCATCTTAATAAATGTCCCCAAGTATCTGTGCACAGAGTATACTTCACCGTGTTACAAGCTAAATATCCTCAGACAATGTAAAGTTTTGGTTGACGGCCACCCACAACAAGACGTTGCAACTGTGTATTTGCAGCTTCTTTATTTATTACAAATCTACTTCTTTTTCTTCAAATCCCTACCATCACATCCTGCTTTGTCCTTGCTCTGTCATGTTAGATTTTTACAGGGATATGTTGTAGGATGGGAAAGGATTTCTGTAGCTTACTTCACAGCCAGAAATGTATAACCCCTTTATAACCCGTAGGGAATTTGAGATGGTTAGCCTTCAGGGACAAACAACTTAATCTGGAACTCAGACACTTTACTGTACAGAAGAAATAAAATCAGAAGTCATGAATTCATCAATCCAGGCGTTTTCTTCCATTTATTAGCAAACCAGTTGCAGAGGCCGCAGATCCAGGAAAAAAAAAATTGACATCCATCTCCCTAGTGACACCTTGCTGGGGCATTCCTAGGCCAAGAGGGAAGTGTACAGTATATATTCTCTCTACAGAGTCCTGGGTCTGCTTCTGGGTCTTCAACTAGATGGACATGCCCCAAAACCCTCCAAAAGGAGGCCAGAAGGTATCCTAATCTGATGCCGAACCACTCCAGCTGACTCATTTCGACAAAGAGGAGCAGTGGCTCTTGTCCAAGCTACTGACCTTATCTTTAATGCGGAGCACAGCCACCCACTGAAGAAAACTCACTTCTGTCTTTTGTATCTGCGATTTCATTCTTTCAGTCACCATCCAGATCTCATGGTCATAGGCGAGAGCTGGAATGTAGACGGTCACAGATCCTTCAAATGATGTGTTCCAAATTTGCTTCACAATTTCTACCGTGGTGACCACAGTTTGTTTTAACAACCTATCCTCATCTTCCTCAGAAGGTTTTCTTTCAGCCAGACTGAAGCATGTAACAGTCACTGTCTATTGTAATGTGTTTACACAGGTGCTTCGACCATGTTGCACAGCCTTGATTATTCGTTAATGGAAAACATGAATCATGTAGCAGCAGATTTGCGTCAGCTAAGGACCACTGTCCTTTCTGAAAGTCATGAGCCATGCTCACAGTCAAACACAAGTCACCGTGTTAAAGTTTAAAGTCATCTGGGGTTAAGATTACAGAGTTAGTCAAACACACAACATAACATAGTTTATAACATTCCCATATAACAAGATTATGATGCTGTAATTAGAATCGCGTGCCTTTGCACACACACTGTTATTTAAAGAAACAACAGCTGACTACAGCAGCTGGAGAATTGACTGAAAGACTGTGCATGTGTGTGTGGTTGTGTGTTGCAGGGTATATGTGTTGTAACTCCGTACTGGACAAGGATGGCGTCAGTGCTGCAGCCATAGCAGGAGAGATGATTTCCTATCTGGCCACTAAAAACAAAAGCCTCACACAGCAGCTCACTACCATCTATGAAGAGTAAGACGCATGCATGTATTCATATTTTCTCTAACTTTGAATCCCTCACTGCAGACCAACTCTCCCTCTGTGCACTTGTCATTCTCAGGTATGGCTACCACATCAGCAAGAACTCCTACTTTATCTGCCACGACCAGGACGTGATCCGTGGTCTGTTTGAGCGTCTGCGCAACTTCGGTGGCAAGGAGGACTGGTATCCCACCGAATGTGGCCGCTTCTCCATTTCCGCTGTTCGAGACCTGACCACCGGCTACGACAGCAACCAACCCGACAACAAGGCTGTAAGGGCAAAAAACCACTCACATAGTTTATACAGCACCATGTAGGTTATTGACAGAAATGATGTCTGCCATCAGAGAAGTGCTTTTTTTATCATTATTAAACAACATACATCAATGCTAGAAACTGAAAGCATAGGAAGAAAGAAAGTTATGGACCCTGGACTCCATGTTATTTGTCTTAGAAAAAAATCCTAAGGATGGGATCAGGAGCATCAAATCAAAATATTTTTCTCTTTCAGGTTCTGCCCACCTCCAGTTCCAGTCAGATGATCACCTTTACTTTCTCTAACGGGGGTGTTGCAACCATGAGAACAAGTGGCACTGAACCGAAAATCAAATACTACACTGAGCTCTGTGCAGCTCCTGGTAACAGGTAGGTCATCGTAGAGAAGACACCATCTGTCTCTCTGATGTTGTTTGTTGTTGAAATGATTGAATTCAGTAGATGCCTTTTCATGTCTAACTTTTGACCAAAATCTTCATATAATATTTAAATCAAAGAAATAAAAAATGGTCTCTGATGATAAAGGTTGAAACAAAAAAAATTTCAGACTCAGCTAATAGTTTAACTTCTGAATGTCATACCTGGTCCTGGGACCACTGTACTTATTCACAGACTTAACTATGACATATGTTTTTGTTTTCTCCTTCTGGGTCCTCATCAGTGATGTGGTACACCTGAAGAAGGAACTGGATGACCTGGTTGGAGCCATTATAGAAAACTTTTTCGAGCCAGAGAAGAACAGGCTGCAGCCCAAGCCCGAGTAGAACTGAGAGATAAACAAGTAACAGGATAAATAGTGAATGGTATTTCTGACCACCATCTTAACTCCAAGAGAGATTCTTGGTTCAATACCAGCTTGAGTTTGATTTTTAACCATTTTGTTTTTATCACCATTTGGACCAGTAAAGACACCTTTCTGTATCATTATCTACTTATCCTGTCATGTTTAAATAATCTGCAGGATATACATCTTACCTCCGCTCTGTTGTTGGGTTTGGTGTTTGGGATCCAGATGATGTTTTACACTCAACACCGTGTGTTAGATTTGGTGTACCTCAGTGCTAAAGATCCCCTACAACTGCAAAGTGCTGAGTCTTTTAAGAGCCAGTCATTCCTGTTTCCATAGATCCAGTCTGCTGCATAGCACCTGTACATCACAGTTTACATGACTAAATACACTGTGCACTGCTGCTGATGTAGAGTTTCAGTGGCGTATTAAGGCTAAAACTACTTGATGTTGCAAAGTATTTTCAAACGTGTGATATTCTGCTGTGACTCGGCTGAAGTGGTAGTGAATTTTTTTTATTTAGAAATGGTTCCTGCTAAATTGCTAGTGTGCAAAACCACACAGCTTGAGGCACCACTAAGTGGAGCCATTGTGCATGGATTTTATACACCCTCTTCTTATTACTTGACATAAATAAAGTTAACAGCTCAAAGGGATTCTTCACACCTCTCAGTTAAAGGTAAAATTAACCCTTCTGCATTCCAGTTTGTGCAATTAATTGAACTAGAAATGTAATGTGCAGATAACAGCCAGATATAATGAGCATTATGTGCCTGCTACCTAAAATGTGCTAAAATACAATGTATTGCAAATAAAACGGTTTCTAACTGTGAAATGTTGACCATTGCATCTTTTGGCAACGCACGCGGGCGGCATGCATTTGACATGCAGGGGAGGGATCTCGGGCTGGCCGGCCTCTAAATTTAACCCAAGCTAGAAGGAGGGAGCGATGTGTAAACGTCCCTCGTGCATATGTAATGCTTCTCTACTCATTTCTGTTTGAACCATCTAAGTTACTCTTGAGCAGATAGGTAAGGCTGCGCCAGGAGGAGAACGCGAATTTTCCACTGGTCAGTTGTGCGCTTTGGGACCCCTGGTGTGTGTGTGTGTGTTTTCCCCCAACTGCGGGTGGTTTACGTTACGCATAACCTCGCGCGTGAAGCGTACTTGGGAAAAAATCAAAGCAGATGAAATAGGGCATCTTGTACAGCGCTCATCTGAAATGTAGTTTTCACTTCCGCCTGATGTCCTCGCGCAGCGGACGGAGCTGAAGTTGAGGAATTAAAATATCGCCAAGGTCACGCAGGAAGCAGGTAAGAAGACGCTTTATTCAGACCTTCATCTGGTCGTTATGGTCTGGTCAGACATGGTTTGATTATTGACATTTCCTGTTGTCCGCTTTTTTTATTTTTTTTTATTTTTTTTTTTTTTGTTTGTTTTTTTTATATGTGAACCAGGCTGAAATCTGGACCCGTCTATTGCAACCGGCCACTGACTATATGATATTGGCAGTATAGCTGTCATGTGTTAGTTGTCCTGAGATCGTAAATGTCACTCAGCTGATTCAGTGTCCTGGGAAAAACTTCCCCGTTTCAATGACAAATGTAGGTAAATGAATGTTTTCCTACTACGGTCTTTAATTGAAAGAGTATAGGATAAACCCGTGCCCATAGCTGTCTTGTCCTCGCCGAATATAAAGGTTTCTGACCTCTCGTTTGCAGGTGGAGTCATGCAGCTGCCTCAGGGCTCAGAAACCATGGAGGGACTGTACTTTGAAGTGAAGCCAAGAAGAAATGAAGCCCAGAGGCCACAGGGCTTTGATAAACCAAGTCGCCTTCTAACCTCTAACCACCGCTCGTGTCCATCACTGTCCCATCTCACCTCTTCCACTCAAAGCTCCCATACATGGAGGGGACAGGTGGATGAGGAGGCAGAGGAGGAGATAAAATACAAACTAACAATGATTGGTTCTCGGAGAGTCCACCATCTAACCACCATGGCCATGTTGCCCTGGGTGGTGGCTGAAATCTGCAGGTCTGCAGGGAAGGATTCAGGTGCAGGGCTGCGTTGTGGTGGGGCTGGAGGTGGTCAGCTGGATTCTACTGCATGCAATAAGACGATTTTATTATGCGTGTCGGCTTCCTGGGTACGGTGTGTGTCTGCTCTAGGAGAGCAACGTCTTTGGGACCCTCTGACACATACTTTGTTGTTTGAATGTCGTCCCCACCAAGTGACCAAGCTAATTCACAACAGCCAGGAGCCCAGTATCTTTGCCTGTCTGGTGAGAGACACACCAAAGTGTGCCTGCTATATCTTCCAGTGCCAGGACAGTACCAAGGTAGGTATGCACCAGGGTATAAAAACAAGTGTCTTGAGCTGTAGACATACTACTTACAAAAGGGGATATTTAATTTTATGCATAAAGTCTGTAATGTCCCTAAAATGCACTATAACCTTTCCAACTGAACTTAATTTAATCTTCTCTAAACTTTTAATGCACATGTCCAACTGTACAGTGTTAAGTATTGCATAGCATGCTGTAAAACAAAAGAAGTGTCTGAACCATGAATTGACTTATAAATGTTCCTGTAATTAAATCGTCCTCTTTTTCATACTGTTCACATTTTGACATCATCAGACCAATGCGACACATAACACATGACAACTTAATGAGACATTGATCTTATTATGTTGTGGTGTACCCACCACTGTTGTTAGTGTTGGTTTAAAAAGATTGTTTGCGATGAAGGAATTACCATTACATAATTCTACTTTAATGCACCATATGCATGATATAGTATCAGTGTAGTATGTACTTTTTACTAGCCTAACTTTAGTTGTAGTGAGTAGTGTATATATGTGTAATGGAAGGATAAGAGGGTTTTAAGTTTCCAGACACACTTTATTTAATTGGATATCATGGCAAGCTAGACTTTGAGCAAATTCTTTGATATTTTCCTTTTCTGGGGCAAAATGGCCACACGTCATGTATCGTTATCGGTATTTCAGGTTTTCTGAAATTAGTGCAGTAAACAAACTATATATATATATATATATAAATATACTCAAAAATGTAAACTATAATACATTTTGAGTGTCTCACAGCAAGTGGCACCCTTGCCAGATACTTTTGGCAGCATTGAAAAGTTCTGGCTGAGTATTTGAAGTTGAGTTGACATACTTTCAGTAACATTGAGGTCAGATCATGAGCTTATAGAAGTCTGGGATTTTCCTTCATTATGCTGTGCATTTTGTTTTTTATAAAACAATCCCAGAGCATGATGCTACCACCTCCATCATTAACAGCTGATACAACATGTTTCAGGAGGAAAGCCTCACTTTAGGTCATCCAAAAATAATTATGGCCAAACAGCTCAGTCTTTATGTCATTCGATCTGACCATAAAACCTTCCTCTAGTTAGAGACCTTTGTCCAGTGGCCAGCTGAAATGTTAAGTTAAGATTGAGCTGGAGCTGAGCAGGAGATCCTTTCTTAAATGTTAACCTCTCAGTCCTCTGGGACGTTAAATATTGCTTCATGTATCTAGTGACCCTCATATGTGAGCAGCTTCCAGTTTAATTTCCTTTTAGCTTTTCAATGAGGTTCTCTTATAAATCAAAAAGGGGCTTGCCGTGATGCCAAATTGCAGATAGTACGAGCTTTAAAGAATGCATCTCAAATGTACTCCAGTAGCATAAATAAAGTAGAATAAAATGTTTTTCCTAAATCAAGGGGAACAGGCTCATAATTAGGAAATATATGCCAGTAATAAACACATCAACACAAGCTCAACTTATAAATGTAGAGGTAGTGTAAAAGAGATATGGCGTGTCAGATAAACATCAGAGTGACATGAGGAACAGGGTCATCCTGGCAACAATCTCTTTTCTATATTTATTTGAATGACAAAAAGCTGGCTGAGCATTGTGTGTGACCCTCTTAGTATTTACCAGGACATCCCACTGAGAGAAACTCTATCTGGCTTTGGCACCACTGCAGCCAACATGTGCTGTGTGTTTATTCCATTCAGCAACACCAGCAAATGCAGGTCCACTGAAAGCGTGTACACCAGCATACTTTGCTGACCAGCACACTCCTGACCGTTAATTCTTTCACCTCTCCTCCACATGGCACGCATTTCCAAAAGCCTTTGTATGAACAGCAGAGGCGCAGCTGGCGTCCGAGTCGGGTCAGAGACATTTGATAGCATCCCGTGCCCGACATACCAAAGACAATGAGTTATATAGATGTGAAACTAAAGAAAGCCAGAAGATTAAAAAAAAGTCATTTTGACCTTAACCCCAGTGTCTCTCCTGCTCCTCACATGAGTCACACACACTCGTAGGGTCTCATGTAACAAATACCTGAAGGCTCCAAATATATTAACAGCCTGCGTGTGCTGTGTAGTGTACTGTAAATATAGAATGAGTAAAACTCAGTCTGTTCTGTGGCAAAAAGGAACTCGTTGGTAAAATGTACGTCCAGTATCACAGGATCATATCTTGGTGTGTATGTGTGCTGCCTTGGCTGTGAGAAAATGTGCCTGCTTAATATCAACCAGCCAGGATGTGAAACCCTGTTACCATGGGGACCGCTTCCTGTGTTGCAAAGTGTTTGTTGTGTAGTTCATGTGCATGTAAGTGTTTGTTGTTATCGCTGTGTTTTCTGCCCTTTAGAAAAAGTGATGGTGATGTCAGGCTATGACCACCTGTTGCTTTAGCTCTGTCATATTTGGCTTAAACACACACACATGCAGACATGCGGATTATAAATACAATGTTTAAGCTGCACTGTGTGGCTTTAAATGATTAACATTATCTAGCTTTTTTCTTCTGGTGGTTCTCTTCTTAGTTACATAGAACATATCAGACTGTAAAACATTGTTTTTCACATCTGGAAAACAATACAAGCACATGGAAAAACTCAAGCATCTGGAAGGAGGGAGATGAGAACACCTAGAACACTCCGGGGAGAAGAAATTATGAGGAGAAGCTGAATATCCTGGAGAACAAAGATTGATGTTATCAGGAACAAGGCACCAAAATGAAAAAGGAGAGGCAAGGGTCAGCCCAGAGAAGCCTGAGCGAAAAGTGAGGAGACAGTACCAAGAAAGGGACATTTATAATTGTATCACTTTGTTGTATTAAATAATAGGCATCTAACGATGTGCAAAGATACATTTTAAGTTAGGAATCATAGTCTTCAACTGAGGGAAATTATCTGATGCCAACATGGAGGTTATCCCAGGGAAACATAGGATGGTGAAGGCCATACAGCCCTCTTCTGAGAGTGAAGAGCACAGGGTGGACATGAGGTTAGTGTTTAGTAAAACAGGCATAGGAAGCCAGCGAAGAAATGTTTAAGATGTTAAATTAATCCAGTTTTAGTTCATCTTTTTGCATTGTGCACTACAGACACATGGCAAACAACAGACTGAAAAACAAAATGTTGGAAAAAAATCGTGACTTAGTATCTCTGTTTCATGGACAGACTTTGAAAAATCAAGTAATTGGCAAGAGATTTTGTGAAGTGGTCCAACTGGTGTGAAGTAGCTGGAATTTCAGTTTGAGCGAACACATACATATACACACATACACAGTGGCTCTGAGAATGCTGTCACTTTGAAGTGGGAGCAGTGAGGGTACACTAACCAGCAGCTCATATTCACCACACTTTCATGTGCTGAAAATATTCAAATAATTTAGTCTCGCATTAAAAACTAGAAGCCTGGCATGGTTCCTTACTCATTAAATTAGTTTTTATTTTCTTGTCATAGTATCAGTAAGATTATTTTAGGGAAAATTTGTGAACTTAAAAATACAGTGGCACTCAGTGCAGGGCAAGATATTATCATTTTATGGTCTGTGTCATAGTGTGTTCATGCATTTTTAAAAAGTTGATTAAATTGAAAGAGGTGCTGGTGTCTGAAGTTCAACCTAAGCTGTCAAAACAGCTTTGAGGTGGGACGTTGTAGCTGTGCTTCATGCTGCCCCCATGACAAACGTGTTACATTTGCTCAGTACATTTCCAAATGTCTATGCCTACAGTTTAGAGCGAAGTCATTTTAGATGGTTTCATTTAATCAAATTGCTTTTTCAGAGTTAAGACCCTAAGGACTTTTTCATATGAAGTTTCACATGCTGCATAAACCGCTCCCTCTGGGTTCCATCCACATGTTTGTGAGGATGTTTAGGTTCATATGTTCTATTGTGGATTATTAAATGCATTTAGGATAATTACCTTGCTATAAAAGCCATTCTCCTAAGTATTTTAGTTTTTCTTTTAGAAATTGTGGGAAGTTTGCTTTCAAACATTAATATTAATTATTAGAACCCATTTCCTTAAAATACCTTCCTTGTTACTGTCTGTAGTATAAGTCCAAATCATTAGTGATCCCTCCTGTGTTAAATTGTGGGAGAGGTGTTTATATTCAGTTTAGCACCTGTTTTCTTCAAACAGACCTTTACATGCAAGAAAGTTTTTTTTTTCTTCTTCTTCTTTTCTAGAACGGTTCTTCCGTGTAGTCATTGCTATACAGTAGAACAGTTCACCACCACGCAGGGGTTTTGTTTTTCGAGTAAATCAATGAGCAGTTCTCTAAAGGTTTTTGTTTTCAGTCTTTTAAACCTCAGTTTGACTTCCACCTGTCCTGTTAACTGCTCATTCTTAATCACCTTACAGTCACCTGAGCAAGTTTTGCCCTTTTCTTCATTCTTTCAGGTTTTACAGGGCCGATCAGCAGTTAAGAGGAGCTTATGGCTGCTTATTGATGAGATAAGAGTATTTATAAAGCTCCAAATTTTTTATGACCTTGTTTTTCTTGATGACAACCCTTAACAGGGGCTGCACAGTGGTGTGGTGGTTAGCACCACAGCCTCACAGCAAAAAGGTTGCTGGTTTGATCCTCGGCTGGGGGGAGATTCAAATAGTGGTTTTTCTTTGTGGAGTTTGCATGTTCTCACTTTCTTCCCGTGTCAATCAAAAGTCAATTAAAAAAATATATATTGGTTAGCTTGCAAATTGTGCTTTGCGTTTTAATATACATGGCTATTTTAATTGTAACAATCAGTTAATTATTTTACATGTTCCATCCTTATGTGTGGGTTCTGTCTTCCTCCAAAGACATGGATGTTAGGTTAATTGGTCACTCTAAATTCTCCACACTTCTCTTTCTGTGTTGGCCCTGCGGTGGTGGACCGCAGGGCTGGACTGGTGACCTGTCCAGGTGTACCCTGCGTCTCACCCCCAACAGGCTGGGTTAGGCTCCAGCTTCCTCACGACACATAATGGGCAAAGCGGTATAGATAATGAATAAATGAACAACCCCAACAGACTAATTACAGTATACCTTGTTAAAACTTAAGTGATAGGTTAAACTCTTTAAAGTGCACCAAACATTTTCATGATGCTTTTTTTTCTATAAAAATCTTCAAATAAAAGAAACAAAATCAAATAAAAACTAAAATCTTAAGTTGCTGTTTTTCATTTTTTTTCTTTACTCACTTAAGTATTCAAATAAATAGAAGCAATTCAAAAATACAAATGTGCAGATTCCATGAATTTTGAGTCTTTTTTTCTCTTGTATTTCATTGTGTTTTTCTTGTATTTATTTAGTGAACCTTTGTGAACAGATATTTGAAACTGGTTAAAGTTGATGTTGGTTCCAATGTTGTAGTTTGTGTTTGTGGTAAAAATTAAACTCTGTGGGAAAAAGTAGGAGTGATGAAGGGAAACTTCCTTTTCTGGAATAGAAACGTTCTCAGGAGGACTGCTGGATTTCCCCCTCTGCTAAAGTGTCAGAAACAAAGTAACCACTGGGTGTCACTACAGATGTGTGTAAAGTTCACAGAGTATCTGGATGAAAATATTTTTTTTCGATGTCTGATTTCAGTTGCTGCCAAGAAATGTTTCACTTGCATATCTATCATTAGTTTAATATTGTACTTGTACCTATTTAATTGATTTGAAGAACAGAAAAAAATACTATTGTCACATAACTACTACTTTTTTGACTATTACATGGCAGTGACTTAGATAACCTCTTCCCAGTAAATCTTTCTTTACAGCTATATTCTTGTGAAGATAGCAGCTTTGTGCAAGTCAAAGTTAATTTCTTACAGACTGTGTCCTTGAAATCTGATATTTTTTTAACTGGTAACTATAACAACATGAAATTCCACTTTAAGGCATAATTATTAGTGTTTTTGATAGTTGTTGAACATTTAAAGGTACATTTTTAGGTTTTTCACAGCATCACAGATGTTTGACTTGTTTTTATTAAGTAATTAAAAAGGTGAAACTGGTGCTGCTTTATAAAAAGTTCAGAATTAATCATTTGAATTAGATATGGGCTAGTTACTGTAATTTATTTACTTATTTGGCCTTATTAACATGCAGAAAATTAGATGTCTTATTTCTGGATGTGCGCTGTCAATGTACTCTGTTTGCAAACAAAATCTGAAGGTTTTACTTTTAAATGGGCATTTACATGTTTATCAAAGGACTTAGACAAGTAAAAGGCTGGAGACATAGCCTAGCAAAAAGCTTACTATTCCCATGTTGCATGGTTAATTACACCCAAATGGCAATTAACCTACATGCTTGAATAGGTCAGGCAGGAAATACTGTTTACATTGATGCATACCAATGATGATAGCATCAAGGGATAGACAGTGCTTTTTTTTTATAATTCTTTATTATTATTATTTTATCAGCAAGTATTTGTGCAGCAGTGATTAAAGCCATCCAGTTTAAATCTTATTAAGCAAATGGACAAATAAGTCATTCAACAGTCAATTATACATTGCTACTTTAATTGTAATAATAATAACCCCCCCCCCCCCCAAAAAAAAAAAAACCGCCCAGGCCGCCTAAACTTTTCCGGGACATAGACAGTGTCCAGCCCATCCTCTGAAAGCATTGGATGATTAATTTAGTCAATTTTACTAGAGTTACATGGAAAAACAGAAGTTCCTTTAAAATAAGAACCTAATGTGCACGATTTGATGGATATTCCATTTAAAGGACGCGCTTTTCTTTTATTTTGAAAGGATTAAACCGGACATTTTGCAGGGTGTTGTGTTGACCAACTTGACAACCAACCGCAAGATCCTCCTTGGTTTCAGGGAAGACATATGAACTTTCCAAAGAGAAATTTTGAAGTTTCTTGGTCGGCAAGGACCATGTTACCTTGAAGTTAGCCGTTCAAATCTGTTTTTTGTAAAGTTTATGGCTAATGGGATGAAAGCGCGACTCCAGCGATTCAATTTGTTCAACGTTAAACAAGAGGAGAAAGATGTAAGTGAAGTTAACATACTGATTAGTTCGCGTAACATATTAGAAGACAGTTAGCTAACCGAGCGTTAACTTCTGTCAAATTAGCTCAACCTGTTGTTAGCCATTTTTATCAAAATATCGTTCTTCAGCGAAGTGCTCATTTTTATACATTACCAGTTTTTTACGCGAAATTAGCTTTAGTCCACACACGGGGTTTATAAAACATGTATTTATTTAACTTTAAGATAATGTTAGATATGTTTGTTTGACAGTGTTAATAAGGTAACCTCTTCAGTAAGTTGGATGCTTCATTGGGTCAAACAACCTAGCTTTACATTTGTGTGCTAATTCATATCTGGCTGGTTGTTGTTGAACTGGTTTTAAACCATGTAGGTTCCTCTAGTCATGAGTTTTGATCTAAAATGAACTCTGAACGTGTTTGGTTTTTAGACTTCCTCCAAAAAACAGAAGATAAGATTTCAAATTAACTTTGGTACTTTTATTCATGGCTTGAAATATACATATGTGCTAGACAGACAGCACCAAAAGTGGTAAGAAATGTGCACAATTATCTTGTCTAGTAGTGATTTAAGTTTTCATCATCCTGAATATTGACATTTAGGATTTGGATTAGTGGCAGGACACCATATGTCCATAGACATGTTTTTTTTTTTTATTATTATTGTTATTATTTTATTTATTTATTTTTATACCAAATCTGTAGATAAATCAGTAAAAAAGGCTTCCAGCATGTATTGATTTTTGACAAGTCTATAGACACTGATAATGAGGAACATCACTCCTGTTCAGAGATACACAATAAATAAAAATTTAAAGTTGTCACACTACAACCTTTTTTAATTTATGATACAAACTGGAACAGATCTATTTTCCCAATGCTAATCTACAGATGTTTTCCAGATTATCACAATATTTTGTAAGATTTCAAGACTTTTGGATTTGGATTTTTAGCATGCACAACAACATGAGCAAGGAGCAGGATAAGAATTCTGAAAATTAAAAAAATGGCTGTAAATAAATAAATAAATAAATAAAAAAGACTTTAGAGGCAAGTGAGTTTATTCACATGACCAAGGCTTCATGTTGGATCAGGCTCATTTCTCTCAGACTATGGATGCACCACTATGTAAATTTTGGTAGATACAGATATCTGATATTAATGTTGTTATGGCCAATAACCAATGTTTAAGTTTAAGAGAATCGAATTTTATACAAAATGAAAGTTAACGTTAGCAGTGTTAGCTTCTTGGCCCTCGTTTGTGAACCTCTGGAGTGTGGTTTTTCAGATGACATATCAAATTGGTGGTGCTAAATAATTTGACACCATCCTCCACACATTAATCCAACTTTACCTGACACACATACACAAACAGCCAGAAATAAATATCTATTGGATCGATACGGATATTAGCACCAATATATCTTGCATAACTATTTTAGACCAAAACAAACAAAGTGGTCACTTTGTATCCTCAAGTGACCAGGGTGTACCTCTCCCGGGGTGCTTGCTGGTTAATAGTTATTTTGAAATAGGTTTGTATTATTGCAGATGGGGTTTTTATGTATCATTAGATTGCTGTGAATATATTGCAGAAACCACATAAATTGCTAGCAAGTTTTTTACAGTATCATCTAGCTCTACACTTATTCCTTCTCAATTATGTGTAGTTCAAACTAAAAAAAAGAAAGAAAATTAAGCCAGAGTTTAAATTGCAGACAACTGTTGGAAGTCACATATCAACCTGATCTAAGGCTAATCAGCTATTGAATCAGAAGTTATCAGTCACTATGTGTTAATGCTCCTATGATGTGAAGTGTGAGGCTTGTGGAGTCTCAGACTAAATAACCAGCCAGCTGGATTATCATGGGAGGAGTGTTGATGGAGCAATCAGCAAGTAGTTGCAGCCATGACAGGAAGAAACATGTATAATGAAAATAAACAAGCATACAACTAAGTGACAGACAGCATGAACAGAGAAACTACAGCCAGAATTATCTGAATTTGGTAAAACTTTGGTTATAAAAAGGAAGTACCAATACCTCTTTGGAGTTTCAATCGTCCAGTCTTATAGACTACAAAGAGAAAGGCCATGGAAAGAAAACTCCAGCTCTCTCCTACAGCTCTTATGGACAAAGTAAATAACGGAGAACTTCTGTTATTGTGTGTAGCGTGACCCTTGTCAGAGATTGAGAGTGAGACTTGTCTAAATGCCAAAGTTGATTTTGGTGATGAATCTTGTAGTGTATGCTGCAAATCAGTGGTGCGTCAGTGGGCATCTTAAGACTTTTAAAACTCCCAAACACAAAAGAAGCACATTGTGTCGTGGGAATGAAACAATAACTTGATCACACGGAAAATCTTTCATTTTGAATTTTGCTTGATGGTGTTGCTCATTGTAGTTTACAGTATAGTGTTTAAACACTCCAGAAATAAACCATGTGAGCATGCTTGAGGTAGTGATACCAATATCATGCCAGAACTTGTAAACTGTTAGGCGCATCATCTGTCTCAAGGCTCATGCTTTACGCAGTGTTGCTCCATTGTAGCTGCTTTAATGCAAACACTACTTTTAGGACATCAGGCCTGTTGGGTGTTTTTAATTTTCTTATTCTGAGACACTGATGTCATTTAACAGATGTAAGAGCTTTTAAGTCTTTCTTTGATTGTATGTTGAGTTGTCATGGTTGTTATACTTAGTATTGTGACTATTGATTAGAATTAATTGCATCATCCAGAAATGTCTTCTTTTAAGAGGTAACATTCGACTTCATGGAATAAAAATTATTCATTTATGTTAAGCTTAAAAAGTGTTGCAGGCAACATTTGATTTTGAAAAAAACCCCCAAAAAAACAACGTGAGTGGAGGAAATGATTGCCCAGATTTATCCAGAATGACTTTTGATGGTGGATCTTAAATCCCCCTTTTCCTTTTTGGCTGTACCTTTTTCTTGGAATTTCTTTGCTATCACATGCTTTTTCTTTTCCCTCACTTTATGTCACCTCATGTGACACACTCTTTGCTCTGTAGCAAAAACAAGCTAGTAAACTGGACACACTTTTCTTTGTTTTTTTAACTGGGGGTTTATACATCAGACCTGTCCAGTCAGTGGCTGCTCATCCTGTTTGTCATAATGTGAAACTTAACATGTACACCGTTTATACCCTTTTTGGTTTTTCAAAATGAAAAGATTAGGGTTATCTCGAGCTCTGATATAAATTAAAATACCACAAATTGGTTGAAGGCGGAAGTGATATTTTTGGCTTAATGATTATTCCCTGCCGTTGAAGTTTTTTTCTCTCTCCTTTGCACTGTCTTTTGGTGATGCGTCTCTTCTTTTTAAAGGCATTGAACTTTGAACTTGGCTGTGGTTCACTAGGCACAAGACTGGGCACATGACCATGGGAAGTGCAGTAGGCAGCTTTTAGCTGTCTCATTGTTGATGATTTCCTAGAGTAGATGATGTGTCACAGGGTTTTCTGTGACATTTTCCTGTAAATGCCAATATTTTCCTATTTACTACACAAATAAAATGTCTGTTTAAGCTTAAGTACAGTATCTGCAAAAATGTTTTGTTAAATGTCTTCAGTAATGTTTCTCTTTGTGATGATTTGGTTCCCTCTGTTGTGCTCCATTCTCTGATAAAAAGTTGGTTGAAATTTGATGTGAAGTTACTTTTAGACATAGTTCAGTGAGTTCATGGTTGGTGAGTGGAAAATGATAATGCTGTGCGTGAGCGTGTGTTTTATTTATTTTTTGTTTGTTTTTTTTCTTCCCACTTTTAGGGTAAACTTATTGTCATATTGTCACAGGTTCCTTTTTTAAAGAAATGTCACATGTTGCTGTTCTTCAAACCTTTAAATGGCTTCAGGAGACCTGACAGATGAGTGAATCTAGAAAGGAATTGCAGATGTGAAAGGTGCTATATTTTAAATCCACCTATACATGAAACAGAGTTTCTTTGAGTTGAGTAATTTGTTTAGAGTTTGACATTAAACAGCTGAAACTGGAAAGTTTCTCAGCGCTTACCTAAATCAAGATATAAGGTAAATATTATTTTGTCTAAATGAAATAAGGGTGCAGCTTAGAAAAATGAAGAATTGAAGTAGTTCATTCTTACAGATGACTAATCAAAGAAAGTTCTAACCCAGTAGGCAGCTTTTAATTGTTTAATAAAAGCCTGCATTTTACAAGGAGTAAGAGAGGACTACATAGTAGTAGATATCTTAAATCAAGTGGCTGAGCTTTTCATCCTAAAAGCATGCTTTATCATGACCCTTTTTCACACTACCTGTTCAAAATAGCGCTATTGCCCCTTTCTTGAGTCTTGCTGCTCTGTTTATAGTCATTAGTAAGAGTTCAAGGTAAAAGTTAGCCATGGTACAATACATGTGTGTAAGGGAGAAATGGCACAGGAGAGCACACAAATCTAGACAGCTGCACTGTGACTCCTGATTCTTCAACAGTGATGAAGCACACATTGATAGAGCACTCCGTCACCTCTGTCTAATCAGTATGACGAAGAAAAGGTAGCAATACTTTGGTATTTTCTTTGCAGTTCTGTAATGCTTTAGTTTCTTGCTTAATAATTTAGCTTTTTATGGAAAAAACATTAAGCACAGAATATCAAAATATGCAGATTATTTTAACTAAGTTTTATTTAAAATAGAATAGCTTTTTACCTCTTTGGCAAAAGCACAAAAAAGTTTATTTATTACACTGAGCTGCAGCTTCTCCATTTTTTCTGAAGCTACTTGTGTAACTTCCTTCCTCTCAAAGTTAGCATTACAGTAGTTCTACTTATTTCTACCATGGTAAGGGACACCCAAGCTTTTTCAGTGCAGTTTTTCTATGAGAGGCCAGGTCTATCGATGTATGCCTGAGGTTGTGTCCAACTGCCTTCCTGTCTAAGATCAGCCACATGTAAACCTTTCACCATAAGATATAGGGTATGCTTTGTGCCTGTAGCTGAGGCAGGCCTCTGGCAAACAAATACTGCCAACTACACTACTCTGATTTATACCTCTAAATCCATACTAGAAGAAAGCGACTAGGTGATGCTAGTGTAATGAGAACTTCAGAAACAGAGTCTATACTTTATAATAATGTACAAAAAAATGTTTCAGTCTGCTCTCATCAGTCTGGGAGAAATCTGCCTTTCTGAAGAGCACTTTACAAAGGGAAATCTCATACATTGCCTTCAGGCTGTAACACATTTACATATTAATTGTTATTGTTACAGTTTCTTGTGATCTCATCATACTCATTGCCTGTGGGGGGAAAAAAACTTGACCAGGACTGTAAAGAAAACTGATTCTCCCCATTGTTAGTATCTTTACTTAATAAGGAGTACTCAAGTGGGGTAAGAGAGACAAACGCACACACTAAACTCAGCTTTTGTTTAAGTGTTTTTAGTTTTAAACCAGTGAAAGGGTTTATGAGGCGAAAAAAGAACTGCGAAAAGTCTTTTGTCAGAGACTAAACTTCTAGACCAACATGATCTAAAAGAAGATGACATGATAGGATGATAAGCATGATGTGTGGGTGGTGATGTTGAAGGAAGTAACATTTAGAGAAGCAGCAGTAAAGTTTTAGTTGAAGAGAACGAAGGAGGGGATAGTCAAGACATTGAGAAGTTCTTTGAGTCTATAGGTAAAGGTTGGCAGAAATAAATGTCAAAAGAAGGCCCTAATGAAATTAAATGCTACGTCACTAATGCACTAAGTTTGGATTTGAACATAATTTAATCAAACACTTTTGGATTATTTTCAAGTCTGTTATTTAATTTCTTTTTCCTTCTCCATTTTATCTGCTCAAGTATTCGAGATATCAGAGCTCTCCAAAAGACCACAGGGTCATCTTTGAGGTAAAACTGCAGTCCACTATCTAAATCAAAATTCTCTTCAGAAGTTAAGTTAAAACTGTGCAAGTCCATGGTTAGTTGCTGGATACAGTATCTGTAACTTCAGTTCAAGTTATAGAGTCAACTCTCGAGTGTCTGTATCCTGCTGGGATTTTTATACTGAATATTCTGACCACAATTGTGTATTGAAAATCTGCAGGTTTGACATTTTGAGTTGCCCCCTGATGAGACTAGCTGAATAATCACAGATCATCTTCACCCAGGAGAATAACGGGACATTAACGGGATTTGCAGATATTTCTTTGCTGCAAAGATCGTAGTTGTTGTAGTCCCCAATATTAGAATGACTGTTTTTTATATAACTTCATAGTGTTGTTCTTGCTAAGGTTTCCATTTCATAGTAAAAATATACATTGATTACTGATTGCTCACATAGTAAACATACGCAGCTTGCATAATCTTGTATAGTTACTAACAATTTGCCTAGTATTTGTGAAAATAATGTCTCAGTAAATTGGTCTTTTCACTACTGTTCATATGCGTTACTGCCTTTTTGTTTATGAGTTGTGTTCAGTGTGCCTCTTATTTATAGTGGCATAATGTAAAGATTTTAGATTCATGTTAATTTCATAACTCTGGAAAATTATTTGAATGATTGGTTTATTGACACAAGCTGTTCACTTCATTTGAAATTTGAATCATATACTAAAGTAAACTGTAGTAACAAATACCAAAGTTTTAGCTTAATTAGGGTCCGAGCCATACAAAGTATGGCGGGGCCCTATTGTTTCTGCTATGTTTATTATTCTCGTTCTCCTAAGCGCTTTGACCCCAAATTTGACCCCCTAAACACCCATGAAAAGTTGTGAAACTTGGCACAGACGTCACGTCCGGCGTAACTCGGATATTACAAGGTCCGCATACACTTCAATGCAAAATTGGCTCAACAGCGCCACCTAGAGTCACCAAAAATCACCCCATGAATGGGGCCCCGGAAGTCTACTTCAACGTAGGAAGACGAAACTCGGCACACACGTGCACCACCCCGAGTTGACCAAAAAACTCAAAGTAACACCGGTCGCCATGGCAACAGGGCGCCCGCCATCTTGGCGTGTTCGGCCATTTTTTTGCCATTTTTTGCACTTTACACACATCGTATTTGAACGAACTAGTCTGAGGGGATTCGTGCGACTGACTCCAAACTTGGTGGGAAGCTTCCTGACAAGTTGGGGACCAAAAATTGTTCAAATCTTTCTAATAGCAGAAAGCGTGTTACCGTGGCAACCGACGGAAAACCGCCTTCTCGCCATGAAACACGGTTTGCTCATATCTCCATAGAAATACGTGGGATCTGCACCAAACTTGATAGGATTCATACTTGTGACACCCCAAGTCCAGCAAAGAAGTCAATCGAACAGCTGTTGCCATGACAACGGCGTGCCCGCCATCTTGGATTTCACTGCCATTTGAACGAACTAGTCTGAGGAGATTCGTGCGACTGACTCCAAACTTGGTGGGAACCTTCCTGACAAGTTGGGGAACAAACGCTATTCAAATCTTTCTAATAGGAAAAAGCCTGTAACCGTGGCAACAGACCGAAAAAGCCTCCTCGCCATGAAACACGGTTGGCTCATATCTCCATAGAAATACACGGGATCTTCACCAAACTTCACAGCATTCATACGTGTCCCACCCCAAGTGCAGCAAAGAAGTCAATCGAACACCTGTTGCCATGGCAACGGTGTACCCGCCATCTTGGATTTCACTGCCATTTGAACAAACTAGTCTGAGGGGATTCGGGCGACCGACTCCAAACTTGGTGGGAACTTTCACGACAAGTTGGGGACCAAACGCTATTCAAATCTTTCTAATAGGAGAAAGTGTGTAACCGTGGCAACCGACGGAAAAAGCCTTCTCGCCATGAAACACGGTTTGCTTATATCTCCATAAGAATACGTGGGATCTGCACCAAACTTGACAGGATTCATACTTGTGACAACCCAAGTCCAGCATTGATGTCAATTGACCACCTGTTGCTATGGCAACGGGGTGCCCGCCATCTTGGATTTCACTGCTATTTCAACGAACTAGTCTGAGGGGATTCGTGCGATTGACTCCAAACTTGGTGGGAAGCTTCCTTACAAGTTGGGGATCTAACGCTCCTCAAATCTTTCTAATAGGAAGAAGCGTGTAACCGTGGCAACCGACGGAAGAATGCCCTCGCCATGAAACACGGTTTGCTTATATCTCCATAGGAATACGTGGGATCTGCACCAAACTTGACAGGATTCATACTTGTGACACCCCAAGTCCAGCATTGATGTCAATAGAACACCTGTTGCCATGGCAACGGACTGCCTGCCATCTTGGATTTCACTGTCATTTGAACGAACTAGTCTGAGTGGATTCGTGCGACTGACTCCAAACTTGGTGGGAACCTTCCTGACAAGTTGGGGACCAAATGCTCCTCAAATCTTTGTAATAGGACAAAACGTGTAACCGTGGCAACCGACGGAAAAAGCCTTCTCGCCATGAAACACGGTTTGCTCATATCTCCACAGGAATAAATGGGAACTGCACCAAACTTGACAGGATTCATACTTGTTGGGTCCCTAACGCATTACACCACCTGTTGTCATGGCGACATCGGGTGGCGGGGTCCAGGCCGCTCGGACCCGATGGATGCCGCTTGCGGCTTTAATTGTGCTTGTATTCAGCCAGTGTATGAGACTAATATATTAGATTACATCTGGAGCATCTGAACCAGATGTTATTTCTAAGCTACCAACATTTCAGAGCTGGTTGAACTTATGAAACATTGAAGAGCTTGTTTTCTTTTCCATAAGCCCTATTTGCAAAGGCAGAAATAAAGGTCTGTTGACGTTATTCACAAATACCAGAACACAGACCAGTGATTATGAAATAAAACAATTCATTACACTTTGCGTATTTAGCTTAAAAGCTTCCAGAGTAGCTTACACTTACAGAACAAAGCACCACTGTGTTTGTGTGAAGAGGGTGTTGTGATGTTTAAAAAAAAAAAAAAACCCCAAAAAAAGAAACAGGAGTGTTCATGCCTCATACCGAGGCAAGACACAGCAGGACCTGCCTGTGAATGTGTCTAATACTTAGCTGCTGCTTAGGCAGTCATCCTTAATGACCTCATTGATATGAGTCAACTAGTGCTTCTGCTCTGCCCGTCTACTTCCTCTGGTCTGACAGACTGCCATTGTGGTGGTGGTCACATAATCCACAAAAGGAGAAGCATGGTAGCCAGATGTTTTTTTGGTTTTGTTTTTTTCTAATGCACCGACATCCATTGGTTATTTTTTGATTTGAATCTTGTTTTTGTTTTTTGAGGATCTTTCTTTGTTAGAGTTTTTTTTTTTTTTTTTTTTTTTTTTTTTTAGAATAAATAAAAACAAGGAATAAGACCAAATATGTTGATAAGCTACAACAACATGTTATTTCCAAATAAGTCTGCAAACAAAATGATTTGAATGCAGGATGTAATCAGGTACTGCATTGTTTGTTACGGCTAGTGTAAAAACCAGTACTATTTCATACCCTGGACTCTATTTTCCAGTTTTCTTTGTTCCTGCAAGTCAGTGCAATAATATTTTTTATAGAAGAACTTGTTCCTAGCAGTCGGAACAATGCTAGAAGTCAGAGTGAAATGCTATTGTGATAAAGAAAAAACATAGTGAGTGTAAGAAAACACAGTGCAGGCCGTTGGTTCACCAGTAACCTCGACCAAATCTTGTCTAGCAGATAGACCCGACTGGTATCTGAGATTAAGTACAAACCAAAAGGAACTTGGGATGCCACTCATGCAGGTTTTACTTTGTTGCAGTAATGATCCGTCTCCTTATACAAACTCATTGGATAGTATTGTTATTGTATTTTAGGCTGGCCTGCTTTCTGTATGCTAATATGTTTTTGTTGCCTTGGGGTTTGGAGCGAGCCAAGTTCATGGTCAAACATGGCTCTTGCAGCCTCAACTGAGTTTTTCTTTCTTTTTTTTTAAAAAAACAAACAAAAACAAAACATTTTCCTTTCAGAGAGGGTTACTAGTGCAGATTAGGCTGCAGTTGCAGACTGGAATGACTAATTGCCCTCAGAACAGCCTCTAACATGCCAAACAATTAAAAGGCCACATTTTGCAGATCCTTAAGGGATGTGGAACATACTGGAAAAATATAATGGTAACAAGGAACCGATATTATACATATAAAAAAGATGGTTCGAAAAATCTATGGAGATGGTTTTGGCACTGGGATTTCCCATCCACTGACATGTACTGTACCAAGTTCAAATTAAACTGTAATCCAGATGTGATTTCTACTTTTTTGTTAGAGCTCCTCACAAAAATCCAGATGCTGCTCAACCACCAAATGAACTGCTCCTGACTCTTGCCACAACCATGATTATACTGGATAAATGGCATACTGTATATTTTGTTCATCAACAGCCTTTTTTTTCTCCTCTTTTCTTTTTTTTTTTTTTTTTTTTTTGGTTTGTTTATAGAACAGCACCCTCCAAAAGTACACCTTTGATTTTAGTACTTTTAATCAACATTTTATTTAATTGAAAGGCATACTGGTCTGAAAATGCCATTATTAAGAAATTGTGTTTTTGCAGACCTGCAAATCAACATAAACTTCAGTTTTACAGGTCTTTGAGTCCCAAAAATCTCAGCTTTAGATTCGACCAGTTTTACAAACTGACCATTCTGGCCTAAAAATTTCTCATAGTTGCTTCTTGTAGTCTTGCCATACAGTTTGAAGTCGGAGCAGATATGTGTCTGTTGGCTGCTTTTGGATAAGTTGGGTTGCTTATCAGTGTTACATAGAGAGGAATCATGCTTCATTCAGTATGATGTTGAACATAAAAACATGGTTTTAACCAGAGTTTTTGAACCTTAACTTGTCTGTTTTGAAGACTCTGTAAATATCATTATCAGTCCAGTGTTAATGGTCCTTGGCCCACTTATAGGCCAGACACAAAGAGAGGCATGTCCTGTTGCTTTCAGATCAGATTATATTCGTGACATGGTGCAGATTAACTGTCTTCTTCATTTAGTAATATATTTTAGATTTTTGTCACTGCTTTTTAGGTCTACTATTCTTGTTTTAAAGCATGTTTTTCATATATTTTATTTCTTATAGATACTTAGAGATCTTGAATAAGATTGTTGTTAAATCATTTTTTACTCTAGTAAAAACAAGATATTTTAATTCAAAATATTAGTGTAAATTCAAGAGTTTCATCCAGAATTAGCAATATCAAGCAGTTAGGAAATATCCTCAACCCCCAGCCCCCCAAACCCAAACCTTTTCTCTGTAGACAGTTCACAGCCTGTAAAACGGAGTTGTCACCTGCATTTGAGTAAAAAATAGTTTTATGCACAGTTATTGCACACCATTTTTTACACATCTGTGGATGTTGATGTTTTCCTCTGACTGAACTTCATTCTGAAAGTCTTGGATCCATATGGTCCTCCACAATCTGACCTAGATTTATCTTCTTTGTTTGTTTAGTGCGAACATAATGGGTCCATTCAGTCTTTCTGTCTCAGTGTGCTCGTGGACCTTGAGCTCAATGAACTCCTTACAGTCAAAACAGCAGCTACCAACAATGTCAGAAAGTTAGTGCACACAGAGGTTAAGATGGAAAGGACCAGTGTTAGCACTTATCCACACCAATCTGGTGGTTCTGTGACTTTGTGGGTAGCTATGATTTTAAGTAACTAATGTTACTACAGTATGAGGTGCATTAAATCATTTATTAATGTTGATGCATTTAGATTCATTCTGGGATAAATCTTTGTCCTCTGTCATTCTCTTTCTCACAGCAGAAAGTCTTTAACTATATGCAAAAAGTCAATATACACAATGTAATGCAGCATTGTAACATGGTGTACAAATACTGCTTTTTATTTAAGCAGATGTTACTGGGAAAAATGGGTAACCAAAGTTATTAGGGAAAAGAAGGAAGGATAGGCCAGAACAGAATCAAATAAATGAGAAAGTTACTACAAAGCCTGCTTTGAGACCAGAGATCCCAAATTGGCTTCTTTTCACTGCAAGACGTCACAAGGGCTGCAGTATTCCAGGGAGCCATAACACACTTGACATTAATGTCAGGTTAGCTCATTGCAAGGCGTGAGCTCAACATTTATGCATTTGAAAAGTTTTCTTCCTGTGCTGTATTGTCTTTTGTATTTATTTTAATCTTTATCCGTTGATGCCTTTGCAAGCAGCCACTTTTTCTTAATGTGTACCTCAGTGCCTTGTCAAAAAAAATAAGACAGTCAGAACCCCGCCAAATTTCAGCTTTAGAAGCGTAGAATGCAATTAATTTTCACTGAAACACCAGATATCAAGTCATCAAGTTATTGGCCATTAATAACAACGCAAAGCAGTCATGACCCCCAAGTCCTTGGAATATAAAGCATAACCATATATTGCAAGACTAAAAAAGGTTTCAAGCCTCAGATATTTTATCATACTTGCAGAATGACTCATGTTTTCAGAAACCAGATTAAGATATAAATCATGATCGACTTTATAACATTTTAAATTGTACGAGCTCAGAAACTCACAATGCCTAAATAAAAAGTTTGAAATGAAGCTTTTTAAAGATTATTGTCCTTTAACACAGAAATAAGTAAATTCACACAGAAATAAGTATTTATTTTATATCTCTAAATGTAGAACTTGAGATAGACGGTATGACAGAACCATGTTTTTATTAAAACAATACAACAGGCTTTGTTTATGAGTATAAATAGATTCTCCACTGTAGTTGTAGAGAATGAAAACAGATTGAAGGCTGCGTTTTAGTTTTGCCACCTTTAGATTAATCTTTCTGCCAAAAGTCAGTAGTGTATATTTAGGTAAGTTTTTTGTTTTTCGTCTTTGTTTAGGCTCATTTTGATGCATGCGTTCATGTTTACATGAACAGAAAAATTTTCCTTCCCAACTGTTAAACAGCTAAATGTCTTGCGTCATACAAATCTGAGTTATTATGGTCATTACAGCGGTTCTTATCACTTTCTTGCTTTCTCTCCAGGTCCCTGAGATCATCAGTACGTTAAGGCAGGCCGGCAAAAGCTCAGCACGCAACAATGACATCACCGCTGTTTCCAACGAGACTTCCACGGGTTCTGGAGGCAGCAGTGACTCTGAAACATGTTTTTCCTCTCTCTCCACTACAACAAACTCCGCAGCTCCCACTTCTGTTGTGTCTCCAACAACCTTTGCCAAAAAGTTTGAGGTACTGTTTTGCGGCCGAGTGAGTGTTGCTCACAAGAAAGCCCCACCTGCGCTGATAGATGAGTGCATCGAGAAGTTTAGCCAGCTGCATGGCTCGGGGACAACTGATAAAGGTGGAAGTGTTGGTGGATTGGTGGTTGGGCTAAAGAGGGCATTTTCCTTTCAGTCCAATGGACTGGGAAGTGGTTCTGTCGGTAATGGTGGAACTGGGAGCGCCACCCCAGGGGCACGCCCTGTTCTGTTCAAGCGAGACCCCAGCTTCCCCAGTCTGCATGCCCTTGATGAAAATGGTCTTTCACCAGAGATATCCAATACCAACACTTCAGATCCACTCACCAGCTCCACTAAAGTGCAGCCCACCAGCCTACAGGAGAACAGGACCATGCTGTTTACGGTAATTTTCACAAGGGAACACACACACACACACAATGCTAAAGGAATACCCTGATCACTTAAGTGATATTTTCATGCAGTGACATTAATTATCACTAATGCCATAACCAGAATTAAAATATTATTAGAAAATTGAATATTCCACTGCTTACAGATGCATTTTGACATCAGTATCTTGATAAAAGATTAGTTGAGAATCATTTAGAAGGACATTTTTCAGCTTAAATTTAATACATTGTGTACCTCCTGAAAGGAAAAAGTATCATCTTTATCAATCAGCTACTTCATTATTTGCATTTTTATACCTGGCCAAGCTGGGAATTATCATTTATTTACAAGTTTGGGACAACTGGTGGAGCACACAGACTGTATTGTTGAATAATCTAAATATTTTGGTCTTAATTTCACTTTTCATTGAAAACACAGAGGACATAATCAAAGGAACATGGCCATCGTTTGTTTACTTGGATTGTGAAGGCTTGAGTTCAGTATTTTGTGTGGCACCAGTTAAGAGTGACCAGTGGATCTGACCCAATAGATTTTGCACTCCCTGCTTTATAATCTGTTTTAATGAAAAATATCACAAAATGAACATAATGACTTGTTGAATATGATGAAAAGATAATGACATCATGCACTCAAAGTTTTTTTTTTTTTCCTAAAGTCTTAAGTCATTTCCCTGTAGAAAACTTGAAGTTAAATACTCATGTTGATTTGTTTAGATGCCCTATTGTATTCCCACCTGCTCTGAGTCGTGTCTACAAAGAAACTAAATTCTAACTTTAAGATGGGTTCAAACTGTAGGATCAGGCTCTAAAATCTTATCTCAGTATATTTCTAACCCTAATAATAAAATGTTAAAAAATATCTCTCTACCTCTCACATTTTCAATTAGTTTTAATATTAAAACAATATTTTCCATATCGTGACTCATAAAAACCAGTATATAAGACTCAATGAAATAAACAATCTGTGTAATATTACTATTATAATCTGTATTCTTTAATAAACGTAGGTAAATTTTTTATGAGGCTTGTTTTGTTTTAGCAATAAGGTCCATCTTCTCTTTTATTTTCCCTTTTTTCTTCTTCCCTTCTTCACTGGATTTCACCAGTTTTAGCCAAACAAAAAAATCAAACAAGCAACTATAGGTACATCTAAAAAAAAATTGAATATCATGAAAAAGGGGAAAAGGCCAATATTATTTGTCACTCATTTCATTAACTGAAAACTATATGTTATATAGATTTATGACAGTAAAATATTTAAAGTCTTATTTCTTGAAATTGTGATGATTATGGCTCACAGATAACGAAAACCCAAAATTTAGTGTCTTGGAAAATTAGAATATTACATTAGATCAATAAAAAAAAGGATATTTAAACCAATATGTCAGGCTTCTGTAAAATATGCTCATTCTAATGCACTCAGTACTTGGTTGGACTCTTTCTTGTATGCGTTACTGCATCAATGCAGCGTGGCGTGGAGGCAATCAGCCTGTAGCACTGCTCAGGTGTAATCGAAGCCCAGGTTGCTGGTGCATCTTTTTCTTCCACTCAACCTTCAATGAATATGCTTCGATTCGGTACTCTGAACAACCAGCGTTTTTAGACATTTTTTGTGGCTTACCCTCCTTGTGGAGTGTCACTGACTATCTTCTGGACATCTGTGAACTCAGGAGTCTTTCTCATGATTGTCTAGCCTTCTGACCTGGACTGTGGCCATTTAAAGCCATTTAAAGATTCAGGAAGCTTCTGCAGGCGTTTTGAGGTAAACTTTCCAATACTGAACTTTTCACAATATTGTCATTTCTGAGACTGAATTTTAGGCTTTCGTTATCTGTAAGCCATAATCCTCACTATATAAAACAAACATAAAGGCTTGAACTATTTCACTCTGTTTCATGAATCTATATAATATATGGGTTTCACTTTCTGAAATGAGTGACAAAAAATGGTGACCTTTTCATGATATTTTTATTTGTTTTAGATGTACCTTTTTGGTGGTAATAGAAGACCATTCCTTTCGAAATGGCGCTCCCATCCCAGCAGCACTCAGCACGTTGTGACATACCATCCCATTCTTTAGACTTTTCTAAAGACTTTTTTAATCACAGAAATTGCCCTCTGCTGACTAATAAACATAAAGCAGGTTTAAGGCACTTTGGCTTTAACTACAGTTTTGACATCAGTGTGCAGGGCAGTTACATTTAGATCCTACAATAACACCAACAAACAAAAATTTGACTGAAAAACACAAGACAGCATCTACTTTCAGTTTAGCTCAGACCTGTCATTGTTACACATTTTGCATAGATTCTGTAAACTCCTCATACACACTGCTTTTTAAAGGACAAATGAGAAGAGGACAAAAAAATGAAAATGTAATCTCAGCTTAGCAAAAGTATATGCTGACGTCTGCCCAAAATGACTACAGCCTCACTCATCTGTTTGACCTTCGCTTGCTCCTTGTGGCATTTTGCCAGCAGGAATTTTCCTGTTTGCACATGAAGGAGGAAGTGGTCATCATTGGCACAGGATCCACCAGGGCTTGTCACTGTCCTAGTCAGCAGATTTGCACATCTTTTTGACACTGGTGATACATCCTGCTGCTGCCAGAGTGACCTCATCCATTTGACATCTTTCCCCACCCCCAAAGCAGAGCTATTGTAAAATTAACCATTACTTTTTAATAAAGAAATAAAACAGTTTCTTCTGATTGTTTCTGATATAAAATTAGATGCTGGTGGTGGATTTCTTTTCCTGTACCGTCCTTTTCATTCATGGTGCCAAGTTTAAAATTCAAAGAGGGCAGAACTTTATAACATTGTCTAATTGTTAACGTAACACAGGAATTAAAGCAGAGAACTCACATTTATAGCACAGCAATAAAAAACAGGTTAAATTTCAGCTGAATCTGCATCTCCAGTGAGCCTTTGCGTTCGGGATATGTTGAATTTGAAAATAGCCCCTCCTCCTCTGACAGAAACTTAACATGTTGAGTTTTCTTTGCTAATCATTATTATTACACTGCACAATATAGAAAACTATTAGAAACAACTTATTTGTTTTATTAATGAGATATTGTTATATAAAACATAAAATGATAATTAGTAACTACTAAAAAGTTTATGTTCAAACAAAATCTGGGCTAAGAGTGCGGAGTCACTGTGTCACGTAAAACAAGCGCACCCTGAAGAATTATAGAATAGAATAGAATACGAATTATCTCGTATTCTATTGGCTGGAGGAGGTTTGACAGACAGCTCTTTCTGCAACCCAAGAGAGAGGAAAACATATCCAAGAGCAGAAGTTTTGAGAGAGCAGAGAATGTGTCTGAGTGTGAGGGAAAGAGACCAAGTCTGAGCGCAGAGTTTTGAAAGGAAGAACAATATATTTGAAAGCAAGAGGGACTTTCAGAGTGTGAGATCAGAGTTTTGAGAGAGAGCAAGATGATATTTGAGCGTGAAAACCAGAAATCTTGCTCTCAAAGCAAAAAATTGTGCTCTTGATTAAAGATAGAAAAATACCCCCATATTCATGTTGTTTACAATGAACCGGAAACGCAGGGAAAAGGAAAAGGTGGAGGTGTGGGTGTTTATCAATAACAAATGCTGCTATCCTGCACATATATCAACAAAAGCAATGGATCTGCACGAAGGATCTTTACTTACTTTCACTTAGTTTAGGGCCTTTGTTTTGTATGTTACACCCTCTGCGGACACACAAGCAGCCACCTCCACTATCCATGATTTGATATTTCAGGGACCATCTTCTGATATATGAGCAGTATGTCACTTGTTGCATTCGGGATAAAGCCTGCCTCTGTTATGGAAACCTCCAGAACAACTTTTTCTCCAAGGCTCTGCCCGGCCTGGGGAGTTCAGATCATAATATGATCAGGCTAATCCCAGCGTATGTGTCGAGGCTTTAATGAAAGAAAACCAAAAAGGTGGATATTAAATGCTGAACCACCGCAGCAATGGAATGGACTGAGACATGAAAGCAGGAGGGGCTGGAAATATTGATGAAACAGCACTTGTTGTCTAAGAATATGTTAAATTCTGTGAGGACACTATTATACCAAAGAAGATTGTTAAATTGTTTCCTAATAATAAACCTGGGGTGACTCCTGAGTTAAAAGGACTTCTGAACAAGAAAAAGCACCTGATCAAAGAGGGGGGGTGATAAGGAGGAAAAGAAAGAATTGCAGAAGGAAATTAAAAGTATGACTAGGGAGTGCAAAAACAACTTCTAAATGTAAATTAGAAACATTTTTTAAAAGTGTTGTGAGGAAGGCATGGCAGGTAATTACTGGATACATGCCCAAGAAACACCCTATGGTTGTTGAAAATGAGATGGACATGACGAATAGGCCAAATGGTTTTCATTTTAAGGCAGAAAAGCTGAGTTGAGCTGAAAAGCATGACTGGGACTCATATTAATACTTCTGTTGAAGATGTGAGGGCCCTTCTCAGATTTATAAAACCCATTAATGCCAGTAGTATCAGCAATAGGACACTGAAGGTGTGCTTCGGATCAGCTGGACCTTTGATCGGCTGTTTCAGCTGTCACATGTACCTGTTTTTGGTTTTTGTATTGCATATCACAAGATAACAGTTTTATTGTACTGTTTTTTTTACTATTTGTCATGTTTTCCATTATTTTTAACTATACTTCTTTATTTTTTATTCTCCCTTTAACTCTGTTTTTATAATAGGGGTCTTGTTTATCTTCCGTCTTTGTAAATTGCAGCGCAAGATGTGAAATGACCACGTGAATTTCCCCTAGTGAGATAATAAAGTCACCATGACCTTGTGCCTTGTTGTTTGCAGTTTAAGAATAAAGTCATTGTTTTTTGCCGTTAGCCACAACTCATTTAGTTCTTTGAGTAGTTTTGTGAATGAAATTCAAATTGCAAAATTATATTACAGCAGAATCAAACATTGCAGAGAGAAGTCTGCAAAGATGCAGGTAACCAGTACACACCCACATAGTCATTACTGTATTTTATGTTTTTCTTGGTGTTTTTAGGTGGGCAAGTCTCAGATCTTCTTGGTTAGTCCAGACACTAAGAAAGTTGCCATTGAGAAGAGTTTCAGAGAAATCTCCTTCTGCTCACAGGTATGATGCTCTGGATTTTAAAAAAAGAGACCTTTTTGTTTGTGTTTAATTTCAAACCCTTTTTCCTTTTGTTATCGCTCTCCAGGGCATTCGTCATGTTGATCACTTCGGCTTCATTTGCAGAGAAACAGTTGAAGGGGGAAACTGCCACTTTGTGTGCTATGTCTTCCAGTGCACGGATGAATCTCTGGTATGAATTCTTGTTTTTTTTCCCCTCAGAACATAAATATTATACTTTCTTTGGTGTACTAGGTAAGGATTAAATTAGGCTTTAGGAAGTTGCTTGGTGCGAGTTAGTGCATCAGAATAATATTTGTTTTACAGAAAAACAGCATTCACAGCACAGATTCCAGCAGCCCTTGCCAAAATGTGAAAGTAAGCACAAAGCACAGTTTAAAATGTGTATTTCCAGCAACGAATGTAACGACAACTCATATTTCCAATGTCAGTAGGCATCTGTCAGCATATCAGAGTTTGAGTTTAAGATGCTGAAGATGATGTCATAGGACAAGGCATCCTCATGCATTTTTTTTTTTTTTTTTTTTTTTCCATACAGGACTTCTTTTTTCTTTCTTTCTCACCGTGTTCCTACTTTTTACTTTCAAAGCACAGTATTTGTCACATGCTAGAATTGATTTGCTCTCAATATCTTTTATTTATTAAACAAATGATAAGTTTCTGCTTCTGGGGCTGGAAGACTGTTAAGGATAGAAGAAGGAGGCAGAGAAATATCCAAGCAGCTCTGACTAAAAGTTACAGAACATGACATTTTTTTGTAAAATTCCTCCCAAAAAAGCTGCTGTTGCTACCGGAGGTGTTTCGACTAAACACTAAATGAAAGCACTTTGATAAATGGAAATAATTTCTTACAGTAATACACATACAGTATTGCATCAGATCTGAGTGCATTGTAATTTCTATTTAATTTAAATTTTAAATTTAAGTGCTAGAAAACACAAAGCTGATATTTCCTGCCAATGTGGGTTTTTTTTTTATCTTTTAAGATTTAATGGCGTTCCAGATCATAGGATCTGTGACTCAGTGCATCTGCAGTCCTCTGAGTCAGGGTGTGCCAAATGGACTCACTTCGATGGAACTCTTTAATAATTTACTCCAATGTATGATAGTTAAATAAAAAGTACTGCATATCCTCACTATTCTTGCATAATTTATATACCTGTACCATGATGCTTTCTTCGTTATTGAACTAACACCTTTCCCCACATCAATTACAAGATTTTTTTATATAATTCTGTGTGCAGAAACAAAATTATTCTTAAATTCTCAATATTTATTTGTTAGAATTGTAATCGACAAATAGGATAAATTCTATCCGTTTTATGCAACAGGATTAAATGTACATATGTACAGAAGTTAATAAGATCTACACCAGTAAATAAAACTTATTAATCCACCGTCATGTTTATGAAAAGCATCTTTCTTTGCTGTTGTAGGTGGATGAGATCATGCTAACGTTGAAGCAAGCCTTCTCTGTGGCAGCCTTGCAGCAGAATGCAAAGACCCAGAGCCAGCAATGTGACGGCTGCCCCATGCAGCAGCTCCACAGGCTGTGTGAGAGAATAGAAGGTAATAAATTATACTTTACAGTGCAAGACAAAGGGAATTGTTAAACTATTTCTAAACTTTTCAGACATCCCTTGCAGTAGCTAATATTCAGGTCAAATTAAGCATTCTGGTTTATTTTATCTTCACAGGTTCACGGCTGTGGTGTCCTCAATTGCATTTTAGCTTAATCATAAATTAATTGTGCTTTATAGATAACAGCGTCCCTTTAGACCTAATTTCTTAGCAGGTAATATGCTGCTAAACTGGGCACTCAAGAAGCCAGAATCCCTGGACCATATAAATGTATCCTAAACCTAAAATGAGGCTGGGCTTTTGATCTTTAAATTAATCTTTTTCAGGTCTGCATCCATCTAAAACAAAGTTGGAGCTTCAGAAACACTTGGCCACTTTGGACAATCAAGAGCAGGCATCAGTCTTTGAAAACACTATGGTAATGTGTGTGTTCTGTCTGTGAACCTGAAGGACGAAGTGTAAATTCCTAGAGTTCCCCTTTAGATGACTGCAACTGGAAAACAAACCAGTCTGTCTGCAATTCCAGTTCATCATGGCTGATCACTGTGGAAGCACATGGTTTTCTTGTCACAGTAACGCAAACATCCTTCGGTACATGTGACTAAAATATTTGAGGCATCTCCCTTTCTTCGCATTATCTGATGGATTTGCTTTCTCTGTTCAGATAGTTTATTACCATTCCCTTTCCCCAAAACACTGCTGGAGCTGTTGAATTAAACTTTTCTGTTTAAGGAATAATTGTCAGTCTTTGTTTTCCAGTAGTGATGTCCTTTGATTAAAACAGTAGCAGTAGACATGTGACAAGGGGGGAAATTCATGTTTCTCTTTGACTTAGCTGACATCTGCTGGTGGTGCTGCCTAACTACAACACCACAACAGTGCTGAATAAACAGATTAAATGAGGAAATATTTGACTCTGGTAAATAGGAAAAGAGGAGAAGCAGTTTTAATTTGTCTGGAGTTGTATGGTTTGATCACATATCGTGTATGTGATACACATATACTAGTACTTCTTGTATTGATTGGATGGAACATTTTCTGGCTGTTTCAGTGCTTCTCCACCCTAATGCACCTGATAACTACCTTTATTTTAATTCACCATTATTTTTAAAACTAAAAAGTTTAAGAAAAAAGTCAAAGTAACTAAAAGCAAATTTCATTTCCTTAATCAGATTTCTGTCTTAAACTCCAGTTCAAGTTATCACAGAATATCCTGTCGTCTTGCAATTTATCACAGTTGTTAAACTCAGAGTAAAAAGATTTTAGTTTTGTAACATTTTGATAATTTGTATACAAATCAAATATTTGCCATAGATGAGCAAATATTAAATGTCAGCTTGTTTTTGTGTGTCCAGCGGGCTCGTCCCAAAACCGATCAGGAGGAAAATGAGTTGGTGATGGCCTGTCTGCGGAATCTTTATGAGGAGAAACAGAAAAACCACCAGCACACACTTCCTGGAGAAAACAAACAGGTCTATACTTTTAAAAAATAAATACTGTAAAAACATTTTTTTTTTTTCAGTCCCAAATTTCTTTGATTGTGTGAACAATATTTTTTTTTCTTCTTCAGCTACCATAAAAAAAAAATCTGACTTTTTTAAAAACCTTCCCCACTTGCACTTGATCTGGCATTTTGACTGAATCTTTTTCATTACACATAGGTGTGTGAGGACGCAGTTCCAGTAGCCCAGGAGGTACAACTGCAGAGTAGCAGTCGGCAGCGTCTTGAGCAGTTCAAGAGCCGTGCAAAGCGTTCTCTCACAGAGTCCTTGGAAGGTATCTGGAAGGTATGTTGTATAATCATCTTGGTTTGCGAGCAGTCACGCATATCTATCGACTTCTGCTCAGCTGTATGACGAGTCTTTTTTCGGGGTAAATGATACCTCAAAAGTTCTTATGTACCAAACTGGTGTGAAGACCCACTGACAACAATAGGCCCTCAGGCTTCCTGATAAAGTAGTGTTTGAACACATGGCAAACAAACCTTTTCAACCGAAATAGTTCTAATTCTGGTTCAGGGCTGATTTTGGTTAAAGCTAAGAAGTGGTTTGGTTTCCCAAAGCCCTAGAACCACCACAGAGCCACACATTGCATCACTTTAAACTTCTTCTAACACGTTTGACCCTCCAGGGTATTCTGAATTTATGTAAAGGACCACAGTCCAAGGAAACAGTTTATCTTTACAAAAACAACAGATTAGTGTTTGTCTTGTTTTGCCTACAAACTGATGTCGTAATATCTTTAGTCTGGTTTTTAAATGCTGTTTTAAACAATTGGTGTGAATGCTTTCTGTAACACCAACAGGTGTTTCCAAAGGCTAACTAGTATTCATCTACAGCAACGCACACATGATTTATACAAGCTGTTTTGGATCTAAATGCCAAACTTTCTTAAAACATCTAACAGTAATACATATTAATATACATAGTAGGGCTGGGCGATTAATCAATAAAATTGATAAACCGAATTTTCCATTTCTGGAGATTTATTTTTATGAAAATCAAGATTTTTTTCTATAGTTAGTTAGCAGCAGACTTAGCCTTCCCTCCACACCAGAACAGTGTTTGTCTGACAGATTTTCAGTGAAGTGACCCTTCACTCACGCCTGGGATTTAGCTGTGCGTATAACTGCAGTGAGAAATGTTGCTCTCTATGAGATGCAGAAGTCAACTTAACCCACAAACCCTAGTTAAGAGACAACCTTCATCAGGGGAATTATTTCTGCAGTGGATCCTGTATGATAAAGATCCAGATGGAAAGAGATCACGGATGCAATGTGTCGCATATTTCTATGTAAGATATGAAGTCGTTTATATGGTGGAAAAGTTACGACATTATATGCTTTATTTTTGCTGGCATTCATCTATATAAAAAATGTTTTTAATAAGTTTATGTTTTGTAAAAGAAAAGAAAAAAAAATCTATTAAAATCGGAAATCTGATTTGGTTATAAAAAATCTGAGATTTTATTTTTAGGCCATATCGCTCAGCCCTAATACACAGCTACAAACACTTAGAAGAAAATTCAGCTGCAAACAGGACTAGTGAAAGCAGCACTGTTCAACACATCAGGCTGCATTCACAGACACAACTAGGCCTGTCGCGATAAGCAATAAGTCAATTAATTGAACGGTAGAAAAATATGAGCGCGATAAGTTCGCCGGCCGCGATAATTTTTATTTGTCCCCCCCTTACTTTACCATACACTGTGTATGACAATAAGTTTCACTATGGAGTATTTCGACTGAACGCTCTGGTTTCTTGCATAGTGATCTTAGTGTCATACTTGACGGCAGCATGTTGCAGCACGAGACCGTGGTGAAGCACCTGTGCGAGCCGGTAAGCCGCATTTGTTTTGCAGGGCTGCCAACACGCATTGGCCGTGAGACTCGCGTATTTAAGTGTCTTCTCACGCTCTTGCGCTAATCCTCTTATGCTGAATTATGTAAATAAGTCGAATGGAGAAATAATAGCTGCAAGCACCTCCTCATTTATTGTTTCACTGCTCCCCACATGTAAGCAGAACACACAAGTAGCCTACAACATCAGTACAAAGCCCCCACTTCCTGGTCTACCGTAATAACCCCTGTAATGCGCAAGCACATATACATAGGCCTATATACTACCGTAGGTATTATTATGGCATTGTCATTATATTATTATGTTAGTTGAAATGGTCTCAAAATGACAACATTATAACTTTGCACAATATTATCATTTATCACGATAATATCTGAGAAAATTTATCGTACAGCAAAATTTGTTATCGTGACAGGCCTAGACACAACTGGCCATATAAAAACTTAAACAGCTGGTAAATGAGAAGACCTCTGAGCTTATTTTTTTCCTCTGCTGCGTCCATCTGATATTAATGTTGCGCAGGGCTCCAGACTAACTTCAAACATTTGTTGCACTGGTGTGTCTAACTTTTTAATTTGGGTGCACCCTGCATTCGTCTTGCATTTTAGTTTATTACAAAATGAATCCAGTTTTTCTTTTTCTGATGGCACATCTGTAGTTCAAGTAGAAAACCCAAGCTCTCCAACTAACATCCAGGAAAGATGCACTAAGGTAACATTACTGGTAATAAAGGCAGAGCAGGCAGCTAGCTGGTTCTGTTCTGAGGCTAATTCACTTTATAATGTTGCATTTTTAGGGATGGGGTTGGCTTTTGTTTGCCTTAACTACCATTATAAATCCCACTGGAATGTGGAATTGTGTTTATTAGAAAAGCCCTAAAAATCCTGAAGAGAAAATGAATGCAAATTTGTTAAAAAGTCCAACTGCACAATTCAATACAACTTAAGTCTCATTTCCACCAAGAGGTCCGGTGCGGGACAGGGTACATTTCTTTGTTTTCCACAGGCAAAAACTGGGAAAGATGCCAGACTATCTGATCTGAGTTGACCTAGTTTTTTAGGACCCTTCTGTTGGGATCCCATTCTTACTGATCTGACCCTAAAGGGTGTAGCTTAACACATTGCAATCTATTGATTGGTCGAAGGAATCGTCACCATGCAAATCTGCATTAAGAACAGCGCCGTGTTAAAATATACTATGAAGTTTTTGTTGTTTATTCTTGTCCTTTGTCTCCATGTCTTGTTCAACATTACAATTCCAGGAAGGCACCTCTATGATGTCAGGCTATTACGTAGCTAGCGTTATCCCACTTATAGCACATTTACACATAGACTGAACACGGATTAAAAACTGCAGAATCCAAAAGCCTCAGTTTGCTGATACTGTACTGACACAGCTCACACATTTCTAATTTCATTTAACAGAATTTCTTCATGTTTCTATCTTATAACCCATCTGTCACATTAAAAAGCCGGTTAAAATATTTGCCCGCCACAACTGACTGTGTGACACAGTCAGCCTATTATTTTGCTTATAGAACAGGATTTGATCTAATCGCAAGACTGGACACACATGTGGAGACATAGCACTAGGTCCAAACTAACACAGAAATGTCTACTTGTAATCTGACTAACCATCAAGGTGTAAATAGGCTGTTTGGTTACTTGTATAAAGGATTTCTGTAATAACTTCTCTGCTTTCGTTAGGGAAGCAATAAGACCAAACCTCAGCGGGACAACAGCGAAGGAAGCGAGAGCATCTCTTCTGTTAGTACTGTCAACAGCAGCCAGGATCAGCCCTATTTTGATGACCCCTTGCCTGCCTCCTCTCCTCTACGACCCACCAGCCCTCTCAGGTAAACACCTAAATCCACAGTCCCTCACGTTGGCAGTGAGGTAGATTATGCTGAAAATTATTATAAGTTTTCCTAAATTTTTTTAAGAAGCCTCCATAGTACATCCCGTAAACTCAGCTTACTGGTTTGTGAAAAACTACAGTTGGCCTGTTTGCACATTTTATCCTTGCCATGCATTTCTCCTCACCCCGTTTTCTTATCAAATCATCAGATGTCACAACTCGACAGGAGACCTGAAGCGCCTTGATGCTTCCCTTCTTTTGTCACCCTCCTCCTCGTCTTTGTCCTGCGATACTGAGCCGCAGGGTTTCCGCCGACGAGCCAGCACCTTCAGTCATTCCCCCACCTCCTCCTCAGTACTTGAGTACTCCCCACCACACAAAGTAACTCAAACACCACAGGAACCTGGTGCAGCTACCAAGCCCAAGCTTGTACGACACTACTCTGTCAGCACAGACTCCCCTCACCAAAGCAAGTAAGGAGAGTGTGTGTTGGTTTCTGATTGTGTGTGCAAGCATGTTTGTGGTTTTTATGGTATATTGTTTTGTTGTCAAAACAGACTAGGCAACAAAAGAGGTGTTGAATATAGCTTTAATGAGCCCTGATTAACATCAGTCCTAATAAGAAGTGTACACCATTTCATTTCTTTGCACAGCCAAAAGAAGCATTGAGGTTGATATTACAGCAATTTGTATCCTGTATGTGAGTCAGTAACTGAAGTTTAATATCATTTTCACAAAGAGAGTTGTAAAGCCAGTTTGGGCAGTATGTCTTAATCTACCCACAACTGAAGCAAGAAATGAAAAATAAACCAGTTTGGTATTCACAGTAAGTACTGGAATCACATCGTAGATGTTATTGTTGTTGTGGTTTATTCTTGATGTTTATTAGAGTGCACTCACTGACCTGAATGTATGCAAATGAGAAATAACCTGTAGCCCAAACTTTGTGGGTGTTTTAGCAGTATGTGGCGGCAGTGAGTTTTCTGTATTACAGGTGTGTCAGTGTAGATGTACTTTAGGATACTGTCTTTAGGTATTCAGCCACCATAATGATCCAGCTTTAGCTCCCTTCAACCACAATCTGCTGCAGCTACTTTTCCTATTGTCTCCTCCTTTTCTTTATCATTATTATTATTGTTTCTTTTTATTATTTTCTTTTTGACTCTTTAACATACTCGTTGCAAATTAGTAGAAGTTGGGCATACTGGCAGGATAACTTCAACTACTTGATATAACATGCAGAATCACGAATTAAACAAAGGAGGATGTGTTCATTTTCTGAAAATATGACCTGAAAAGTGAAATAAACAGAAACAAAGCTTTCTGTATTTTTACAGTTATCAGAAAGAGTACGATTAGCAGCCAAAACCTTATGTGACGCTAAATGATGTACGCCATCTTTGTCCAAGCTCTACTGCTTTTCTTTTATTCCAAATATTTTTTCTGTTTTCATCCACTGCTCAGTGTCTGCTACCCTTTCATTTCTCTCATTCTTTCTGTATTTGCACTGATTCTCAGAAATTTCCCAACCGACTCTACCCTTCCTCCTCTTCCTCCTTGCTCTTCATCCCACTCTCCTCTTCTCCTTCACCATCCCTCTTCACCTTCCACTGGAGCCCGGTTCAATAAAAGGAGGTGAGAGTCCTTTTTTTTTCTGTTCAGCTCTTTGCAACTATCCTCTATTCTCTGTTGTATTTCATTCATTCATCATACTTTCACTAGATCTTGCTATTCATGTCATGTACACACCCATTCAGACAGAGAAACATTGAAATTGTCAGTTGTTGCTGATTTGAAAGTCGATTCCGTTTAATCCTAAATTCAAACAAACATAACCCTTCAGGCAACCTGTCTCTGTCTGAAGGGGGTCCTGGTTTCTTCTGTCATCTGTATTTTACTTCTTTTTTATCACCTCCATCTCAGTCCTCTGGGTGGTCTGCGCGCCCGACTCCACTCCTCTTCTTCTGTCCCTAATTTTTTGAAATTTCAATTTCTGGCCCCTGTCCAAGAGAATGATTGTGCTGAACCAAAACAAAGGTACCCACACACACAACATATGTCTATACTATTGTGTTTAGCATGGTTATTACTCCTTTAAAAAAATTATTATACATTTATGATACATATGTTTACTCTGTACATTCAGAGCTACCAGTTTAATGCTATCTTTTACACGTACAACTAAATGTATGTTTCTTTTGGTTTCAGTGATGTAGCAGCTCTCTCTACAAGAGCTGCATATGTGATCGGGGAAAGCCCACTGCGCAGCCACCGGCACTCTTGGAGACAGCAGATCTTCCTACGGGTAGCTACACCTCAGAAAGGCACCGACACCAGCGGTAAGAATAGATGCAAACAAACACATCCACTTTAAATCAGCCTGTGGTTCATTTTATGGGAACTTGGTGGATCAACTAATAAGACGGGGTCAGTGTCTCGTCTACCATTGTCACAACATTGTCAGTCAGAAGAAAGCACGGTTTGCCTGATGTCTGTCACCTCAGCAGCCTCCTGTTTCTCATACAGGTTTGCTTTCTCTTAAGGCTTACAGGGAAAACTAAGTCATTGCTAATGAAATACACCACCAGTCAAAAGTTTGGACACATTTTCCCAATTGATTTAACAGAAAAATGTTTCCAAACTTTTGACTGGTGGTTTAAATCACAGTAGCCCTTTTCAGTAAGGCAAGTCAAGATGTCTGCTTTGAAAAAGGCTTGTTAGAACTGGTCAAATATCTGGTAACTTGGGGATAACCCATAGAAAGCATTTCACAAATATAATACTAAAGCCACAGTTATTAACATAAAAAGAAAAAAAACTCTGTTCTCATGGTGTGTTTTACAGTTTGCCACTATGTGTTGTTTTAGTAGCCTATGTGGATGATTACATTGGGAAAGAAAAATAACATGGTTACTTAAAAACTGCAATGGTATATCATGGTAATAATGTTGTACATGGACCTACATGATAGAATAATAACTGGATTATGTCCATCCTTTAGACCAGCCTTTCCCAAACTGGGGGTCCAAAGATAATTTAAGGGTGTCACCAGATCATTGTAAAATATATAGCCTAGTTTTATCAAATAAATAAAGAGTTTGTTTTTTTTTATTAGGGCTGTAAAATTAATGTGTTACTACAAAAAGATTAATCGGTGAAATTATAAGTTATTACTCATGCCATATTAAAAATCCAAATTTGGCATTATATCAGCGATAAGCTCATTTTGTGCATGTAGGTGCTTTGTTACAGCGGCGAATCAAATCTACCCAAAACCACTTTATCGTTTTTCTTTATGAAGTTTCTGATGTGTTTCGAGCCTTACATTTAGTATTGTTATCATCAGGTGTCCAGAAAAAAAGTTATCAGTGGTGTTATTTTAAGAATCTGATTTTGGCATTATCTTAGCAAGAGAAGCTGATTTTGGGCGTGTAGGTGCTTGTTTACAGCTGTGGGAGGGTTGTGAACACCAGCATGCGTTATCTTGGGGGTTGTGGCTCAAAAAGCTTGGGAACCACTGCTGTAGACTACATACATACTTCACATTACAAGTTTTCTTTTGCTGTACTTAGTTTAAAAATTGTGTTAAATTAGGTAATTAAATTTCTCTATTGTTTTAGTTGATAGAATATGGAGAAAATAAAGTGAACTGACAGCCATTTAAACATGCTAATTAGGGGTTGAAAATAGTCAAAGAAGCTGAAAGCCAAACATTCCACATTAAGAAAAAACACAACTCTGCACATTTTGTTTCAAGAATGCACATAAACAGGGAACTGCAGTGACAAAGCCTTTCCACTCTGTGTCACTCTTTCTCTTGATGTGATTTGAAATATTCTATCTTGCTAGCAAAAGAGTACAGGAGTGTGGACACATTTCACCAAAGTGCCTTCCAGTAAGAACTCTGTTTTGTCACCATCAGACACCTCTTGGTAGTTTTACTCACTCTACAATAATTTAGGTAATTTTTCAATATGCTGATGATTTCTGTTTTTACATTTAGTTTATTTTACAATTTCTGTTTATTTGAGTGCTTTTGGAATTAAACATTTGCTACTAGCTGTACACTAGAATGATGTCTAGAATAGAATAGAATAGAGTCCTCAGGGAAATTTGGGTCATGCACAAAATATATATTTAAATGATTAAGTAATTGGGTTATGTTCTTTTTTTTTTCTTTCAGTGCAGCTGTCAACACCTCCTCATGTAGTAAATGTACTCAATTTCATAAAATTTTGAAAGAAATTGAGGATAAACAAACTGTGCTAAAAAAAACTTTACTTGTTTAGAATTGTTAGATAAGTTAACTTTGATGTGTTTTATTTATTTATTTATCAGAGCTAAGTTTTGTCAATGACCACATGCTTAGAGTGGTTTATTTGAGCACATTTATATTCCCTGCTCAAATAGAAATAATGTGGGTATGCTGGGAATTGATAACATTGTCAAATAACCAAGTTGAGCAAAAAATACAAGAGGATAACTTTTTTTTTTTTTGTACTGTCATTGCAACTGTACTTGCTGACAATAAAATGTATGTATGTCAGCTTTTGCATTGTGCAAACAGACACTAGAAACATGCTTGTTCCCGCTTGTCATCATTTGTTTAGATAATTATATGTACTGAGTACATATGGCAACATAAGTGTTGACAGTTTAGATAGTTGGGTAGGTCACAATGTAACACCTCTGTTATTTGCATAAAATGTATATCCTAAGTATTCTGTTATAAAAACATTTGCATGTATGACATGTCAGTAGACTAGAAAAGGCTTTCTGAACTGTCAGTTTCTCGCGAACCCAAAAAGTAAATAAAGACATGTCTCGCCACTTAGTGGTGGATTTGTCTGTAGTGTCAGGTCACACCAGAAATAGGAATGGCTGTTGAAAATTAAAACCTCTATTAGAGCCACAAGCAATCTAAAGAATAACACCACCTTCTTATCACCGCGTAGCTCAGTTTATTTGCTCCAAACTGAAGAAAATGTACAAGCCTAATGCTTTTTTTTTTTCTTCTTCTTTCCAAAAGTTGATTTAAAATATAAATTAAAAAGCCAGATATGTATCACATGGGCCACTGGATTAGTGCAGAAAACTACATTCTGCTGCTAATGTTACAGCAATTTCCTAATCATGCATAATGGCTTCAACAGCACATTACCGCTCATTTTTTTATGGTTCAATTAACATCTCTCTGATTGATGCAGTCTCAACAACACTTCTACCAGCACAAAGGTGGTGTTTTTTGTGGGTGTATTTTAACTGTAAGTGCTTCCATTAGTTTAACTGCCATACACACCCGTATGGATTCTGCTCAGGAGTAGTAATTGTATCTAATAAATGCATTATGGAATGTGGGATTATTTTTTCTCTTTTGTCCACCATCTAACTGAACATGCTGTTCATTAGGGATTAGTGAGGTTTACGCCTGTTTTTGTGCATTAGGTTTCCCTTTTAAATCAACAGTAAACAGCAGAGGAGACATCCATCTGCAGCATTAATGAAGTCTGTATCCAAGATTTAGTTTTCAGCAGTCATCAACTGTAGAAAAAAAACTGTGCTTTTAGCAGGTCAAAGTGACAGTCTTTGTTCTGGATGAATGCAGTGCTAAGTTTGGCCTGTGAGTTGGGTGTGTTTTTGTGTGTGCATACACGCATGGGGTCATGGGTGTGCCTAGAGAGAGAGCGTATGTGTGTGTGTGTTGGCAAGCAATTGCGGTGTCTCAAGGTTATGTTGACAGTCCACACACAGACAGCGCCAGAGGAAAGCACCAGCTTTGTTGAGCCTCTTTGTGCTTTGCAAGTGTTTGTGCTGCGACCTGGTTCTGGCCAAATTGTTTGCTTAGGAAATGGACTGTGCCACTTCGAGGAAGAATTCTTTGCTATAAGTAGGCATGCAAAGTTAAGTGAGCTGTAAAAGGTTAAGTCAGGGGAAGAGGTTATAGAATATTATATATATATATATATATATATATATATATGTATATATATATATATATATGTATATATATATATATATGTATGTATGTTAGGGCTGTCAAATGATTAGAAATTTTAATCAGATTAATCACAGCTTTCAAATTGCTCATGATTAATCACCATTCGTGACTATGCCTAAAATAACAGAATGACCCAGTGCTACAAATATTTAGTGTTAACTGAGCTTCCCTTGGCTAAACGTCACATGTCCAATGGTCAGTAAATGCAGCATGTAATGTAGTTCTATAAGTTGTTCTAAATCATCTCTACCATGTTCTAGATCATAATTCAGAATTTGTATATTATAATCTAACCAACCGTCTCCATGGTGATAATTTCTGTCATAAAACGAGCAGATGTGATGACTGAAGTCAAACAGCCAACATTGATGAAGAAAATCTGATAAAACGGATGATATGGATAAAAAAGTGTTTTTCCTTTTATCATTGAAGTATGAGTGTTTGTGCAGCATCACCCAAAGTAGACAACTGTTGATAAACTATATCATTGGCTGTTTGTTATACAAGTTTTTCTTAACTTTTTTTTTACATTAGATGATCACTTTAGTTGTAATAATCAGTTCAATATTTCATAAAATCTAGACCTAAAAGAAAAATTTCCCCCCCTATTCCTGGTCAGTGCTCCTGCCTGGCCCCCCATCAGAACTTTTCTAGACCCGTCCCTGCATAGCTGAAGTATAAATCCTTTCTACAGCTACTTTCTGTTGACAGCTACTGTGATGGAGAAGAGTCCTGCCAAAAGCAACACTTTTTGGGTAAATATATAATGGTGTGAAAAGAGTGTGTGTTATAAACCCTGTTTCTCCATGGAGGTGACATCCATATGTTGCTCCATTAATGCTGTGTTTATTCTCTCACAGAAGTGAGTACACCCCTCACATTTTTGCAAATATTTTATCTTTTCATGGGTCAACACTATAGAAAGTAAACTTTGACATACAGAATATCAAAGTTTAGTTTCTATAGTTTGGTGTAGTGTATATCAAAGTTTCATTAGACGATATTGCTATTTTTAGCTGTTAATAAAGGACTTTGACAGTGAATTACTCCAAAAGTACACAGGAAAAGTGTTACATATTTCATATTATTACCTACATTTACTATTAAAATACATCCCCTAATTTTGCCCCATATCAGTGAGACTGAGTGAATCAAAATTAATTTCAAAAAGCTTTCCAGGGCTGTTCCTTTGCTTTTACCACAAAGTTAAAAGTCAAAAAGTTAAGTTAAAGAGTAAATGCTCACTGGAAATACAGTGGCAGCTGGCTTGACTGCAGTAGTTTGAAGCTGAGTTCATAAAGTTTCTGCCTCCACCAGCTGCTGGTAAACAGTGGCAGCATATGCTTCTAGTGACAGACAGCAGTCTGTGTGGTGGCTAGCGACGGTTGTTTGGACTTCGTCCAGTTAAGTTTTTGGAAGGACGTTTGAGCTGGGACAGCAGGGCTGATCTGTGGTCAGTTAGTAGTGCTGTAATGTTGTCTTTGCTAACATGGGCCTCGGACTTTTTACCTGGTTTAGTGGTTTTTAGTGGTTTATACGTTTATGCTTCTTTTTTTTTTTTCTTTTTTTTTTCTTCTTTTTTTTTTAACATTAATACACTAATGTCTTTGCAATCAAATGTAAATTTGACAGCACTAGTTTTTTCACATTGGTATCGGTTTTGTAGTATCAGAGCACTTTTATGAATACTTAGTATAAGTACACGGCCATGGTATCGGGCCGATACTGGTATCGGTGCATCCCTAATATCCATGTTTTAGTGGATAGAGTTCTATATTAAGTACATGGATGCCTTTGTGTGTTTAAGTATGTGTATTTACGTTTTTCACGCGTAAGTCTTTGTTTGTCGAGCAAATTCACATCTGACTTAAGAGATATCAATATCTGAGTAGGTGTGTGTGGGTGGGTTCATTCGTCCTATTCATACAAATCTAGTAATCATTCGTGTACAGTAACTCTGCTGGCTTCAACATTTTGTGGTGCCTCTCTCAGACACAGACATAATGTAGAGATGTTAGTGCGTTACACAGTGTTACCCTTCCCCAAATTCAACATGAATTGTGTCTGTGTGCATGTGTCTCAAGCCCAGTAGCATTACATGTAGGTTTGTCTTTTCCAGTTTAAAGAGTTCATTTGCTTTGCATATTTCCAGAGAAGACTTTCTGTAAAGATAAGCATCAGGTGTGCATGCCTAAGCCAAGCCAAGCTCAGGTATGTGCATGCGTGTATGTGCACAGGTGATCAAACCTCCTACTGGTATGCCCTCAGGGATCCATCCAGGTGGAGTTGCACAAATACCTTTTGTTTCTTATTGTTTCTTGTTTATTTATTTATTAGTTTGTTTGTTTATTCATTTATTTATTTAACACCACACCACCTAAACTATAGCTTTCTTCAGCCTTTTTTATTTTTTCAGTTAACATACAGTATAGATTTAATTATTTATTTGAATACTCATTTATTTATTTTTTGACATAAAGTAAACATTTATTAATTCCTAAAAAAAAAATACAAGCAAAAATGTCAAATGCAAATGGAGGAGACACATTTAGCTGAACTCGTTATAGCAAAATAAGCTTTGCATATGGCTCTCTAGATACAAATCCTGTTGCTTTAGTTTAAAAGGGCCAATCTGTGCATCCAGATTTTGCACCGTTCTTTGTGCAGAATATTCTGATTTAGGAGTATGTAAATCTCCACCATGGTGACACTTTAGTTTCCACTTCATAATACTGTCACTGTGAATTTAGTGCACCCATACAGATTAATCAGATAAGTCCCACTTCTACAATAACGGGACTGTTGGGGGATTTTAAATGTCTGTCAGACAAATACATTATAACATGAACTTGGAACATTAAAACACCCATCTGGGGAACATGCAGTTTTTTAACTCTTGATCTGCAGCTTTATACTTTCATTAATTGAATGATTAACTTTATCATTTCTGTACAGGCCCCTGTACAATTCTGTACAACTCTTTGATGATTTAGGCCATTATGCAATGTTTTTACATTATATAACACAGAAAATAAATAATTTTTCATTTCTCTCTTCAGTGAACACATTTTTCATTTTACGGTATAATATTTGGTCTTTCAGAGCGGGTGGATCCATGTCTAGAGGGGAGTCGAATATGTGTCGTCCAGGTGGCCAGTGGTGCAAGCGGGGACTCATCCATGATGGCAGTGCCAGAGGAGGGGACAAAGAGGAGCAAAGAGGAGCTGAGGGAGCTGTGGAGGAAGGCCATCCTGCAGCAGATCCTGCTGCAGAGGATGGAAAGGGAGAACCAAAAACTACAAGGTGAGCTGGATGAAGGGAAGGATGCAGTCATGTTCAAAAAATTCACTAAAGAAACATGACTATGACCTATAAACTCAATGTACAAAAAACAGCCAGCGTTTAGAAACTTGAATATTGGTCTTATGTTGGAGGCATTAACTAAATACCTTATACGAGCCCACACAATACACTGTCTCTTCAAACATTCACCGATTTGAAAATAAGGAGCTTTTATTATTATTATATTAATTTTTATTACTTTCACTTTCATTAATATTGAATATTGAATGGTGGATTTAAAATATGTGCACATTTATGTTAACATTCTAGGTTTTTTAAAAGCCTGTCAGCAAGTGGTTGGATCCATTTAATTTGAATTGAGTGTTTTCCAGGACCAGAGTTTGAGATCCCAACCCCAAGACATGTGGAGAGAATGGGTTATGGTCTGATGAGACCAATGTTGGTTTCACCAGGTCACCAGATATGCTACATGATATGCTTTGGCCTGGTGAATGTTCTTTGTTTTAATATTTTGTATGTTTTAATATTGTTAGGCATTGTTAGGTATTACACAGGATTGGAAGGTATCCTGTGTAGCCCCCCTCTTGTTTGTGTTACTGCTGCCATGTTGTCCAGGCCGTGCCCGTAAATTATTATTTAGATTACATAGATTATTTGATCTCAGCATCTGCTAGATAAAAATAGTTGTTAAAGTAGAAGCACTCAAAGAGTGCAGACCCCTGCCAAGCCATTGTAGTTTGTGTTTTTTTTTTTTCTTTTGCCAGATTGTGAGCATTATTTTTCAGTTTGAAGCTTTAAAAACTATTCCCATCTCCCCATGAGCAGGTGCAAACCTAAGTCAGAACCAATGGTCATATGACCATGAACAGTTCGCCGGTGAAAACAAACCCCGCATCGTACCAGCGTCCGAGTTGAAGTGTGCAACTTGTTCTCATAGTTTCAAGTTTTCCTAATTTTTGATAGAAAATTATCCATAATGTCATACAGTTGTAATGATATTCTCAGTGTCTAGAAAAAGATATGAGGCGAAGCGAGTGGCAGTATAACTGAACAAATGCGCCTATGTCTATCTGTTATCAAGCATGTCAATCCGTGCCAGCATTGACACGCTTGAATGCCGTTAGCCAGTTTTAACATCTTTCTAGGCTTTTATGTCTTTTTGGTAGTTTGAAGAATGATCTTGTTCTCTTTGGAACAACTATGTCTATGGCAGCCAACCACAACACAACTGTTTGGCATATTTAAAGGAAACTCTACAAAAATCATAGAAAAATCTATGAGGATAGAGGCTGAAAATCCAATGGCGTCATGTTTAGGAACCTTTTGTTTCCACAGGCAAAAGACCCTGATGTCTGCATGTCAGCTGGTTTGACAGACAGGCAGGTCTGGGTCAGAGCAGGATGCTGTTAGAGCAGGGAAAATTAGCTGTGAACTGCTTCCTGTTTAGCGGTAAATGTTTTTGGCACAAGCTTCAGCAATAAACGCCACACAGCTCTTCTAGTTACAGCAGAGTCCTGTAATCACCTCGCCTCTGACTGCTTTCGGTTTGGAAGCAGAAGCAGGAAAGTTGTTACTGTAAGACTTTTCACTGATAGTGGAGGCAAAAGAGTCGGAGTCTCAGTTACAACCGTTGTGTACAGACAAAACAGGCCTGAAAGTGGCGTATGCCACTCCCCACGCCAAAGTTAGGATATATGAAAACAGACATAATAGGAAAACGTGTGCACCTGTATATAAAATCTGACCCATGCATAATAAGGTGGTGTATTGCAACCAGAGTGCATCATAGTCCTTTAACACATTAAATTTCTCTTCACATCAAACCTCACTTATAGACTCACTTTATCATTCAATCCAGTAATGTTATCTGTACTGCTTGCAGTGAGCTATAACTATTCCATAAACATCTTTCAATATGAAAATGTATAAAACAACTCCAATCTTAAACCCAGGCATACAGAGAAAAGGGCCAGTCTGTGTGGCAACTAAACCACAGATTGATATGATTATTTTACTGAGGTGGGAAGAAAACAGTCTCCCTCCTGCACTAACCCCAGCCAGTATATGGACCACAACCCAATATAAAGGCTTCTAATGGGAGCAAGGATCTGTTAGGATGTGATGCGGTGTTTGAGATGACAATGATGCAAAGGTAATTTTTTAAGATTTTTTCATATATTAGATGTGTCACACATAACTGGCACTATGTTGCACATCACAGCCCTAATTTCTTTAAGCTTATCAGCTATGATATTTTTGATGCTGATGGTGTCCCTTTGTGTTTGGAGTACAGCTTCAGTCAGAACCCAACCACTTCCAAATGTGCCATGTGCACCGGATGTAGTAGTGCTGGGGACAGCCAGATGCTTGCAACCACACCTCCCTTACCACCTCTCGCCCCTTACTGTGGAAAAACTGAAGGACATGGCACACAAGCCTGATGTTTTCTCTACATGTGTCTAAAATTGCTTATTCAGTCATGACATAAAATATGTAACAGTGCTTTAGTTCATCTGTAGTCTCTGCAAAATCAGTCTCGCTCTCTTTTTTTTTTGTTTTGTTTTGTTTCCACCTTGAGGTTTAACCACTCTTCTTTTTTTATTACCCACATCAATGTGGTGGTCATGTATTTGGGGTCGTTGGTTAGTCTGTCTGTCTGTAAACATAACTCAAAAAGTTATGGACTGATTTTGATGAAATTTTCAGGAAATGTCTGAAATAGAATAAGTAACAAGTGATTAAATTTTGAGGGTTATCCAGATCACCCTCTGCATCCAGGAATTTTTTTTTTTACTATGGGGCGATAGTAAATTTCCCATTAGAGCTTTTAACTCAAAAATAATGGACACGATCATTGGCAAAATTATTACACTGGGTGGGCATAGCTCTCTGACTGCTTCTAGTTTATTTATGCTACAGTTCTGTCAGTTGCGCTGACAGACTTCACCGCACATGGAACATGTTGCCACTCGCAGCATTTTCTTTTGTTCAATTTCTTTTCTTCATTTTTTTTCTTGTTTGTTGCCATGAATTCCTCTTTTGATCAACCAGATTATTCATATGCAACAAAATTCATAACCTGCTTTGCATTGACCATTTATCGCTGGGTTTGGGCATGTTCAGGGTGGGATATAAGGCTAATTCAGGTGCGGACATTTCCAAAAATAACTGGTGTTTAGGTCATCTAGCATACCAGCAGCCATAAAATTCTGGCATTATAACATGGCTGTGTACACTTTTTATATCTATTGGGAATAAATATTAACTGCTGCAAGACCCCACAGGCTTGTTTCATCAATCATTTGTAATGCCAGTTAATTAGATAATGAATCCGTTACCGTTGAGGCTGAAAAGCAAAACAACTTCATCTGTCAAACTAACTTTGCAGATGTCAGTGGATGTTATTCATTTTATGACACATCTGCTGTCACTGCTTAAACAAGGCAGCTGCAGATTAATAGGTTATATAATGCTGTTATAATTCTGTGTCTGTGTGCACCTGTGTTTGCTGTTTTGGGGTGTGTCAAGTGCACCACCTCTTTGGTGACCCATTTGGCTCATACCTAATCACACCTACTGTATCTGTGTCACAACCCTAACAACCCATCTTAAATATAAACCCTTAATTCATACACTCAACACTTGGATAGATAGAAATAATTGCCTATGCGGCAGGGTGTGGTTGAAGATACTTCTGGGTCACTAATGGGCAGCAACCTCATTATCCAGACTCAAATACAAACAGACTTACGGTGATCCTACTGTACACACCCATATGTGAATCTTCAGTACACAGTGGCTTTTCTGCGGGTCTGTTTTCCACAGTTTATTGCGTGTTCCACCTTCCTGTTCCATTTGTCCAATTGTCTGGATAAAGCTCATTTCCCAGGCCTGGATTGTCTCCCACTACTGCCTCGTTTATGGGTCAACTGTGGAACTGTGTGTGTGTCCACTTCCATCTTTATGTGCATCTTTGTCAGCCCCAGGGTGGGGTATCCTGTCCTGTTGTATGTTATCTAAGGTGGAGTGTTCCGGCGACAGAGAAAGGGAGAGAAATGGAGAGTGGGAGGTAAGTGGAGAGAGTTTGTGCCAGCTGGGCTGCTGCCAGTGAGCGAGGCCTGATGGACTAGACTCTGCTTGCTCCAGACAGATAAGACAAAGCACTCAACCACAGCTTCACCGACAGCATCTATTCTTACTCTGGGTGTGTCAGCTGTCTGCTGCGTCCAAGTTTTCTGACTTTATCATCCACACTGTGCTTTCCAGGTCATTCCTGCTACTTTTCTTTCTTGATTGCTGAGGTTATAACATGCAACATTTCATGTAAAAATATTAAAATCTTTAAGGTATTCTTAATTTCATCATTCCTTATTTTAAGAGTGTTTTTTTGTTCGGTGAGCTTCCTGTAACACAGCCTTCGAAATCAGCCATGAGGTTGTTGTAATTGCTCTTTAGCTAATTATAAAATATGCTAAATCCTTCCTGTTGGTCCTGTTTCCAGGAAAGTATCTGTGCAGTTTGGAATCCAACATGGCTTATTGTCTTGAGCCAAAGTGATGATGTCACTCTCCTGAGCACAGTCCGCTCGCAGATGGTCACTGGGTGGACATGAAACATGATTGAAAAGGGTGGAGCATTCACTTGGGAAGGAGGGAAAGAGAGAGTGCAGCTCATGGATGAGACAAATGTGGGATTGACTTAGTAAAAAGGTTCGAAAAAGAAAGAGCCAGAAAGAGATGTGTTGTGGGGTAAGAAACTAATGGAGGCAGAGAGGAAGGGTGTTGTCAGAAAGAGAGGAACAGAAGAAGAGGGGTGGGTGTGCCCCCACCTTCTTTGATCACTGGTGTCAACACGTTCTAACTGAATTCACAGTTGATGCGTTTCTCTTCTGTTGTTGCTTTCTTTCATCAGTTAGCCTTTCACTTAGCAGAGAGTGGTTGCAGTTAGTGACACTAGATGACCCCAATTAATAAGAATATGATTTTAATATAATTTTATATATTTTACTGCTGCCCTCAACTTTGCAGAACTTCGTGGTGAATAACAGCGCCAACTTCAGTGATTCTCTAAAATTTGTTAGACTTTATAAAAGTTTTCTTATTAAAGCACTGTTTCCACGTTTTGCTGTTCTTAAGGTTAAGAACCTTACTTAGTAACACTAAAGAGTTTATGTGTGTATTAGTAATGTAGGGAAGTGCATTACTGCAACATGAAGTTCATGTTGTTGGTTTAAAGCAAAACCGACAAAGCAAAAGTGTCCGTGAAGAGTAGCCCAACAGAATCTTTACTGACCTCAGTACTTGATTTCCATAACAGTGAATGTCAACTTTTTATAGTCTCAAATTTCTTTATAATATTTATATTCAGTGCTTGAAAGAATTAGAAAGACACCTGAACAGAACTGGTTGCCTCATTTTGAATAAAGCATGCATCCAGCAAAAAACCCTAAAACCAGAGGTTTTGCATTTTTATTACAGTTGTCTATTATATTATTCTTAAGTCCATAATTATAATGTATAAAATTGTTTATCAAACTACTGTTAGTTGAGTATTTGAATACTGATATCAACATCTGGTGCTATTATACAGCAGCAGAAGGGTTGAGCACAAACATCTGGAAAGCAAATTTAAAAAGTGCTGAAATATCACAAGTTTGTTGTTTCAGTCCAGCAGGTGAATTTAAAAATTCTAACGATGAAAAAAAACTATCAAACCATCGTCATTAAGTAATTATGCAATAATTGTGACAGGTGTACCTGTATTCAAACACGTGTAGGAGTACATCTGTGGGTTTGGACTGGTAGAATTGTGGACTTGTATTGTCTGTGGGCTGCACTTGTGATATCAGTGTTAAATATTGAAGTGATTATTTAAGTTGCAATATGTAAACAAATACTTCAATCAAATTTATGGTGCTAATTTCATGTGTACGATTAATAAATTACTCCACTTCTGCACGTGTGCATTCGAGTTGGATGCAGCCTTCATTCATTCACTCATGCTTGTCCTAGTTCAAGTCAACATATCTTTGCAGTATTGTTTGACTTTGTTGTTTATAGTGTGAGAACGATACATTTCTCATATATAGTGCAGGCCTAATTGTCTGTATGTGGTTTTATATTGTAGCCTCAGAGAGCGATCTGCAGAACAAACGTCTGAAGTTGGACTATGAGGAAATCACTCCATGTCTGAAGGATGTCACTCTAGTCTGGGAGAAAATGCTGGGAACTCCTGGAAGAACAAAGGTCAAGTTTGACACAGAGACTGTACATGCTGCAGTTGCACAAGGTACATATGCAGCTTCACAATTTATGTATCAGTGCTTTGTGGAATTGTTTTTTTCTCTCAGTACTGACCAAAGCTTAGCTCCAAAACCAAAAAAAAGATATGTTTCATAATGTCCTCTCTTATGGTCAGCCTTGGTCTACACTATTTTTAAAATAACAACAACACCTCACCCCAGTGTGTTTAAATGTGTGTGCTCCTTTAACATTGCTACACTAAATGTCTGTTTCCAATATCTAGACCTGTCTGTTCTGTCCATTTTCCTGAATCAGCATGTTCTACACAGATGCCCACAACCTCAAACAAAAAAGCTCTTAACCCTTTGAAAATCAGATGCTACTGCCGGCAGATTCTGAAAGCTCAGAGGCACAGATTTGCTCTGATATACAGCACATTACGTTAGTGGCACTGCTGATACTGTATCGTAATCTGCTGCATACCAGTGCAAAGCTGCACTTTTCGGCTTTCAGAATTTTAAGAACTGGAGAAATTTTAATTTGTCAAAAAAGTGGAACAAATCCACCCTCACCTGGCAGTGAGTTTAGTTAGTGAGCTAGGAGCTGATAACTTCACATGATTATGAATAATCTTTTTATGTCCTGGTACCAGATCCTCTCCGGATTTGGTCTCTACAGGCACAATTTGAGTGTAGTTTACTCTTGTCTGTGTAATTTTTGTCTATATTCTCTGGCAGGTGTCCCACGGCAGCACCGAGGAGAGATATGGAAGTTCCTGTCTGAGCAGTATCTGCTCAGACAAACAGTCCCTTCCCGACCTCCCTCCAACCATACTCCATATAAGGAGCTGCTGAAACAGCTCACCTCGCAGCAACATGCCATCCTCATAGACCTAGGTAACACATTTATTTGATCATTTTAGGGAATCTGCAGGTCCTAAAGTCTTTAAAATATTGTCTTCAGCTCTTTCAAGGGAGGAAATATTGTACAGCTTTAAACTGATGCATCACTGTTGAACATAGTGAGGAGTTAAATAAAACTAAATTGACAACTGATTCACTCTTTCACAGGTAGTAGTTTATTCAGTGAGATTTATTAAGAGACATCATATCTGAGGTCCAGATGTTATTTTGTAAAATACACGAATTTCACATCTCGCACTCCTGTCTTCTGATTAATTTTCAGTATTTTCAGTCTTTAATTCATGAATTTATTTATGATGATATAAAAACAAAATAAATATAGGGGAGGAAAGAAAAAGACTGGAATAAAAAAAACAGTTTAATATTAAATTAATTAATAACAATGAATAAAAATAAATCATAAATATACAATATAAAAATAATGTATATAAAATCAAATAAATGCATAAAATAAATTGATTAGATAAAAAAAGATAAAGTTACAGAAAGGCCAAAAGTCCTTTATAGCAAAGTTGCAACAATAGGCATCAAGAGGTTAAAACTCTTCTTCTGACTCACTCTGATGGCATACTGACTTTTATGTACGTTCCAAGTAAATGTACATAATAGACATGCAGCAACCTGCAGCTTCCCGAGGCTGAGAAACAACACTACACAACTTTCTTTTCCATACCAGCGCATCACTTCACCGCACCATATCACATGCCAGCAACTGGATATCACACACTGGCTGCTGTGAACGCTCACTTAGGCAGATTCAGCAAAGAAACAGTGCAGTGGTAGCCTAGAAGTTAAACAAAGTGGGCTTAGGTCTAGTTGACTAGGTTCCAACTCCCTGTGCAGGCAACTGAGGTGAACCACTGTAGACCCCTGAGATAGACCCTTAACCCCTACTTCCTGAAATGTGGATGAGTTAAATGCAAAGAAGAAATTTCTCAGCTGGGATTAACAAAGTATATATTTTAAAGAAAAAGCCAAGAGGACGGTATTAGGAGAAGATAGGAAAAGAAAGGGATAGAGGAAGACATAAGACAAGGGTCAACGACATACTGACTTACTTTGGAGACAGAATGCAAGATGGATGCTGAATTAGCTTTCTTGAAAAGCTCTTAAAAACATTTTTAGCCCACACATTGTCTGCTGGAATTTCAACTCACCTCTTGAGAATGCTATCGAGGGTCAATGTGCAGTTTTTTTCTTTAGTATTGTTTGATGCACCATATCTTCAGCACCTCCAAAGGCTGGTCTTACGCATTATGGCAAGTTCCTGTCTTATTGCTTTCTTTTTCAAGAAATATTACTAATGAATGGAGATGCGAAGTTAACAAACTGCTCCCACTCTGCACAGAGAGTCTCTTGCAGCATTTTTACTCAGTATATTTGATTAACTAAATCTGTAACTGCATTTTGGCTGTAGCCTTCCAGTTGCACAAAATTTATACTATAAAATCTTCTAGATACCGCGACCAGTTCATTAGTTTAAAGTATATGCCAACTGAAACTGAATGTATTATTATTCAACTGGTAAAACCAAATCACATTTCTTAACCTCCTGTTTTAATGTAAGTTTTATTATTTACACCTGATTTATACAAGAAAAAATAATAATAAAAAAAAAATTCCTTCATGTACCGGTGTAAGTGATTGAAGAGCTCATGGTATCAGTTAGCTTTCTGTCATTTTTTGGGGGGTAAACGCTGTTAAACTGTAGTGAAAAACATGTTATTTCCGCCCAAAATCTTAAAATGAAAACTATTGTAGCTATGTTTATTATTATTTACTTTCACCTTCATAAGCTCCTAACACCTGCCACCCAAAAACGACACATACAGTACTCACTACCTACACCCCACCCATATAACACCCACATACTTGTATATACACATCCACCCCTGTAGCACTTTAACCTCCTGCGTTTTGACTGTTGACTCTGTGTCTTTTATCTTCCTGAGGTGTTACTGACTCAACATCATATGATAGTGATATCACAGGGACAGTTTACTTACATGGCTGAATGTGAAGGTGTGAGATGTGTGGGATGAAGAATAAAGACACATGGTGTTGATGTTATTAAGGCAGCAGGGAGGTATGCAACCCTAAGTTGTGCGCAAGAGTTGAAAGTTAAAAGGTTAAGAATTTATGTGTCTATTTGGAGCAGTCTTTTAATTTGCATATTGTACGTACACATTTTCCTTCAGGCTGGGGACAAAGCATTATGTTCACTTACATTCAAGCCCCTCCAAAGTACATTCCTCACATACAAGTCACAGGGCTGTCAATATCTTCTTCACAAGCTGTAAGTCAAAAGTCCACAATCCCAGGGTATACATACCTGTACTGTTTGTTTATTTATTTTATTTTATTTTTTAAATTTGTACTCTATATGTGCCATATGTTAAGCTTTTAAGACACGGTTTACAGTGGCCACATAAAGCTACATTTATGTTTACATCATAAGGAACAGGAACAGGTTTCTAAGCTTGTTTGCTAGGTGTTAGTTGACACATGGTCATGCATCGAGCTGCTTGGTTACATCAACAGCAAAGTGTGAAATCTAGCATCCCAAGGCGAAGTTCAGCTACATGTATGTTTTGTTCAAACATGTGCACACACCTAGAGGCTTCTGTCTCTTAAAGATCTCTTGATTTTACTCAGATTCTCACAAAGAGGATATCAAACAAAAGCCAGAACATCCAGTCCATTAAAGTTTATTGTGTTACTGTGTTTTGCAGATATCAGTTTGATGTGCTTGAATATTGTGTTTAATGCTGAGTGTGATGTATGGATGATGTCTTCCTTTGCTCCAGGTCGCACTTTTCCCACTCATCCATATTTCCAAGCCCAGCTTGGGGCAGGACAGCTGTCTCTATATAATATACTGAAAGCTTACTCATTGCTTGACCCTGAGGTAACACACTCTCTTTATTTTCTGTCATTTTTAAGATTTGTATCATTCCTTACTCAGGAGTCGACTAAATGTCAACTGTCTTTTTGGCTTAAATATTAATCTCTTCCCTGTCAAGTAGACCTCAAGTTTGTTGTCTTTGTCATTATAGGTTGGCTACTGCCAGGGCTTGTCCTTCATTGCTGGTGTGCTGCTTTTACACATGGGGGAAGAAGACGCTTTCAACATGCTCAAATTTCTCATGTATGACATTGGGCTTCGTAAACAGTACAGACCCGATATGATTATCCTACAGGTAAAATGCAAACAAATTCAATATCTCTTTGTTGCATTCATACTTAGTGTCATACGGAATCAATCTTCTAAATTCAATCTCAGACATCCCAACTTTCCTCCACGTTAAGCATATTTACATTATATCAAGAAAATAACAATGACAATCTTTCTGTTTTTAGGGACAAACAACCATTCACACACACAACCACTCCTAGGGAGAATATAGACTTACCAATTAACCTAACATGCATGTCTTTGGACGGCGGGAGGAAGCCGGAGAGAACATGCAAACTCCACACAGAAAGACCACCTTCCCCCAGGTTTGAACTTCCCCCCAGCCGAGGCTCGAACCAACGACCTTCTTGCTGTGAGGCTGTGGTGCTAACCACCACACCACCATGCAGCCCTTTTCTTAAATTTTCACATTCACCCATTCACACACACTTTAACACACTAATGGCGGAAGCTGGCGTGCAAGGCGCCAACCACAACCCATCAGGAGCAATTTGGAGTTCAGGTTCTTGATCAGACACCTCGACATGAGCTTGACAGGCCGAGGATCGAACCGGCAACCCTCAGGCTATAAGACGGCCACTCTACCCACTGATTAAGACTTTCAGTATTACTCATTAAGGCTCAGGGCACTCTCTTGACATTGTCATCGGCATACTCATTTCTTGCTCCTGGTCTTCAGTTCATACTCTGTGATTCGATTATTGATGCTTCTGCTGCAGATACATAAAGTACAAGCTAAATTTGTCCTTCAGCAGTTAATCTTTTGCTGCACCCAACCCTCAGGGCTAGAGAGACTATTGATATTTTAGAAAAGAGTTTAAAGACCTACATTTTTAGTTTAACATATAACAAATTAGATTTATCATAACCTCGGCCATGGCAGAGGTTATGTATTTGGCGGCTTTGGTTTGTCCCCCTGTCGAACTACAGGGGGGCTATTGCTTTCACAGCTCTGGGGAAGAAGCTGTGGGCTGTCGCGGCCCACAATCCCCTGAGCTGTCTTCACCACCCAGCATAGCTCCTCTTGCCATGTGCTGTACAGCTTTTTTATTTTATCTTTTAATTTTTAACTCCAGTGTCCTCCACACCGAGAGCTATGTCTGCTCCATCTGCAGAGTTGTTGCCATGGTGATCAGCCATGTTCAGGTGGTTGGGGGGGCCATGCTTTGCAGCCACAGTGTGGGGCCCTGTCTGCCCTGGTCTGGCAGTTCCTGTAGCGACGCACACTGTGGCTTTGGGGTAGGGTTTCTCTTAGTATGGATGGATCACTAAGATATCATTTCCTCACCTGGTTTAGTGGTGCAAAAACCGTATGTTGTTGTTTTTCTTTTTAACAGACATTTTATTATTTATTTTATGCTAGCGACAGTGACTTGGTGTAAAAGTTTATGTTTGTGCAGATAAGGTTCTCTGGTGTGTGCATTCAGCGGCTTTGGTTTTTTCCCCTGTTGAGTTTGAAAGTTGATATTTAATATAATTGTGTGTAAAGGCTTGTGTTTTTAATAGGGGTGGGGCTTTAACACATTAATTACAATGAATTGATTACCCAAAAAATTACACGTTGAAAAAATTGACACATTTAATTGCAGTTGCACGTTTGTCAGTGCACGTTTTCCGTTGCATCGATTAAATTGATGGACACCTCAGAGCTAAATCAGTGTTGCTAATTTAACCACTTTGGTGCTATATTTAGCAAGTTTTCAGACCCATCTAGTGACTATTTCAATGAAGCGACTAGCAACAAATGTAGTGGCTTTTTCTGGTGTTATTGGAGATTGTTGGAAATCAGCATGCATGTTTACTTCTTCTCAATATTGTTTTACGTTTAAAATTCAATCAATCTAGATGAATTAATTACAAAGTCTGTAAATGATTAGATTAACTTTTTTAATCGAGTCCAAGCCTTTTTTTTTTCTTTTTTTTATGGGTATTATTATGTAAAACACTAGTTTGTTCAGGTTAGTTGTCATGGCCAGACTGGGTTAATTTGAGCTTTCATGACTCCAAGTCAGAAGATAACAGTGAATGTGTCAGCTTGCATCTTTCTCTGGCTGCTTTGCTGATGATTAATCTGAAATGTTAACTTTTTTAAGAATTATTTTGACATTTTTCTGTTGCATTAGATTTCTTTTCTTCATTCTGTCTTGTAAAGGTAAACTAAATGAATGCAGCAAACAGTCTGAAAGAAGGAGGATTGTAGTGGAAGCACGTAGGTATCAGGTGTGACTGCTTGGTAGTGGTAAATGATTTACATGGTTCATAGGTCTGGTTGCAGGACCCCTTCGAAAAATTTTCCATTTGGCTTTTACACACCAAGCAGAAACAAAAGGCCTCCTGCTGTGTCTCCTCGTGTAGCCGAAGTCTGGGGGAAACTAATACTTAAAGTAACCACAAAGACTGTTTTTGTGCAGATGTAGGCTCTAGCAAAAGAGGGGTAGTTAGTACCTACATATTTAATAAAGGAAATTGAACACTGTAGTTTGTAAAAATGTAAACAAAGCAGGTCTAACTTTGCATATCTGACTGCTTATGATTATTTACAGGAATATTATGTGCTGTCTGAAAATTTAATTAATATTTTTGTCCAAATTATGTCCACCTGGATTTAAAAAATAAGTCAGAATGTCAGCTTCAAATTTGAAAAGACAAGGAGTTGAAGCATCTGTCCAGTGTGAGAAAATATGTATTAATAATATTTGAAAAGAGGTAAGCTGAAAATAGCCTTTTAATAAAAAATGAGCTTCTGTTACACTGAAAATGGTTATACAGACTATTCATTTATTCATTTTCTATACCGCTTAGTCCAAATTCGGGGTCGCGGGGAAAGCTGGATTTATATTTAAAATATAAATATATAAATTTATATGAACTGAACTTTAAACTAGTTCAATGTTGAAATGGTGAACTGTGAACATGAACTGTTCATTTTAGCCTGTGGGAACTAGTTCATGAGAAGCAGGAACACTGGTGGCTACAATGGCTCTGTGATAAAACATCACCAAAGAACAACATGCTGACCCATGTCACAACTTAAGAAATAAATCCACCTCTTGGTGTCTTTCTCGTCAGATTCAGATGTACCAGCTGTCGCGGCTGCTTCATGACTACCACAGGGATCTGCACAGCCACCTGGAGCAGCAAGAGATCGGACCCAGCTTGTACGCCACCCCCTGGTTTCTCACTTTATTCGCCTCCCACTTTCCTCTCGGCTTTGTGGCCCGTGTCTTCGGTAAGATCTGAGAGATCTATATTTCCGCAATCAGTGAAACACAGTCCTTTTACTTGGAAGCCAGATTGTGACTAAGTAAACTCACTTCCTAAGAGGAGCCCAGCTGTATTGATGTAGAACAGAAGCAGAACAAAGTGATATTTACAGAGATCCCTGGTTAACTTTTATAATTAGATGTTGAACCCAGGGTGGTGGACGGGCAAGAATGAGAAGTTTTGGGTGAGATATTAAAGATGCAACATAGAGAAATTGAGTAAGTAAATCTAAACAATAGTGGGCTGAAGTGGCATGGAGAACTAAGGAAGGAAATGTTTTATAACAGTAGTTTTTCTTGAAACCACATCTTATCTGTCTCGAGATTCAATTGTCAAAAGTGAGTCATGGAGACACATTTATGTTAGTCTTGTTAGGCAGATACTGGAGGTTAATTTTCAGTAACCGTTCATTTGTCTGTAATCATGCCCATTGTAAGTTTATTTCTCTTTCATATCTTATCTTCTTCTCTCCCTCATTCCTCCCCAACTACTGTTTCCATGCCTAATTTCTTACATGGTTTAATTCTAACTGAACCAGACTTGCTGGCTCCTCCTGCTCATCTGAGCATAACACTATACCGGCGTTTGTTTACATGCACCTCAGTGTGAGGGCGTCATGTCTGCGCTGTCATGTGTTTGATACTGTACGTAGGGCTCCACACCTTCTCTCCTTTTCCTTAATCTTGTGTATGATCTCATGCGATCTGCCCAACCCATACCACACCTTGCTGTATTCAAAGAATACTGCACACACAAATCCACTCACCTGTTCTTGACTCTTCAGATTCACCCTAGTCTATTTTGTGTTTGCTTAAGCATATATAGTGACGTCAAATCATTCCTCTTGTGAAAAAGCTTTTAAGTCACTAATAAATACGGTAATCTTACCTGTCGACACCTGGCATTATTCATATTACGTTGTTACATTACCTTTAAAAAGAAAAGAACTCTTACCTCAAAGCCTTGTATATTCTCTAATCCTGTTGTGCTAAATGTCTTCATCTATTCTTCTTCAAAAACTTTTTCTTTTGCCCTCTGTCAGATATGCTGTTTCTCCAGGGCTCAGAGGTCATCTTCAAGGTAGCATTGAGCCTGTTAGGAAGCCACAAGCCTTTAATCCTTCAGCATGACAACCTGGAGTCAATAGTGGACTTCATCAAGACCACGCTGCCCAACCTGGGCCTGGTGCAGATGGAGAAAACTATCAACCAGGTAAGAAAGAGTTGTGCAGTGATGAGTAGCTACCCCTTTGACAGTTTGCCTGCTTCACTAGAAAACAGAGAGCAGTCCATCTACCCTTGAGTAATTTTATATACATGTTTTATTTTATTGTGAATTTAGTAACTTTGAGTCACATAATTCTAAGAAAAGCAATAAAGATAAAACAGATGTTTGCCAACTTTATCTAGTTAGCGCTGAAAGATTTGTCTTTCATTACTCCTTTACTTTCACATTGTCAACAACTCTAATAAAAAGGCTATAAATAACAGTCCAGAACAGGTTTATAACTTCTTAATTTCCCTTTGTGTAGCTCAAATCCCGCCCAGAGTGAAGAGTTACAGGAGTACAAGAAATTTTGAAGCCACAGGATTTGCATATGTGTTAAGTCTCCTCAGCAGCTCAACTGCTTGGCACATTTGAGAGAAATAAAAAGGCTGAGGATCAATGCTGACTGAGCGAAAGTTGGCTTGAACCAGAGTACACCGCAACAGCACAGTTCACCATGAAGGTCATAGGCACAGATAGCAACAGCTCATTTAACAGGTTTACTACAATAACAAACAGCAACATTTTTCCACATTATCCACAATTACTTCTGTTGATGTCTTAGCGTGAAGATGCAATAACAGCAAAAAAATCCAAAGTTTAACCTGCATTTTTAATTGTTCCACAAATATTTTAAGGTGCCCTCTAGTGGTAGAATATAACTACAGCATGTAGACATGCTTCTGCAAATCTGTGTGTAGCACCAGTCCAAAACAATGAAGTACCCTTCAGTGACCTTTTTTTTGTCCAACTTCACCATCCTTTTCGTAGCACTTAGACACAAACCTGTTAGTTTCTCCTTAAACATAAATCCTTCAGACGATGATAATGCCACTCGAGCGGTAAATGCTATCACTGTGAGCCACACCCGGTCTTTGATGAGAACAGCTGCTGGGTGTGAGCCCATCCTTTAACTCTTATGTCATATGTCAGCATTTGGAAAACTACTTTGTCAATAACATGACATTTGACTGGCTGTCCTTGTGTGGCATGCCCTGAGTGGAGATATAATGTGATGAGCCATGTGATGTCATCAAGGTATTTTGTTGCATTTACCTTTACATTTTCCATGGGACTTTTCCACTGCTTGTGCTTTGTCAACTTTGGTGTGACTCAAAGTTTCACCACAAAAAAGACAACAGTGAGTGAGATCAAGTGTAAACTTTTTTTTTTAAACCCCCAACTAGTAAGGTCATGTTGTTGCAGGTTGGTGCTTAATGATGATATAATGTCATTTGACATAAAAAGAAAATGAACATCTGGACAAAAAGATGAAGGCATACCTTCATACATTATACTGAAATTAAAGCAAGGTTAATTTAATTATATATCACATTTTATACAATAAAGGTTGATTCAAAGTGCTTCACATTTAAGAAAAATAATACCATAAAAATAATCAAAAAGAAATTATGGGTAAATTGAAAGCTGGGAGTTCCTATAACTAGGGCTGCCACAATTAGTCGACTAGTCACGATTATGTCGACTATTTTAATAGTCGACAACTAATTTAATAGTCGAAGCTTCGTTATTTTAAAAAGAAACCTGCAGCGGCATTTTCCACTGCCGCCTCTGCGTTTCTGTCCATGGCACACATGCGCAGTAGAGGTAATCGGGGTCAGACGTGATGTCACCGGAAGTAAAACCAGACGGGCTTTTGTATCATCATGGCTACCCGGCAACGGACTTCTAAAGTGTGGGAACATTTTAAGAAAACAGAAGAAAAAGCTGTCGAATGCGTTATCTGCAAGGCAAAACTTGCCTTCCACAACAGTACAAGTCCGATGCACGACCACCTGAAAAGGAAGCACATTGTGGCTGATTGCGACAACGAGGAAGGTGGACCGTCGTCTAGGTAAGCTAACTGGCTAAGCTAACAACATTAGCGTAAAACTTACTTTCTCATACCGATGATGGAAAAAAAGTATTTTGTGTTGTTTTGGCCAGTGCCTTATCCTTATTCCATCAACTGTTTGCACTTTATGATACGTGTTTGTTGCTACAGGCTGCATATTTCATTAAAGGTTTAATGAACTACCATCTTAATCGTCTTTATTTTAGTTAGCATATACCTCATAATATAATCATATGTAAATTAGATGTAAAATCTAGGTTTTGTATCCAATTTATATATGATCCGATTAGTCGACTAATCGAAAAAATAATCGATGACTAATCGATTATCAAAATAGTCGTTTGTGGCAGCCCTACCTATAACCATCGAACGCAGCTTGAATGCTGAAGTAAGATTAAGAAATCAGAAGCTAAACATTACGTGCTGATTGTTTTAGGGCATTAACACTTAAAACATGCAAACATAGGTCCACAACTTCACACAACCCACAGGAAGCTGCTTTGTTGGTGGATTTTATCTTAAAGTCCACTTTTAGCCGACTGACTGTGTGCATATATAATTTTTTTTTTTTTTTTTTTTTTACTCGTCCTGTCCAGCAGAACGAGGGTCTGGCTGCCGTGTTGTGCTAAACAACTTTACTTTGTCAAGAGGAGCCTTTTGACTATGGGGCTCCCCTTGAATCTTAAATGTTATTCTTTATTATTATTATCATTATTATTATTAGAGTAATGAAGAAAAGATAGAAAATGGGGAGAGTGAAACAAAAAGTAAAAAACAACAGCTTCAATCTAATCTAAACAGAAAAGCCAGAAAACCAGTTTCTACACCTGTAAAGAAACAGTAAATATCCTGAGGCTTCTAATAAAAAACAATCTTAGTGATGAAACGGCAAACACTTCTGTGGATCTTGAAATTTGACTGAAAGAGACTTGTTTTAGTTTATTACTACAAGTTTGCACAGCATGTTTTTTTTTCGCTGCTTTTGTTTTTAAGACCTTTAAAAGTCTGTGTCTGTTAAGCAGTCTGGGAGTAATTTCTCCTGATTTAATGCTCCACCTCTCTGCAAGTTCATCAGATTCAGACTGCTGGGTTTTTTTTCGATGGCAAACAAAGGGCACTGAAAAGAGATTTGCGTCGTGGCTGCAATAAACCAAACACACTTAAGTCCTGAGTATACTAGAAAGAAAAGCCCTTAATAGTACGTGACTGATGACAGTGCTGTTGAGTGACAGCTGCCTCCGCACTGACAGCTGCCTCCGCACTGACAGCTTTCTTTTTAAACTGTTTGTTTTCCAGTCTGCCCGAAGTATTGGCTCATGTACAGCTACCTGTGTTTGCCTGCCTGCAGTTAGTTTTTACAGAAGTGTTATGATTACAGGAATGATCCTACAAATGACCTGTCATGCAGCAGAAAGCTACAGCGAAACAAATAAAAATGCTGTTTTGCTCAGTTTGATAAAAATATATCAAATCATAGAATGTTTTTTTTTTTTTTTTTTTATCTAATGACAGTGGAGTACATGGATACCGAAACATAAAAAATTAAAGTAAATAATTGAAGTAAAGCTAACGTGTTACCTTAATTCATTCATATAGTTCATCCATATTTCTTTCTTTCTTTCTATTTCTTTACACACACACACACATATATATATATATATATAAAAACAGTGAGAGAGAGGGAGCCAGTGTGACATGTGAAGTGTTGTCTGTGGTAATACAGACTAGTTTCTTTCCACCAGGTCTCCATAGCCATTGTTTGTCTCAGACCAGCAGCTATGTTCTGCCCAGTGTGAGCTGGAAAAAATGAGTCTGGAAACATTTAGTTTTCACATTGAAATCCACATCAATGAAATGTAGTGTGAGATTTATTTACGGCTCTATGGTGCGGCTTGACCACAGGTCCGTAGCAGTGGTGAAACACTGGACTGTAGCCACGTCCTTCACAACACCCTCACCACACTTATCATCCAGGGCAGGGAGACACTCGACTAACATGGAGAGGAGATGGCTGTGATGCCGTTTGTCCAATGTGTTGATGAGTTTCTTAATCTCGGGTTCTAAGCACTAGTCTTTGGCGAGAAAATTAAAAAGCTGTTTGTTTATAACATATTGTGTCTCCTGGAGCTGGTGGATTATTTAGTTGGACTCTTCAGTCTAACTTCAGTGTTAGCAACTCGTGCTAAATAAGAGCAAAGTGTTTGGGGCTGTGGGAGGAGTCTGCAGCAGAGCGCTGCAATGCCAGTAGCGCTTGATTTGCTACTGAAAACAGCACAAGAGTAAAGTGAGAAGGAGCAAAAAATCAGATCATTTCATTTTTATGATCGTTGAAAACCCAGATCTTAATTGAGATTAATTTTGATGAATATTAGTATTAATTTGATGAGTATTTGATGAATGGCCCAGCCCGATGTCTGCTCCTATCTTGGTCCTGTTGTAGTAAGAGGAGCTGATCATTTCTCCCTCATCTGAGTCTTCCTCATTTATTTGTTGAAGCTAAGCCAAAGTTTATTCTGCATGCATTCTTCTGCTTCTGTTATTTTTTTTTCAATATGTCTGTCTGTCTGTGAGCAACGTAACCCAAAAGGTTACAGATAAATTTAGATTAAAATGGCTTGGCAGAGGTCTGCGCTCGCTGAGTGCTTGTAGTTTTGTTTGTTTTTTTAAGGACACTGGGAAATCCCACAGGTATTAAGTAAAGATGGTCTCAAAACAATGAGTTTGTTTTAAAAAATTATAAAATTTGAGAAATGCAGGGGCAGTAATAGTGTTGACACACACTGTTTCAGGTTTGTGAGATGGACGTATCGAAGCAGCTCCAGGCCTATGAGGTAGAGTACCATGTGCTGCAGGATGAACTGCTGGACACACCGCCAACCCTCAACCAGCAACAGCGAGCAGCACAGCTGGAGAGAACCAACCAGAGCCTGAGACAGCAGAACTTAGACCTGCTGGAAGAGCTGCAGGTACACACAAACACAACAATAAAACATCCTCTTGCGCTTTGTTCATTTGAAGTGTAACTACACATCCTACTTTTTGCATAGCTCCACCCACTGCAGAATTTGCAACTTGCCCAGAACTGCAAGGGTTGGGGTGGGAGGTGTGGGGTGGTCATGGAGCAGAGAGTGAGCGAGTCGGGACACACAGGCAGAAATGACTGACAGACAGCAGCTCAGCTCACTGGCAAGATGCAAAGCGAGATTCATAAAGCACCTACGCCACAGAGCGGTCTTTGAGGTGGAAGACTTTTCCCCTCCTGAATTTCCTCAGCTACACAAGAACAAGGTGGTCCTGAACCGTATCAGTCTGAGCCGTTAGCGCTGTTATGCTGGCCTGTCAGCAGCTCTGGAAAGCTGTGGCGACTCGTGGCAGGTTGTGGCAGCTGCAGGAAGTACTGCTGTAAGTTTCTATTGCCACAATTTGAGCTGTTGTCTGTCCGCCAGATGAGGATCAGCAGGTAAAGAATAAAGTCCAGTGTTACTTTTACACGCCTCAAAAGCACAAATCCGTCCCATTGCAGTAATATTTCATCAGAAACTCTGTGAAAGAATGAAAGTCTGAAAATCTACACCATATAGGTTCACATCCCTTCATATGCATTTTCTATGCCCGTAAGGCGAGGACCCGTCTATCTGCATCTGGAGGGAGGGACTGTGGGTTTTTTTTAAATTTTCTCGTGACGTAGATAACCCCTGTCACGAAAAACATAACCTGGTTTTACCCTGTAGAGGGTGTTATGGGCCATTTTTTCCCACAAAATCCCATTTTTAAAATAAAATAAATAAAAAGAATTTTTGTCAACAGTATATGTAGTTTTTAATCACAATTAAGTATTACTGTGTTGTTTACAGCTGAAAAAAACACATTTTTGGGTGCACTACCCCTTTAAACAATCCTTCCTCATCCCTCCCACCAGGTGTCCCACGCACGAGTCTGCAGCCTGGAGAGTCGACTGGAGGCTTTGGCCCAGTCGGAGGGCCAGCTAAAGGAGCAGGTTTCTTCACTTGAGGAGGAGAAGAACCAGCTGGTGAACACCGTCACACACCTCCAGGCCTTCCTCACCAGCCTGGGCATACAGCTCAACCTTGATGGACACACACTCCCCTCTTCCTCTGAAATACAGACAACCACAGCAGCATTGGACAGGACAGCAGACTCTGCCCCCCGACCCAGCTCTGCTTCCAAAAGATTCATAACTGCATCTGTTACCTGTCAGAGCAGCAAAGTTATCTGACGGAAGAATCAGTTGTGATCAACCCAACAAAAGAAGGTTGCTAAGATGATTCCCGACATTGACCACTTCCAGAATATTGTAATTTAAGAGGGAAAAATAAAACGGAAGAGAGGAAATAAAGCAAAAAAAAAAAAAAGAATGAGGTGAAAGGAAATTACAGGATAGGATGTCTTCCCGCACTGTACGAAGTATAAACATGATATAGCTGCAATCCCCACAGTTAGCACTGTTCCACTGGGCCTTTAAAAAACAAGTTACATTTGCACCTGTACTTGTATTTTTGTATCGTAGAACGCTTGTGTATTTTACCTTTTCTTCTCTGAGTCAGATGCAACAAGGCTAATGTGGCCAAAGAATGTCATTGTGCTTAAGCTCAAAGAACAAAAACTCCACTGCACAGTATTCTGAGACATAGTAATAATTGTTGTTACATAAAGCAAATCAAAAAAAAAAAATCAGCTGTGTGAGAAGAGATGGCTGGAGAAATACACGATTTTCTTTTTAAATAATCTCTTCTAAAGGTTGAATTAGTTAAGTGATGTAGGTCTTGGATGGTGATGCATATATTGGGGGGTGGGGTTATTTTTGATTCTTTCCCTGCAATTCTAGTTTTGTTTTCTGACCCTGTGCATTTTAACTTCATTTAGCTACAGCCGCTTACAGGAAGAGTACCACAATAAATCCAGTCCATTTCACATCCTGTTATTTCACCTTTGAACACACGTCGGTTCATTTGTGTCGATGGGAAAAAGTGTAACAGTCGCGCTGCCTTTCCAGTGAGGGGGAGAACAGACTTTAAATTATTGCAAAAGACGCTCAGGTGTGAAACCTTTTGTGTTGAGACAATCAGTCACCTGTAAATCATTTACTGTATTCAGCACACTGATTCCTTCAACCCGAGCTGCAGCTTGGTGTGTTCGTATGTGGACGTCAGAATGTTTGTGTGTGTGTTCTGGTGCACTTCACTGTCTGCAATAAACCTGTAGGTTTACACTGTAAAGATATTTTGCTTTTACCAAACACTTGTTGCACATGCTTTCTGTTTTATTGATTTATTTTTGTTATTCTGTACTTAAAATACAATTCCTATTCTTTCAGCACATCTGAAGTCGGACTTGTGTTTGTGTGTGGCTATCTGCTTACGGTGTGAACTTGTGTGTCAGGTGTGACATTGAAGATTCTGCCCACCTCCTGTCTAAACATGCCAATCATTTTAAATGCTGTGGGCTTGAAACAAGGCTCCGAGCATAAAGAAACACAATGCACACCAGACGTGCAGCATTTGTTTTCAGGAATTCAGCCATAGATGGAAGAAAACGCATGCTGGGACAAGTTATGTTTCTCTTAGTAAGCATGTACTGTAAGTAGATTTACACAACAGAAAACGCACAAGCAGCAGAGGTGTGGACCTTTACAGCCAATACTTTGTTCTGCCCAAGTGATTATGGTGGTGGTAGGATTTCTGCGAAAGTCTAGGTCAAAGTAACTGGAGTGTGTCCGTTTATTGAGCTTATTACAAGATCGTTTTCTCCTCACATTCCTAAACCTATAGGAGGTCTTCTGACTGCATTTTCATCAAGCAGTTGAACAGAGTGGGCCTGCCTTTGTTTACTGATGTACAGTTAGCTCTATAGTCAGTGGCCACTTATTAGGTACACCCGTGCAGTTATTTGTTAATACAAGTAACTAATCAACCATTCACGTGTAGCAACTCAATTAATTTAGTCATGCAGACATTGGTCAAGATGACTTGCCTAGACCATGAATAGGATGGCCCAGGCTCTGTTGAGTGTGGTCTGTACAGGTATCCCAGCCGCTGAAAATGGGAACTACTCATGCAGGTAGCTGATAAAGCCAAAGGGTCTGACCCAAAATGCTCTTTCTCCTCGGAAAGCCCTTCTCAGTACGAGTGTTCGTGATGTATCACAACATTTCTCAATGTAAAAAATGTGTGTGTGTGTAAGGACTTCGTGTATTAGGCTCATCACTGATGGACAATAAAAAGTGAAGCAGATAAAACGATGAAAACATGGATTAAATGTTTCAGATAAGTTTAGAAAATACAAGCATCACCAGTACCAATACTGGGCTGACTCCTGCCTGGAGAAAGTAAAACCCACCTCGATTAACTAAACCTGGCTTTAATTGGTCTGGACCAGGCTTGCTATACAGAATGAATCTCCATGGTAACTTTATTTCTCACCACTTCGTAAAACCAAGTCAAAGATAATACTTTATCTTTAGCGTTCATCCAGGATAACTGGAAAATCCCAGCTTATCCCACTATTTAAGTTTTATGAGACAGTCCTCTGGAGGCGAAGTCCAAGTTTAAAATACAGTCTACGTGTCTCATGTTTGGAGAGGCCAGCCAACAACGTCACAGTGTGTGTGAGAAAATGTTTTTGAAAGTTTTCCAATTGCTTTTTCTATAGATCCAAAAAGAAAGAGCAAATAAACCAGTTTGAAATTTGCTGTGGAAATTTAGAAACAAGAAAAGTGAAGAGGGTTTTTTTCCTGACGTCATGATGCATTGCTATCATTAACGGTAATAAACGATGGATTAGAAATCTACAACGCTTATAGAGTCTCCCGTTCCATCACATCCAAAGATGCTCTACTAGATTGAGATCTGGTGACTGTGGAGGCGATTGGAGTAGAACTCATGGTCATGTTCAAGAAACCAGTTGGAGATAATTGTAGCTTTGACACATGATCATAGACTGTATGGACATGATGCATTATCCTGCTGGAAGTAGCCATTAGAAGATGTGGTCATAAAGGAATTCTGGCCCTGCCATCTGAATGTTGCAGCTGCACTGGAGACTCATCACTCACCAGACAACATTTTTCCATCATCTATTGTTCAGTTTTGGTGAGTCTGTCTGAACTGTAGCCTCATTTTCCAGTTCTTAGCTGAGTGGCACCCGGTGTTTGCTGTAGCTCATCTGCTTCAAGGCTGTTTGTGTTGCACATTTCAGAGATGGTATTCTTCATACCTTTACTGTGGCTTAGGTGAGTTGCTGTTGGCTTTCTATAATCTCCAACCAGGCTGCCCATTCTTTTACCTCTGACATTTTCATCCAAACAGCTGCTGCTCACTGAATATTTTCTCTTTTTCAGACCATTCTGTGTAAACCCCAGAGATGCTTGTGTATGAAAATCCCAGATCAGAAGTTTCTGAAATACTCAGACCAATCCGACTGACTCCATCAACCCTGTCACGTTCAAAATTCCTTAAATCCCCTTAATCCTTCATTCTCGTGCTCAGTTTGAACTTCATTAAGTTACTCGACCATGTCTACTTGTTTAGATGTATTCAGTTGCTGCCATGTGATTGACCAATTAGCTATTTGCTATTAGCAACTAATTGAGCATGTAATAAAGTGACCGATGAGTGTACAAAGCCTACCGTACTTATCAGCTCAGCAACAACCAGTGTTGCCCACAAACAAGTGAATACGTGTAAAGTGGAGCATGTAACAGCTGTTTTTCTCAGATGGAGAGCAAAAGCAGTGTGACACCTGCACAAAGTCTGTGTTGTGTTTGTGACCAAACAAGCCAGTATTTAAAAGTTAGTTTAAACTTTAAATACATCTGCCAGTCAAATTAAAAGCATTTCACTTTTGACTGCTTCATGTTGTCATATGCGTCAGCATTTTTCTTCTGAACTGTACTCCCTTCTTCTCTAAAACAGCACATATGTCACAGCGACATGCCCAAGTGAAATAAAAAACAAAGATATGCTGGCGTTTAGGACATGACTCCTGTTAGCTCCTCTACTGATGACCTTTGTCCTGCTGCGAGAGACAAGATCTTCCTTTGGGGACTGACGAAAGCCCTGCATTAACATAATACCAGAATTAATACTTTCAGGGAAGTCTGACGGGGATCGGTGATGCTGCTCATGTCTTGATCCAAAGCAAACAGTCCAGATGAATGGAGTTTTCCATGAAGCGGCAACAAGGAGAGTCAAGTTCTTTACATAACATCCAGAAGCCATGTGCTGATGTAACTGATTAGCATGACTGCTCCACATGTGGCCCCACCCTGCAGACCACCAGAAGCAACCTCATTCAGCCCTGATAAAGCTTATCTACACTGATCTCTTTTTTAAGTCAACAACCTTGCAGTGTTATAACAGCTAAGAGTTTGCATGTGTGCGCGTGTGCACCTGTTATGATAGAGCAACTGTTAACAGGTTGGAAAGGCCACAAACGTCTTGTAGGCTCAGGAGAGGTGGTTTCTCACGTGACTGTGGTTAAAACTCCACATCTGTGGATAGATATGATGAACCAAGAGGGATCAGGATCACCGGCTGTCTAGGGCGATACTGCAAATTTTGGTGTCGACATAAAACCATGTAAATCCAGACCAAACATCACCGATACCAATACTTTTTGCTTGAAATTTCACTATCATTGAATGATTTTGCCTTTAATTATTGCTGCATGGTGGTGTGGTGGTTAGCACCACAGCCTCACAGCAAGAAGGTCGTTGGTTCGAGCCTCGGGTGGAGGGAAGTTCGAACCTGGGGGTGGCCTTTCTGTGTGGAGTTCGCATGTTCTCTCCGGCTTCCTCCCACCATCCAAAGACATGCATGATAGGTTAATTGGTTATTCTAAATTCTCCCTAGGAGAGAGTGTGTGTGTGAATGGTTGTTTGTCTGTCTGTGTTGGCCCTGCGACAGACCTGTGACCTGTCCATGGTGTACCCTGCCTCTCACCTGTTAAAATGCTGGGATAGGCTCCAGCTCACCCGCAACCCGTAATGAAATAAGCGGTCAAGATAATGGATGGATGGATTTTGCCTTTAATTATTGATTATTATCATAATCAACCACAGTATAAAGATTATTGTCAAATAAACATTTTATTATCAAATTGAAGGGCGGAACTAAACATTTTTAAATTTATGTTATTTTATTTGTTAACAATATAAAATAACATCAACAATAATAAAATAACCCGGTTATTTCCTTTTATTATCACATCACTGTTTAAGAAAGCTAAAGCCAAGAGTGCAAATTAGCTGAACAAAAGCAAAACCTACTACTGGATGGCTCTCATTCACATTCTTTGGCATTTTGCCCCCAAAGCACTCTGTAAGAAAATGTCGATCTCACCATGCTAGTATCGATCGATACCGATACTCGCCTAGGTATCGATAATATTGATATTTGGATTGATCTGCCCAGCCCTACTGGTGTCTAGAGTGCTGCCATCAGAGTGTGTAAATAGTGTTGTCAGCCCGTACGTGTGTGTGTGTGTGTGTGTGTGTGTGTGTTTCTGCCAGAGCGAGCAGGCTGCCAGGGCTTGTGCCGTTGCTTGGAGTTTTGTTTTACTTGGCTTGGCATCTGTTTACCTTCCACACTCCACCTCAGCCCTGCCCTGCCCAACTTCATTACATGCCTGTATCCCCCTAGAAGCCAACCTACATAAAGAAACTGACAGAGGGAATTTTAAAGCTAATGATTCTATGATTTTATATCAGCTTTGTAGTGAAGCATCTTAATGGCCTTGTAATGGTGGGAAATCAGAGGTGGTTAGGTTATGGCTAAGCCTTATTGTTAATCATACATTCGAGAAGCTTCCACTTTTTCCTGTATCGCTGCTTATAGAAAGTAGCTGATTTTCAGTCCACCTGAAAAAAAAGTCAAACTATCTTCATCCTTACTGGTATGAGCTCAGCTGTACAAGCTCCTCCAACCTACTAAAACTGACTTAGTGCTTTGTAACTACTCTTACTTTATTTGTGTGTAAATTTATTTTAAAGCAACATGTCTGAACTTTGGCAGATTTTTTTCTCTAAGAAGCCCTCTAATGAAGGCTAATTCAGCATTCGTGGAGCATCCTGTCTCTTTTCTGAGCCCTCTCTGGCAAATAAAAGTCAATCCCAAGTCTACTCTTCTCTTATCTCTTCCTCTGACTCTTTCTCTCTTTTCCTCACTTTCTCCAATAATATCCTGATGGATTTCTTTGCTGAATCAGCCACGCCACATGTTCAAAACAGCCAGTTTGTTGATATCTAGCATGTGACGTGGTGCTGTAAAGCAAAATGCTGCTGTAAAGTGTTACGCTGGGGCAGAAAAAAAAAAAAGCTGTGAAGTGCGGTTTCTCAGCCTCAGGAGGCTGCTGGGCAATGACAGCTCCGGAAAAGTACATAATAAATGTCACTTTGCCATCGAAACAAGTCAGAAGTACAGAATGTAAGAAAGTTGTGCAGTGTTGTGTTAAAATATGTTTTTCTTGGCTCAATCTTGAAGCTTCACCCTATGAATTTTATCTGGTGGTGGATTTATTTAATCGATGAAGCTAAACTTTAGCTTCAATTTTAGTGTTATGCACTTAGTTTGTGTATTTTGTTTATGTACGGTATGACTTGCAACAATAACTTGCTGCTAATCACTCAGATGATATATCTTTTTTTCATCTTTTTTTAAATTTTTTTGGAGTCAGTTAAAATGTTTTGGGTCATTTTTTTATGATTTATTAAAGCTCCCTGATAACCTGCAGTGATCAAAGTGTAAATTAAGGTACACTCTTCCTCATTACAGAGTTACATGTCCTGAAAGTGATCAAATCCAGAAACCATTTAATTTTAACTGGTTTTAACTGGAGAATATCCACATCAGTATTGATGGAGTCTGAAAAATCTCCTGCTAACCAATTGTGTGTAGAGGAAAAGTTGGTGGGGGATTCATCCTCTGGAAACCTTAAAACATCATAACATTCAAATATGCTCAGAGCCACTCCTTCAGGTAAGTAACAAGCTGTATTTAGGACTGTTTGTGCTCACCTTTACTCAATAACAATTACCAACTTGTCACTTCAGTGTAATATAAAAAGTAATTCAGGTGGTTTATGATGATCAGCGGAGCTCTGTTTAAAGAGCTGTAAAAAAAAATATCAGGCACTGACTCTGTACAAAGGGTCAAACAGTAAGAGATCATAAAGTATTGCCGTACCACTAAGTTCCGATAAGGATCTACTTTACCTGTGACGTCTGGATAATTCATGGTAATAAATACTTTACACATGAACTTTTGTAAAGTAGCTGACGTTGGACTATCCATGCTCAGTGTACTTTCAATCTAACAACAAGCTAAATATTGAAGGTATTATTTTAAATAAATATTTGCTTTAGAAGCATCATCACAAAATGACAGATTTGTTTAATCACATGTTCTTTAATGCTTAATTATCTGTGCACATGTCACTAATTATGAAACTTACAACTCATCGCTCCTTTTAATGCTCCCTTCAGCCTGTTGTATGTGTGGTTAATGTCATCCTATAGAAAGAACCAAGATCTTCTCTTCAAACCAGCTCTCTGACACAAGTAACACAATGTCTTGATAATATTCTGATTTTATCTGATTTACTGCAGAAGCCACTTCAACTTTTTTTTTTTTTGTTTATGCCACAATAACTATTGCTAATCATTTTTTATAGAACAGCTTCTTTTCCTGCTTCACGGCAGTGCAGTTTCCCAACATTAGCGCAACCACTGGTAACATAACTCTATACTGATGCATCCAGCTGACTTATGTAGCCTATATTTCACATAGGATTTACAGCATGACTCAGACAATGACTCCAGCATCAGCATCGTCTGCGACACAAAAGCTGGCTGTAACTTCACCATTCAAAAATGTGTTGCAAATTTAGCCAGAAAAAAACACTGGGTGTGTCTTCCTGTAAATCACATGAACTGTTTAGACTGAATGCACCTTTACATTCAAGGCCTCATCGGCGGTGGCGACAAAAGCAGCCGCCAGCAGTATGATAACAGCTTCGCTATTTTATGGTGGTGTTTGTCTTATCGTCTTAATAGAGTGTGATAATTTCTTTTTCCATTACTCGCAATCTTTACTTTTATGTTGGCTTATTCATGTTATCAAAAGCAAAAACTGGTTTCCCTGTCCTGTGTTTTCTTTTTCCTGTTTTTTAACACTAGAGATAATTGACATTTTCTTATTCCTCCATTAATCATTAACAAAATACTAACAAGGCCAAAAAAAAAAAAAAAAAAAAAAAATGCAGTGATTCACAACAAATCTGGAATCTGGTTTCTGTGTCATATTCTAGTGGGTTAAACCAATCTCTCTGAGTTCCAGTGAGATATAACAAAAACTTGATTCAAAAGAAAAACCACAGGTAGTTCTGTGTGTAACATATATCTTACCCTATGAATTTCAACATCACAATGTGTGTGACTGCGTTTCATCATACCACCTAGACATTGCCCCAACACATGTTTAAACTCCTTGTTAGCAAGTCTCTGTTTCGTAACACGTCTTTCAGTGAATTCCAGCGTAATCCAACAAACCACATATATGTGCATGTGTGCGCACATGGGTTGTTTGAATAGCAGCAATTCAAAACACTCCCTCACACTTAGTGTTTTATCCTCTTTGTTCAGTGATCAGTGGGAACATTCTTCATTTTCTGTTTCATGCTTTTATTTGTGAGCTGCACATGATTTAATATGTGACTCAAAAGTGTCATAATTTTGACACCCTTCATGTGGTGCTTATGAATGTAGTATATGGTTTAGAGATGCCTCAGTCTTGTCTCTGTTTTCCTTTCTTAACCTTGTAAAACCCAGGGTCCTCCAGTTGGGGGACATGAAGAACAGATGATCAAACTGTGCCAAAATGACCATTTTGAACCCCTTGTGTGAACTATCTGTACTAAAACCGCTTTAATTTAGTTCTTCTTCACTTCATTAGAATGGCTTTGTTGGAGATAATGTTTGTATTCTCTAGAGGTTTAAAGCTACAGCTGCATCAGTCCAAAGAGATATTCATATTCATCCTGAAAGTCTTTGTTTTTTGAAGGCAAGCCTAAAACTTTTTTCATTTTTGCTGTGTGCCATCTTCATTCATTCTTCACCAGTAACACATACCAGTAATTACACGTCTTAACATATCACATAAGTCTTCCCTTCACTATAACTCATTTCAAATAGACCTTGTGGTTGTGGAAAATACTCTTTACATTATGAGTATATCATGTTTGAGCAAAGTTCTAGAAAAAAAAAGGATTGAAAATGGCTTCTTGACAGTCACCCTTCCATGGAGATCATTTCTGATTTAGGTTCAATAAACCGTAGCAAGGCAAGATGCATCTCGTCTGATAACTGGAAGGTTGACAGTTCAAACACTGTCTTATCCCAGTCATCAGGTCATTCACGTACTTTTCCTCTAATGTTTTCTACATTGCTGTATGAATGTGAATAAATGTTTGGTGTGCCGTAAGAGGACGCAACAACACTGTGATGCAGTGACATTCCTAGTGATACTGATAGTAAGCGTAATGCTTCAGTGAAAACATTCAGGTTTTTTTTTTTTTTTTTACTCAGCTCACAATTGATCTTAGATCATAGCAAAAAAATGCAATCAAAATGTATTCTTGCATTAAGTTGCCCTCTAAAAAAATGGCAACTTTCCCACTTTTGTTTGTGCCTCATTGTATGCTGAAAAATATAAGCTGCATTTTTTAAATTCTGCCTTTTAAGTTGGAGATTTTGTTTGTCAGTCTGTATCACAGCAGTTTTAATGATGATATAAATTCAGTTGTAATTAAAAAGGTTGACTGCTTAATCCTCAGACTTGTATTTCCAGAACTTTCCTGTTATAAAATATTACCCTCCTACAAAATGAGCCCAGTACTTTTTTTCTCCAAGTGTTAACTGATGTCGTTTATAGAATTTCTTCTTCTTTAATTGTTGAAAAAATATTGCAGCAAAATTACAAAAATGTCTTTCCGCTCATAAGTATAAAGTGGCATTAATGAAAACTCCAAAGTAAATATGGTGCTTGGGTAAACTGTAGTTTCTGAGCAAGTGGCCTCAGAAAGAGTGTGAGAGGCCCAGATTATGAAAGAGACAGTTTGTAATCGTCCTGCTGAGTCACAAACTGGGAACATGGAGCAGCGGTGAAAACACATCCTCACTAGAAAACTGCAAGATGATGTTACACACATTGTGTGTGTGTGTGTGTCCATGTGTGTGTTCATGTCAGTATGAGAGTGTGGAAGGGTGTTTCTGTTTGTTGTAGGAGGTCAGGCGCCACAGTTTGGGTGTGACCACCGCTGTCCTGTCAGCACATCAAGTGTCCACAAAACCCTCCCTTTACCCCCTGCTCCCGCTCGCTGTCTTTCTCTCCCTCTTTCTTCCTCCTTTCCTCAAAGCCAGGGTGTAACCAAGACTACTTGTCAGTTTCTCAGATCTGTAAAAGGAGGGGGGGGGGCAACTGTGTGTGTGTTTGTGTGTGTGTGTGTGTGTGTGACAGACAGGCAGAGGCAGCAAGCAGGTTTTCGTGAACAATAAAGCTGTGGGTTATTTCTGAACTCTGGAGAGGAAGCTCCACTCCCTTCAGGGTGGGGATACGATTCGTACGGCCCCCACCCAAATCACACAGTCCCATGTGCATGCACTCACACAATAATGTGCACACAAATGCTCACACACAGATCCACGGATATGCAACTCAAAATGTGCACATGCTGACAGGCCGTCACTGCAAATTAGATTTTGTTTCTCATCATTTTCCAAATCAAATGACTCTTAAATGATAAAGCACGCTTGTGTTTGATCCTTTGGGGAAGAAAAACAGTATTTGTTTTGTTAAAGGAGCTGAATTAGGTTTAAAATATGGATTTATGTGAGGATTCTTACTGTGGCCATTTTTATAAACATGCCTTCTTTAATATTTGAGCAGAAGGAATGGTTAAGTGTCAGTTGAACATAAGTATGCTTGTAAATTTTGACATCTTATAATCCATACACAGCTACTGGTTAGATTTTCTGTTTGCTGAGGAGAAACAATAAGTTGATTGCACAAAAATGGGGGTCATCATTTAATAAGACATTAGGGAGGAAAGCAGTTTTCTATTATGCTTTCAGATGGCAAATTTTTCATTAAGTTCTTCTAAACACAATGTCTCAAATTTTGATTTTACAAGCTAATTATTACAAAGTTTGAACTAAAATGTCTATAAAGATAAAAACTGAATGACATGGCAGCATCACATCTACATGAATAAATTAACTGTGGCATTTAAATGTTCTGAATAAGCAATTTTATGGTCATTGATCAGCGAAGTAACTGAGGAACTGAGTACAAACTGGAAGTTAGCAAAGGAAATCAATCAAAGTGGTAATTCTAGTTTTGCAACTGACTGTTTCAGACTGGAAGTTTGGCAAATGTTTGATATGAACACAGCATGGACCCGTGAAAGCTTTAGGCTACATTAAACCTGTAATGTATGCGGACCAGTCCTATAGCAAATTTTTTTTCTGGCTGCACCTCCAGCAGTAACACGAGAAAGAAAAATGGCTTGAAAAAAGTTGAGCTCTCCCTTTAAATCAATGTTTTAAAATCCTATTTTAATCCAAGTTATATGGATGAGCTTTTATCTGCAGATTTTTATTTAGAAATACTTGACATGCAAAATAAATGTTGTCATTGCTTGTGTTTTTTTTTTACTTTATTTAAAAGATATATTACCAAATGCACAAAGCCCTTAAGGAAGACATATTTTGATTGTTTTTATACTTTGGTCAAGATGTCAACATATTAGTAACGTGTGATCACAACTAAACTGCCATGTTTTTACGCCTTAGAATTCTGTGTCTCTTCTTGTTCCCTGGTGCCTTTCTTTTACTGATGTAAAAAATTTGGCAGCAGTCAACTATGATACAGTCTGTGCAAATTACATAGTTTGTGTACATAAAGTTAACTCAAGTGTCCATCACCGTTCTTGAGGTGATGGACGCAGTGTGTTCATGGACATGCTAACAGCTAACATACAAACATGTTTGAGTAAAACGTATCTTGCTTATTGTCTCAGCTGTAGTGTGTTACTGTAAGTGTACAAACTGGAGCTTAACCTGATGGAAATGTTATTAGATTTGCAACTATTTGTTCCTGAACTGAATTGCTAGACTGGTTTAAAAAAAAAAAAGATGTTGAGCCTGTGTGGGTGTTAAAGGAAAATTCAGTGAAACTCACCGCAATTTAACCAGAGGGAAACATTAAGGCAGACTCAAATCAAATCAAAACAAATCATGCATATTGAATACAACATTTTAAAGCCAAAAATTATAATAAAAAATAAAAAGGCACACCCATAATTTTTTACACACTATCGCACACAAACTCACACACATACAAACCAAGCTTCATGCACACCCGCCCCACCCACCCATACCCCATTCTGTACCAACATGAACTCCCATTACTAATAACTGTCTCTGAACTTAAAGTAAGTATAAACATAGTAATAAAATGCAAACGTCTGATTCTGACTCAAAATGATTTAATCACAGTACATGAATTACTTCTTGCAGATATTTTTTCCAGAACAACAAATATCAATATCTTTATGGTGAAAGATGAAACACTATAAAAAAAATATAAAAAGACTTCAAAAATACATATATGGAAGCTTTTCATTTGCACAAACTCTATGTACTTCTTGATAACTTTAATGTGCAGGTAGGTTGAACAAGTGTTCAGCCTGCCTGCACGTATCTTTAGTTTATGTAACCCACATTAAAGCTTCAGTGTGGCTACGGCACCTTTTTCTACAACGTGACACGACAGCACGCACTGTTAAAAATGTACCATTGCTTATATGCAAATCAGAAGTTTCCGTGCAGGGAGGAGCTGGTATTTAACTGATAACAGGTGTGTCTGTGTGTGTTTCTGTGTATGTGTGTGTGTGTGTGTGTGTGTGTGTGTGTGTGTGTGTGTGTGTGTGTGTGTGTGTGTGTGTGTGTGTGTGTGTGTGTGTGTGTGTCTAAAAGAAAGAGAGAGAGAACTTTGTTTTGAAGAAAAAAACACGAAACTTGATACAAACATTTTGTAATTAGAGAACTAGGAGTGCCTTGAGCCACATGCCACCTTTCTGAAATTCCTGTAGTTTAACTGTACGGAATATCTGAGATGTTTCCGTGATGCCTGATATGTTTTGTTTAATACACAGTTTATATTCACCTTATACCTTACCATTCTCAACCTTGCAAATGGGGGTGCACAAGAAAATTGATGTCATGATATCTGTCGGGTGCTTTGGGTTTGTTTCAGTTGGTTGTGCAACTTTTGATCTTTTTAACCTCAAACACAATGCAAAAGTCCTTAATTTAAAACAAGAAGAGCTGCTGGTAAGAGTGTGCACATAGAGTAAGCTCTTCAAGCGTTTGTAGGACACATCATGGATCAACCATGACCCAAAACAGAAGAAGATGTTCAAATTTTTCAGTCCAGTTAAGTTTATTTGCAAAGTAAATTCTTACTTATTAACTTTCAGCCATCAGTTTAGTTTACCACCCTAAAGGCTGGTACATATGTAAGGATTTTCTAAATTTGAAGAGATTTTTTATCTATTAGGAATCCCACACATGTAGATAAAAAACCAGGCATTTAACAGTTTTGATCATATCGTGTGTGGTGTATTCCGACAATCTCAGCACCAAACAAAACACACATAACAATTCGGTCCCACAACCGATCTAGAATCTAGTCCTCCGAGCCAGAAATCTTGCGTGTTCAAATGTGATCTAACAAAAACAAAGAAGATTGTAACAACAACCGAAAAACACAACACCCAGCTAAAGAGGAGATACATAAAAAGTAATGATGGTGGTCTTGGGACAGAAAATGCAGAACTGAAAAAAAATAACAGACTGGAGACAGTGTGAACACAGACTTTATATCCTTCCTTGCTTCCCAGTCAGCTCGCGCTCTGATTGGCTACATTCTGTTCCACATCACAATCCACACGGTCACAATTCACGAGTCGTCGCTTTTCCACACACACGTGAAGATTTTGGGTCTTAAATATTGAACATGTTCAATACTTCTGATTGTCGGTCACGACCCATTTCAGAGACGATTGTCGGGACAAATTCGGTCTTAACACACCTCAGACCAAATGATAATTTTATAGGATAATCTCATAAGACTAAAGATAATCAACCCCACTCAAAATTAATTCAAAGCCTTTTAAGGAATTTGACCATTTAAATAAAAATTTGCATCCTTGATCTCACTGTCATTGCTGTCCCCACTTTGTAGGACAAAAATGATCCATTAAACTCACATTTTTAAATCCAATGGCTATAACAAAATATGATTATGCATTCTGTGATGTTAGGGCTTCAATTTCTAGATAAATAGTAAAACTTGTTATTTTTACAGAACCCAATTAAAATCAGCCCCATTATAGTCCTGTGTATAAAATACTAATAACCAAAACCAAAGCTGATTTCCAAAATTTGTGAAGAGAGACTTTCTTACAAAAAACTGTACCAAGTGCACTAAGAGAGAAAAGAGAAGGTGATGGAGCAAAAAATAAGACTGAGTCAACATTAAACTGACTTTTATTGGTTGGAGGGAGCTCAAAGAAGACACAGGATGCTAAACAGAGGCTGGATTAGCCCTTATTAATTCAATTAAAATATGATTTAATTTAATATAAGAACATATGTAATTTTTCACCATTTAATTAATTATTTCATGGTTCCAATGCTGCAGTGCATCATAAATTAATTCTACTGTATCTGTGAGCCTTAGCCACCCAACATGGTGGACAAGGCTAACACTGAGTGTTAACCGAGCCATTAAACACTTAGCCTGAAGTTAAGGTTCCAGCTGAAATAACATTCTTCTTCTTGATTTTGATTTTATTCATGGTAACTAATAGGTATAGCCATCAAACGTATAGCTAAATACTGCCACGTAATGTGTCCAGAGTATTTGGACTGGCTCTGCAGGGACCTTTTATTTGGGATATGTAGTTACTTGCAGAGCACAGCAACCAAACAAATGCCCTGATCTGTTGATTAGCTGCAGTAAAGGTTTAATTAATTCATGCACTTTGTCTGAGGAAACATGAAATAATCAATTAGTGAAATAATTATTCATGTTCCAACATCAATTTAATGAATTTAAATGGCTAAAAACACATTCAGTTATTCTAAATTGAATACATTTACAATTAATCATGTATTCGGTCTGTCTAGTTAGCAACATAATTCAAAAAGTTTGGGGTGAATTTGAAGAATTTTTTAAGGGAAATGTCAGAAATGGAATAAGGAACAAGTGAAGAGATTTTGGCGAATGATCTAGATCACCACCTGGATTTTTTCATATAGGGAAATAGGGATAGTTTTACTATTGGAGCTTCTAACTCAATAATAATAATAATAATAATACATTGTATTTATATACATAAAACAAAAAAAATTATTACAATGGCTCCTTTGTGAAAGTTTTGTTTGGATAAATAAATTTATTTATTAGGTTTTGGTTACTTCCTCTCAGGATGACTTCTCTCAGTTGTTGATAGTGATTACACCAACAAAGCAAGTTCACTTTCAAGTAACATGTCATTAGACACACCCTGCTGTGATTCTACTTAATTCTACCTAAACACCTCATCTGGGAACATTGGCACCAGAGATATTTTGGAGCCTCTAGTAAACATAAAAACAAAAACGTGATGTTCCCAACTGGAATTTCAATACACCATACAGTTACGTCAATGGAGTGAGTCAGTTGTTACACAAAACATACATACATAATATGTGGCAGTACTTTATATGATTTTAGAAAATAGAAAATAATGGAGACAGACGCTCACACATCCACCTCTCAGCTGACAGATAAGACAAGGGTTGTATCCTTATTTTACTATATCTTCATTTATGAAGACTGCAGTTAGCATTTATGATAGGATCAACTAAAAAAAAAAAACATATATGCACCCTCCCTGCATGTCTGCCACAGGCTTGTCTTTACAAGTCAGCATAAATAATCTCATCAGTCTAGGAGTGAATTTACATTAAACAAGGAGGGGTTTAGATAGGCTGTCTTCTGTCTGCAGATCACATCTTAGTTTCTTTCTTGGAGGTGGAATATTTCACATGATTAACTACAGAGAAATTATAGACTGGTAGTAAAACAACTACTATTACATAGCAAACAAAAAACACAAGATTCTTTTAGTTTCCACCTGTTCTTTACCATAATTGTAAGAAATAACTAGATGCACTCCGAGCGCAGACCTCCACCAAGCCATAGGATCACTCACCTGAGAAAAATCCCAAGTAAGTCTAGTATTTAGCTATTTGACATTTTCTATTTGAAATACTGGCCCAAAGTAATCCCACAAATCAAATAATTATTTATTTACTGAAGGTTTGTCTACTTCTGCATGCTGAAAAATATTTTAACACCAAAAATAAACAAAAAACAAACAAAAAAGAAAAACACCTGCAAACACCACCTTTATCATTTTTAATCCTGCGTCAGCACAGTGTCAAAAACAACCCACTCTGGTGGCTCTAGGGGCTATTGAAATGTTGGAGGTTTCAGTGTTAAAAAAATTCCTGGGTCTAGACTGAGAGACCATTTAAAAGCTTTTGCAGGGGTTTTGTGATGATTAGCTGAGTAGGGTGTGGCACCAGGTGTCTTCAATATTGAACCTTTCCACAATATTCTAATTTTCTGGGATACTTAATTTGGGGTTTTTATTAGTTGTCAGTTATAATAATCAAAATTAAAAGAAATAAACATTTGAAATATGTCAGTCTGTGAGGAATGAATGTCTAAATTATACAAGTTTCACTTTTTGAATGGAATTACTGAAATAAATCAACTTTTTCATGATATTCTGATTTTATGACGCGCAACTGTATATAAATAAAATACAAGAGGTGGCCCATGATACTTGTACAGTATTTTATGAGTACAGTTTAAGTTAAAATAGGTTTATATGAAATTCAACAGTCATGGGTTTTATTCTCCTTGGGGATGGAAATTTACATAGCTACAGTGTAGAAGATGTTGAAACTTGGTTTTCAGTTTTTTCTGCATAAGTGGCCAATCGCATGAACGTCAGCTCTGAGTTTGTTGCAAAGTTATAGAAATGACCACATTCAAAGCACTTATGACAGTAAAATAAAAAAAATATTCACATAGAAAATAATGAGTTGATATAAAAAATAATAATAATAATAATCTGATTTTAAATGTTGTGATTGCTGCAATATATACCACAACCTAGTTGTGTTTTGCCATATGCTCATAGTCAGAGATTATCATTGCTGGAGCGATGCCTCAGCAAGTTCAAAGCAAGTCAGACAACCTTAACCAGTATGATCAGCAACATTTAGTTGGAGAGTGGGAAAAGAAATCTAAAGAAATGAGTGCTACAACTTTGACAAATACAGAGCTGATAATGTTGAAAAGCTGAGAATCACAATAAAAATGTAAAGCATTAAAATGAACTCATCAGTAATGGATAAACCCTGGCAGGAAATGCCAAAAAGCCATCAAACCATTTCAAAGCCTAGTATCTTCATTTACCTTTGGAGCTGCAGCCAAAACTACAATTTCAGTAGTGCTGAGGAATGAAGCTATCATTATGTTTAATCTCACCTGAATGTTTTTGGAGGCCTGCAGTTCCATTGAAATCTCACCATTTAACCTCATTTAATCTCTGTTAGCCTCTTCCACAGAACTGAGTTTCTGCTTCATTTTGGTTGTTGGCGGTCGTAATCTATCCAGTCTCCCTCAGCCTAATGTCAAAGTTGTACTGAGTTAGGCTTTTCTGGGAAAGCAGATAATAAAGGAATTTGCTATTAAAATAAATAAATAAATTAAAAGCATAAAAGTGAACAGATTCACTTCTCTACTCATGTTTCTGTTTTCCTGCTGATCTGATGAATTGTGGATATGATACTAACAAACATGGATTGTCTGGATATCTCGACAGCAGATAATAAAGACGCTGTTGTGACTCCTTGGGCTGACTTATCTCTGCCATCACAGTAAAATGCAAGTGCTTAAATGAAAGAAAACATATGTGATCTTGTAATCACACCGTTGTTGAGCAACTGTCAATGTTTTTACTGAAAAAACTTTTAGATGCCAGAGTTTTTAAAGTTTTCTAGTCATACTGTATGAGAAAAAAATGTTGAATATGAACCAGATTTTATGATTGCAGAAAAATTACTCATCTAATTTCATATTGTGGCATCACAGTTTGGCAGCCATATTAGATTCCATAACTTTCACTATGAACTACTATATATATATATATATATATATATATATGTATATATATATTAGGGCTGGGCACTGTTATGTTTGGTTTTCTACCAATGAGTTGACAGGAGGACCAAGTTTCCATTGGCAGGGACTCAATCGTCCATGTCTATACCGGAAGTACTGTGTCTTCCGCTTAGCCTTCACAATAATACAACAATACACTACAGGTACGTTCCCGCATTAACGCAACGCTTAATTAACGCCGTTAATTTTTTTAATCGTGCATTAAGTTTTTTTTTTGTTTGTTTTTTTTGTTTTTTTTTTTTTGCTGGCCGCTGGCTTTGATGACAGAAACATGGCGTCCATGTCTGCCTTCCCTGCTGTAGCGGTGCGTCTGATGTAATCAGGAGAGAGCGGGTTTATTAACATGAAGAGACGTTTTCTGTCTGGAACTTAAGAAGGAAGAAGAAGAACCGACGTTTCTCTTTGTCTGCCAAAACTCATACAGATGGCAGAACATCGTGATTTTTGGATGGGAAACTGCTCCCAAAAGACAATGAGAAACTTTTTATTTGTTTGTTTATTTTTAATAAATGCGGTTTTAATTTAGGTAAGACAGCAAAGGTAAGACATGCTTTCTGACTTTTACAAACATGAAGCATAAATCGGGTCTTCTTCTGCCTCTGGTTCGGTGAATCTTGGTCATAGCGAGATGAAACTTCCAGCTGTGGAATCTGTGAGATGTGAGCTTTCAGTAGAGGAGTCGTTTGTCCATGTTCATGAGGAGACATCATCTGTGTTTACATATTTTTTTTACTTTATGTACCTGGTCTTTGTATTATTTGTTGTCTTAACTTTGTGTGTTGGTGATATTAATGGTTTTGCTGAGCTGGCAGCTGAGATTCTGGACTTGTGGATACCACACATGTTTAGTTGCACATCTGATGCTACAACCCGGAAACGAGATGTTAACCCCTTAACTCCCGGTAGTGAAGGGTGCAAGTGCAGTCAAGCTAAGAATGAAAATTTAGAGATATTATAGGCCAAAAATCTTGGTAATGAAGCACTGAAGGTGCATGGATGGAAGTTATTGTGCATATTGTGAATATTTCTCTCTCTTCACCATCTAGAAGCTGTGAGATTCTCATCCTGCTTTCTGTCTGTTCACCTGATGCTGATATTCATCACATATTGTTCCTTCTGTGTTTAGAAGGAAGCAGCTTCACAGCTTTAAATTCATCCTGCTGACTTTTTACCTTTTAGTTAGTAAATCCTGAACATTTCATCCTTCTTTGTCATAAATATTTGATTTTATAAATATATATGAAGAAATATTTTAACTTTTGTTGTTTAAAGAGAAAACTGCTGCTATATCTGTTTATGTGTTTAGTGCAGGGGTCTGCAACCTTTCCAATTCAAAGAGCCATTTTTCCCTCAGCCAGCTAAATAAAACTACTTTAGAGTTGCAAATGTTATGAGACTTTTCAAAATAGCAACTTAATATATATATTTTTAATGAATAGCTACCATAGGATATATGTTTTTTTTTAAAGAACCCCATTTTTATTTACATTTTTAGGTTTTAATATGAAGAAAAACATAAAACCTTTATAAAAAAAAGAGGATAAACAGACTTTCTTCTAAGGGATGTAGATATTTGTGGAAAATGATGTAAAAGAAAAAAAGTCCCTAATGACAAGAAAGATAGATTTAAAAAAATATTTTAGCCACGTATTTAGATGCATTGTGGAAGGTCCATAGAGCCACTTGCAGCTTCAGAGCCGCAGGTTGGAGACCCCTGATATAGTGTTTGTAAACAAAATTTACTGCATTTTCTTTATAGCCGTAGGCCTTCTTTTAAAGGAAAGAGACATTTTGTGCATAACAATGCGATTAATCGCGATTAAAAAATTTTAATCGTTGCCCAGCATTAATATATATATATATATATATATATATATATATATATATATATATATAGCCCAGTGATCCAGGGCTACAACAAAAAAAATCTTATGTTACAAAATCTGAAAGGCTTCCTTTCTCCTTCCTTATTTGCTGTCTTAGAAAAGTAAAGAAAACAAAATCTACAGAATAAATTTGTCTTCGCGCTTATTATTTATTACTTGCAGGACCCACAGAACCAAACATAAAAAACTTCTGTAACGCTGATAAATTCTCAAAATTATTATAGAGTTGAAGTATTCCAGAGACTCACAGAGAACTACGTATGACATGGTTTCCACATGTTATTTTAAAACTAAACTAGTGCTAGCACTACATTAGCACTAATGTACTTAGCACTGCTGACAAGGTCTCCTCTAGAAATGTGCTGAAAATGTCATTAATTTTACAAGAAATTAGGAAACTACATTTAAATTGACTTCAACCTGGTGTATTGACACTGCTAAGGACATGTAGCCAGTTAACAATTTGCTAACCTCTCAGCTGTCAGCAAGCATACCAGCCGTGATCAGCTCGTATCCATGTGGCAGTAACATGATGTTATCTGCTTATTGATGGTTTGCTGTCCTGGACCCTGATAGTAAAAGGAAATATGAAGCAAGCTGCTGGATTATTCAGCTCACAACTGCAGGACCGCGGTTAATTCTAACTTTTCTCTGTTTATCTCATCTAGAGTGTAAAAGACTTACCGTATACTCACAACACACACAAATGATTTACTTCCTATGTTGATGGTTTGATGACGATAAATCCTAGCATGACAAATGTGAGTATACAACTATTAATTTCCCTCCACAAGCTACCTATCATATTCCCAGATGTTGATACATACTTTAGATTTTTTCATTCTTAATACACTTTATACACATTTATTTTATCTTCAGCTTGTTTTCCTACAGTAGGCCGATTTCTAAACTCATACCATTAACATACCAGACCAGTCCTGGAGTTATTGAAACTTTTTATGTATGTTATTGTGTATTTTAACATCAAAATATGACGTTCTAACCCCAACCAAGTGCTTTCATTGCCTACACTGAATGAAGCAAAATGATGGAAGTGAAATAACAATTAGAAGTCTAAATAAAGAAATGAATAAAAGGAAATGAAAACATCTGACTTGAAGTTGGACTTAAACACAAGCTTAAGAGCTTAGGAGTTATTTGTCTATCCTTCTCCTCCCTTCCAGTCTCCTTATGCAACCCTTGTTAGACATTAACAATCATGCTTTATGGAATGAAATTGTCCTGTCATCATTTTGTATTGGCACAACTACTGAAACACTTACCGCTACAGATGTATAACTGGCAATATTCAGCTCTTAAGGGAGGTACCCCTGTGTCAGGAAGTGAAGACGAAATGGTACCCTGTGCATTGAAAATGGACACAAAGGGTTTCTGATCAAGTGGCAGTGTTTAGTGAGTTAAGGATTAAATGTTCTGTCCAGCTTTTTTTAACAAGCTAAATGTTGCTCTTGGTTATTAGACCCACTGGATCTTCAATAAATGCAAAATCATAATTAAGAAATACACAGTAATATGGCTTTAACACTGTAGTGCATTTGTTTTGTTATGAACCTTCTTTTTATTGTTCATGATCATTTAACATAGTCAAGAATTGCTCACTCACTTCCACAGAAACAAATTTTAGCCTATCCCTTCATCAAAAGAACAACATAACACACATTTGACAGATAATGGCAAACACACCCACGATGGACTGTTGACTCATATCATTCCTTGCTTTCATATATAAAATTCCACCTAACAAAAAACCTGCACAATGAAAGCATATTTTTGCTGCTACGTACTCAACACAAACATGCATGCAAGCACAAACAAACTGACACGGATGACGAGCAAGTTAGATTCTGTGGAACTGCAACACAAACTCTTGGCTCCAAAGTGTGCATCCTCTGTTTAAAACTTTCTACTATGATTTCTTTGCCCCCAAAAAGGTACAAACATTTGCTATATTAAGTTGTTTTTTAGGAAAATATTGGTTTTACAGAAAAATTTCAGTATTCTGTGTTTCTGTGCTTTCTTTGTTGCCGTGCATGCAGTGATAAGAACCATACTGCAGTAAGGACATGAACAGACATTGACCACACTGCAGAGCCCTGCATTGTAAGCTGCAGCTTCTAATCTCTGTTGTAGCTCCTTACTGTATTGTCACTGTGTATTAATTGGTTTCTCTTTCTCTTCTTGCACCCTTACTGCATATTTCCAGGAAAATATCCTCATAGCTGTAGATTTCTTCCTGGAGGCAGGTTTTTTTTTTCCTTTGAGTAAACTAAGCCAACAGGTATGACACTGCTTTCCAGTCATGCATGTTTTTAACAACTGCTTAGTATGTGTTCTTGTTGAGTATCACTATGTGTTTGATCAAAGTTATAACTTTTCTTTGTTAAGCTGTTACGGCCCCTGCTTGTTGCAGGCAGCTGTGGCCGTTTATGCGCTGATTAGGGGCTGCAGAGCGCTGCCCGGAGTGGCCAAGGCCAGCGACTCTGCCCCCGCCCCGTTTTGACTGGCACCTCTCTGGACCAGTCAGGCTGCAGCCCGAAGGAAAGCTGAGGCTGAAAAGGCTGCAGTCGAGGCAGGTCTGGAGGGGGAGATGCCAGAATGGCTTCGGTCTCTCCCCCCCCTCATGTTGTGCACCGGGTGTGTGTGTGTCGCGACCACCTCCTTTTCCACAATGGGTGCCTTAAGTATTTAGTTGAGTTAAGTTTACTTTGTGTTTGTGTTAGAGCTGGGCTAGGTTAGCGTTTTATTGTGTTTTGACGACGGTCACTTTAGTTTATGGGCCTGTTGCTTTTGTTTGGTTTTAGTTTCCTCACCGAGTTGCGGTTGTGTCTGTGTGTGCACTCGGTGAGTGTTTGGTATAGGTTTTGGTTTGTTTCTTTCTGCAGGTCCGCTAACCCCAGCTCATCTTTTGTTTTACAGGTTGTCCATCACTTATCACGGGAATTGTAAATATATGTGCTTTTATTTTGAAATACCATCTGTCCTCCACGTGTTTTTTGTTACGCCCGTCCCTACCTGTAGAAGTCGGGTCGTAACATAAGCTAAATCGCTGGATTAAGATTTTTCCTGCTTCTCTTCATTGTCTCTTATCACCTTAAGAAGACATGGTTGTTGTCAGGGCAAGTGGCTGTGATCGTTCCTACTGATAAAGTTAAATCCTGTAGTTCTTGTTCATTTGGATGATGCAGAACCTTTAAGCAAACTTTTTTCTTTTCTTTACACAATTTGTGATGAAGGAAAATCTTCTGATTATGTCATGTTCCTCCATATTCACTTCAAGCCATGCCAACTTTATTATAAAGCACTTTTAAAAACAGCAGGTGCTTTATTTTATGCAGGTAAGACATAAAATAAATAGCAGTACAACAGTTAAATGACAGAACAATGTAGCATGTAAAATAAGACCATAATACAAACCAGATAAAAATAAATAAGATCAACATAATAATAAAAATAATAATAATATCAACTCTCGAGCTGAAAAGGAAGGTGGACAATCCTCCCATCAGGTGTAATGCAGTTAACATATCATCACTACTTTCCTTCAAATTGAAATGCTAACATTACACGGCTGTGATGGCAGTAAGATCAAAAATCTTTTTTTAATGTTGGTCAATGTAGATTTCCAGAGGGAGTATCTAAAAACACAAACAACAGAAATAGTTTAGCAGGATATTGTTTAAATGAATTCTACAGTATTCATTTAATGTCACAAAAATTTGATAACCTTCACCAATAAAGGTGGAAATGTCTGCAAAAGGTATGACCTATTGTCCGTATTCACAGCGAAATACATACACGAGAAGGCAGTGAGATTATGTTTATTATTTCCTCAATAATTACTGCATCTGAGCATGTTCTACAGCTCTACCACTACAACATAGACCACGGCAACCATCAGCTCAGGTGCTGCTGCAGAATGTCAGTCATTCCTTTCCAGAAGGCAACGCCACTTTCTTTCAGCTTGGCAGTTTGCAGGGGTAATTTTCTGAAACACAAATCAGACAAACTTTTTTACCAGATAGCGACAACTTGCACCCATTACAGCGCTATACAATGTGCTTTATTATAAACGTGCATACCTAACGTTAGCTACCGTTAGCTTCCATCCTTTCTTTTAGAGTGAATCTGACAAAAAGCTGCAGGCCGAGCAACAAGTGCAATCTGGTCAATGTCCTCCATTGTTGTGTTGCTTATGTTGCATACCAGTGAAATCACATTTGAGATGCCTTGCTACAGGGACCCCTCCCACATTAGATGGTCATTATTTGTAATGGAAAACCATCCAAACCAAGTAGAGCTGAGTCGGGAAGAGTAGATCTGAGCAGGTACTAGTGGAAAATGGGGTTTGCATGTCCATATTTGTCCAGATATTAAGAATGAGCTCATATACACACAAACCCAAATACTCCTTTCTTTACCCACACACAATTAAAAAGCATAAGTAGAGTTCTCTACCTCATATGTGTTAAAATGTCAGGTATATATATTTAAACCAAGGGCTGAAAGTTTTTTAAAAGGTGGCTTTTAAAGACATCATGACAACTCTTCTCCTGGAAATTCCACAACTGAAGATACGAATCTATAGTGAACGTTCTATGTCTCCCTGATGTCTGCCCACCTTGTTGGGTGTGAACTTGATTTTTTATCATTGTGACACAAAACAAAAATGAAATGGGACACTTCATAACCTGTTTGATCATTTTCTGATAACAAAAGCAGAATTTGGATAAAGCTTCAGAAAATATTGGTCAGAAAAGTGTGTGACAGTTTATACAAAGTTTACCACATAGCGTCTAGAGCTGAATGTATTTTGTCTACATGATACTTGTCTATGTTGGTATGAATTTGATATCATGATGGCAGGATCAAGAGAAAAGATTAGAAATCACAAAATCCTTTTTAGAAAAAAATGTGCATACAATACCCACAAAACAAATACAGTGTTTGATTTGCATTGGACAGTTTTTCAGAGATGTCCTCCGAGTGTTAGTTAGTATATATATATATATATATATATATTCATACTTTATATCAATGATATGCAAGGTTCCAAAAGTATTCCAGATGGTTTAATTTGCTAATGACACATTTTTTGTTTCGGCTAATTCTAACTCAATTCTAACACAAGTAATTAAAAGTGAACGGAATAAAGTAAAAGCATGGTTGGACAGAAATAAATTATCATTAAACCTTCATTTAACCTTACTATTGAAAAAGTAACAGAAATAAAAATTTTAGAGGTGCTAATAGATGAAAAAATTTTAGAAATCCCAAATTAAACATGTACAAGCCAAAATTTCAAGATGCATCACAGTATTAAATAAAGCAAAGCAGGCACTGAATCATAAATCACTCTGCACACTGTTGATTAGTTCTTCCATGTCTCATTTACTGTGCAGACGTCTGAGGTAATAACTACATAAACATCCTTGACTCATTTTGCAAAAGAAAGCAATACAGATACCAGAAATCATTAAAAACTTATTCACTGGAAGGGAAGGGGGTTGTCACTTAAGTAAACTTCAGGTAGGCACCACAAGGAAAACTTTTTCTATTTCAGTTTGTGGGCTTAAACTGTGGAAAAGTTTGGAGGGGACGTTCAGGGAATGTCCAAATAAAAACCAGTTTAAAAAAAGTATACAGAAATTATTGTTACAAGGTACAGAAATGAAGAGGGTGTTTGATTATCACTGGGTGTTCACTGTTTGTTTATTTAGGTATTTTTTTGTTATTAATGTATTTTGGTGTTATCTTCAGTTATGTATATTTCTTATAACTATATCAAGAATAATAATGTTTTATTATTATTATTGTTGTTATTATTATTATTATTATTATTGTTATTATTATTATTATAGATCCATAACTAGTTTCTATGTGTTTAGTTACATGTGGGCCAACAGGCTGAGGTTGAGTCTAGTAAAAGGCAGTGTGAATGTGAAGTTGGAAGGATGGAGCTTCCAACCTTTTTGCCATTTTGCCATGTATTACTGCACCGAGGATTTCAATGTGCTGAAATGTGAAGTAGAAATATTATCTTTCTGACTTTTAAATGCAAAGAAAACACTTTGAAATCTGAGGAACTTCAGCTACAATGCCACATTTTTTATATCAGCGCTCATTGTGTAATTACTGAAGGAGTACTGTTTTTACCATTTACAGTGGCTCTTTGCCAAAGGTAAAGAAGGAACTTCGTTTATTTGGAAATGTCTTAGAAGTTCTTATATAAGACACCTGTCAGATGATCATATGTCACTGACACCCTTATGTTCAGAAAGAATGTTGTAGGTGGGATGGCACAGCGTGGCCTTCCTGCTGCCAGGAAAGTGGCATTTTCTCATTTTAAAACTTGTTTGTGATCTGTTAAAGCCAACATTTGGGCAAGTAGGCACATGGTATGAGATCACAGTTTAATATCAGTGTAACACAACGTATTAATAAATTACCAGTGCGAATCTATCAGTCAACTTAACTTTCAGCTTGAAATTCACAGGAATAATATCTGAAATGTATCTTTTTCTGGATATGTCAGATAAATCAACAGTCACTGGTGATTCATTGGCAACTGAGTAATATCACTTTATGTGGGGTTACTAAATGAGGTGTTAATAATAATAATAATGATAATGATAATAATAATACTAAAAATACTACTACTACTACTACTACTACTACTACTACTACTAATAATAATAATAATAATAATAATAATAATAATAAAAGAAAGTTAAAAGACACTGATCAAAATAAAATCTGGCACATCTCATTCTCTACAGACATCTTTCCAACTCTCTTGTAAAGAGTGTTACAGTTCTATGTTAAAAAAGAGGGCTTGTTCTTCATCACATCCCATTTGTTCTCCTCCTTCAATTCACACATGTTGATTATAAAAGACAAAAACTACTTATTCCTGTTTCTAAGAACATTACTTTTATACTTTAATAGTAATTTTGAATCTTATTTAACATCCACAGTATACTGTAGAATATAAAGAGGAGCTGGATGCACAGATATTTATCAGACTAACTTTGGTATCAGATTATATTCAGCTTATTAAATGGCCAATCAGCAAACAAAATTAAATGAACAGATAGAGACAGACTACTAAACTGGACACAAATTTTTAGGTGTGTGTTGGTTGTGATGCATTGATTTAAACCTAAAATGTACTAATTTATTAACTAATTTTGTTTGTTTGTTTATTTGTTTAGTTGTGTAAATACTATAAAATCAGTTGTTGGGATTAGTTAAAAGACTAGACAATTATTTTTTTCTACATATATAAATGTGTAATACACAACACACACAAACAACATGGTAAATCATAGTAAAATCGATGCATTACAACCAAGGCCTAGCAGAAAAATGCAATTTATTTATTTATTAACATTCAAAAAGCTTAATTTTTATGTGAATTCAGAGCTAGAGTGATTAAAATCTGTAATACTTTAAAACTGTTCTCAATTTTATATTATTTATAAATATTAAATAAAGTTGTTTATATGACAAAATTATTTAATTTTTAGCTTCATAATAAATATAAGGCATCCACGTCATCAAAAGTAGTTTATCACTATAATTTTAGAGCTGCTTTCTTAATGTGTTATGTCAGGGTTTGTTTTGTTTTAGTTTTTTTATTTTATTTAGAAAAACAATAGCCCACTTCTATTTCCGGTTCTCATGTTTCGGACTGAAGTCACGTTTTGGCTTTCACACATGAGCCTTGTTCATTTTGGTTAAATGTAACTAAAGTTGCACGACTGCGTTTCCTGTTGGCTTCTTCCACCGCACGTGAAATTAATTGCAACACGCATGCACACGCACGCGCTCACACGGGCTGGACCACCCCGCCCTGGTCACGCCCAGCGGTCCGACCCCATGAGGAGGACTGACAGCGGATCATGTGACGACAGCAGCAGCAAACTCCTAAACGACAAAGTCGGAGAGGCGCACGCACACACCGTGAGACGTACACACACAGAGAGGAGTTTCGTAACTCGGGGAAATTTTGGCGGAGCCATCGATCACCGGGGCGCCTGTTTTTCCTCTGAGCCTGATGTCAGTGACACCGCGGAGAGCCGAGCGCCGCCTGCGTCAGTTTTTCAGCGGAATTATCTAGTTTCACCCTGAGAGGGATCCTGTGCCGTCCAGCAAGGCAGCTGTGAAACTACACACTGACCTGCAGGATTAGACCGCGCGCCTCCATCCGAGAAGTAAGTCTGCATGTGATGTTCCTGCTGAGAACTCCGGTAAAGCTCTTTAATAGTTACATGTGGTTGTAGATGGGTTGTTGGATTGTAGTATCTTTATTAGCTGTGGGCGCAGGTGAATGAGAAAAACCGGCTTGTGCGTAATTAAGTACTTGATATAGTTAATTGATTAGTAGATTGAACAGAAATGCCTGGAATAAACTGTTTACTCTGTTTAGGAGTTTATACATTTCCATATTTTTATGACTAAAAAGGGGTTCAGTTTTCTTATATAGTGGTTGACATGACTAATGATCTTAACAATAGCTGATAACTTATGTAACCCTAATATAAGTCAGCAGAGGGACAGAGCCCTATAAAAAGACATGCTGCTGTTCTTTAACGGATGTGGCTTCATTTGAGAGACCTCTGATTGTGGGATTTATTGTTAATTTATGTGTAGATTTTATTATAACCTGTGGAATAATTTAAGGTTCAAAAACTCTGACCATGATTCCTGCTCTTTAACTAGTCTGTTAAAGGAAGAAAAACGCTCATCAGATTTTTTTGTTTTTATTACACATTTAAATCTTAAAGAGTATTTTTTACGTTGAGAAGCTGCGATCAGGTAAATGAAATGGCTGATTTGCATAATTACCGTGGCAATTCTGATCTTTTGAGGTCAGACAGGCTGGTAGTCGTAAAACTTAAAGCTGATGTAGGATCGAGTAGTAGTGTGAGAGTGAGAGATAATGATAGGCTGCAGTGCACACAGCAACGAAAATGTGTGAAACGTGTGTGTGTGTGTGAGGCAGAGCGCAACAGATTTAAACACTCCATCACACCTGAGCTTTTCTCTCCGTCCTCCAGTCTCACTGTATCTTTTACAATACACGTCTCTTTCCCTGCATTAGTGTGTGTGTGTGTGTTTCTGTCTCTCCCTGTTTCCTGTGCTTTGTTTCAAGGCTGAGGCTTGCGTCACACATTCCACTTGGCATATGAAGCCCTTATCCTGTTTAGAGCCCAGAGAAAGAAGGGAGGAGGAGTAGAAAGAAGGGAGGAGAGAGAGATGTGGGGGGTAGACGGGTGGAATGAGGGCAACATCCCTCTCTTCTTCTCTCAGCCTCTTTGTTTTAAATTCATTCTTTACTCGCAAAACACCAAAAAAAAAAAGAAAGAAAGATGAGTTTCTTGTCCTTTTTATACCTCCTTTTTTAAAAGGGATTTCTTATTTGTCCAACATGAGGGCGGCACACACATACGCACAAATGCACACCCACACGCCCCAAATACTCCACCCATCCCTACGCCTCCTTTCCTGAATCAACATGCTGATGTTATCTAGTGGAACAAATGCACACACACACACACTGCTCAAAGGGCATGTCCTAGGGAACATTAGGGCTAAACATTAAGCTCAGGGATGCTCAATAGTTGGTGGTTCTCCATTAGAAGTTAAGGGAGGATACTCTGATCCACAGATAGCCAAAAACCTAAAAAGCTGAAGGTAGTTACACAACTTAACTCGTACCAGCACACACAAGCACACTTAAATTTATGTTTTTGAGACACGCACATGCTCAGCTGTTTGTGTGTGCATCTCCTAACCACTGGATTAAGCCACTGCGAGTAACCCTCCCCCCCCTCGATTTGTGAGGTTCATTGAAGTTTTGTCATATTTCGGTTGAAACCCACTTCATTTTCTTCCCCATTTCTGTCTCAGCTTGTTGTTTCCACTTCCATTCTGACATAGTTTGGTCACAGTGACTGTTTTCTTTGCCCTCTCTCCTTCCAAATCCAAAGCCCCCCCCCCCCCCCCCCCCCCCCCCTCCAAACTCTTCTCCTTATTCTCCGAGTGGGGAGGTGCAGTGTGGGGGGGGGGGGGGCAGACAGGAAACCACAGGCCCCCTGTTGCAGCACCCCCCCACCCCCCCCCCCACCACCACCCCCCTTTTGGCTTCACTCTTCTCTTCCTCCTCCTCTCCTTTACGCCCCCCAACCCATCACGCAGTTTGGAAATAATAACAGTCAGGCTGAACTCAGGACTTCCGCTTCTCTCTCTCTTTCTCCTCTCCCGGCTCTGCTCCCTCCCTCCTTCCTGCTGTCCTCGCTTGTCTGGAAAACATCAAAACGCTGCTCCCTTTGACAAGTTTGACTCGAGGTGTGTGCACATGTGTTTGCCTTTGTCACTGTTTGACAAATCCACTGTTTCTTTAAACCTGTGTATCCAACTTTTGTGTGTGGATGTGTCTCTGTGTGTGTGTGTGTGTGAGTGTGTGAGATGATGGATCCTGTTTCCTCTCCCCTGCTGATGGCCCCCTCTGGATTCCCCTGAGGTCTGCAGGCCTGCAGCCCCACCGTCTTCTGGAGAGGAGCTGAGAGGGACTATGTGCCTGTACATGTGTGTGCCTGTACATGTGTGTGTAAGTATGTATGTGTGTGTATGGATGGAGGAGTGGGCTAGGGAGTTCATGAAGGAACAGGAAGCCAAAATAAGAAGATTGGGGGGGTCTGCATTGGGGCCCTAAAGTGAGAGGAGTCAGCAGAACATATGCTATTAAGGGAGTCAGGAGCAAGAGGTGAAGTAAGGGGTTGAGATCAGGGAGCAGTTTAGGGGTGAGAGGTTTAAAGGTAGAGCAAATGTGTATGAGTAAGGTGTAAGAGAGGAACTGTGGAGCAATAAGATACTAGAGGAGAGCTCCCAAAAAGTCAAACACTGGAATATTAGCTCGCCACCTGGAGGAGTCACGCCATTAGCTCAGATTACCACTAACAGCGAAGTGTGAGTCAAGCTGCATTGTGTGCAATAAGTTCCAGACTTCAAACAGTGAAGCAATGTTGCCCCTGTTGGAGTTTAGCAATTTCAGGTGGAAGTGACAGCCGTGACATAAAACAGCGCTGTACCAACATGAGTTGAGACTGATGAAGAGAAAGAGGCTGTAAAGTTTAGAAAAGTCAGAATCAGAAGAAGGGAAGTGTAGGCTTGACTGTGTGTGTGTGTGTGTATTTCGGCATGTTCTTGGACAAAGCTGTTGTCTGGAGGTTTCTGGTCTCTCTGGTGATCTCATCATCTCCAGCCTGTTGCCATTAGAGCATTTGTGTGTATGTGTGCGTGTCTGTAATAATTTAGCCCTTCAGTGATTTAGTGTGTGTATTCTGTTGAGCTAGCAGAAACTCGGCGAGTCGGTAGCCAAAGACTCCAAGCCACAATATTTTCCCCCTTGCTCATGTTGTTTTATATCATTCATAGAGTGGGAGAGAATAAGAAGGAGAAGAAGAAGAGTTGTGGGGGGTGCTGTGTGCTTCAGGTAAATACACTAGTAGAGACATGAGGAAGCGGGTGAGGAGGAGGTGTTGGAGAAGATCTGGAGTCTTGAGGGTGGAGAAAGGAGAGGGAGGGATATAGGAAGTGTTTGCTGAGTGGGTTGGGGTTGAGTACACAGTAGCTCTACTGACCTAGAAAGACAATATTTGCAGACATGCACAAACACACACCCACTGGTGCACAAGGAGAAAAATACTCCTCAGCAACTCGATCATGGCTTCTTATTTACCATATATGTGCAACGAACACGGCTAAAGAGGAGGTGCCAGATGAGAAAGGAGTCTGCTGTTAGAGTCATCTTCCTTAATTAAAAATGAAGAGTAAACCTATCTGCTGAGTCCTTCTGAATATGTTGCTATAAGTAAAACATCTTTCCTGGTATTTCAGCACATACAAGCGTTCACAGTCGTGATGTACCTGCTGTACCTGACTCAGATCTCACCATCATCCAAGCCGCCGTAAAACAGTGATGAGCAGTTAGCGCTCCAGGCCGTAAATAACTTGTCTTTGTGTTTTAAATAACACACATTTTGGCTTCACATGAACGGACCTGTCAGAGGAGACGAGTATGATGAGTGACCTCTCGCAGGAATGGTATGGTCCCGCCTGTGCACGAGGTTTTTTGAGGAATTAAACCTCAGAAGACGGCTACTGGCTGTTCTAGTATTTGTGAAAGATTAACTAAAAGGATTTCAAGAACATTTCCTCTGCACGTGAACATATATGTGCATGTTCATAGATCCACACGTGTGGGTTTCGAAAGCCCCTCCAGCTGATCTCACTCTGAAGTCAAAAGATAATTGGCACTTACTGTACTAGAGAGCTTGAAGGAGGCTTAGTGTCATTCAAATATTTGTTTATGTGGACTTAGCTTTGTTTTTTTTTAATTGTATAACACACTGTTGACAAGAAATGTTCATGTCGTTCTCCACAGGGAAATAAAAAGGGAAATAAAAAATAAAAAGGGTATTGAATAAATTTCTTATTTTCTTCCATATTTCCAAAAACATATGTTAGCACCATTAATAAGCAGCATTCAGACATCTGTTAGATAATTTATTTCACATTATACAAGGGTGAAGCAACTTTAATAACTACATTAATCACTTTTCCCTTAAAAGGATTTTATTCAGGATTATTATTCCACCTAATTAAACCAGCTTTCATGGCACAGAGGAGTTATTTTTATTACCCAATGCATTCAGTAGCATTTAATGTGCTCCTGTAATTCTGTTTTCTAAACATACTAAAACAAATTGCTATTTAATATCTGGTTAGTTTGAATTCTTGCTCAGACAAAAATGAGTGCTGATGTTTTGATTGTGGACACCTGTAGGTATAGTTTCAGTTTTCTGACATTTATGGTTTCTGGTGGTTTCCATTGATGACACCTTGTTTTTAGGAGTAAGGACCGTTATAGCTGCAAGTTTTGGGAACTTCCACAAAAAGTTGCTGGTTTAACACACCCGAAACTGACTTTTGGACATTTTGAATGTCTTGTTTTTGTAGTGAAAGTACCTGTAAGCTGCTTCCTTTCTCCTTTTCCTGTCTCATGATCTATTTGTGCTTCATACTGGCTCATATTGTCAGCTCAGTGTATGATTCACAGCCACAATAGGACAATCGTTTGACCTCTAGTTGAACTGTAGTACAATTCAAACCCGTATTAGGAAACACACCCTCAAAACACACACACACACTCACACACACACACGAACGTCCCACCTGACCGAAAGCTCTTTGTTGCTTTGGAGCCGGGTAAAGGGTGAGGCTTCAGCCGTCATATTTATACCCTTCCTGACCCAGCCAGCTAGCATCCTGCTCTTCTATTGGTCTGCTCCTCATCTGGAACCGGGTTTTATATCGGTGTGTGTGTGTGTGTGTGTGTGTGTGTGTGTGTGCCTTCCCGTATGTGAGCGCTAGGGCGTGATAGCCTGTGTTCTTCCCCATTTGTTAATAATTAAAGGCTAACTTGTCTCCAGACTGTGGACTTTAAACAGGTCACACACAAACACAGGCTCCCTCAGGGTAAATTCTTTGACAGTTCATGTTGCCTTAATGCTTCAGTGAACAAACAAACACACAATAACGCTCATAAACACCCTTATTTAAGTACAAACAGTCAACCCAACAGCACCTGGCCATTCAAAGCCAAGGTAACTGGACCCACCTTTGAAACCTCACACCGTTTTATCCACATACTTGACAGGTCTCAGTAGGTGGTAAGTTTGTGTGTGTGTGTGTGTGTGTGTCAGCATGTTTGAGGTGTGAAGTTTCACTATCTTGTTTGACACCGGGAAGTTTCTCGCCACATCACACCTGGAATTAGAAAACAATGCACCCTGAAGTCGAATAGAAAATTTCCGAAGTACTGAACATCTTCAAACAATGTCCACACTGTAAACTGAGGACAGGATGTAGAAAATCTAACAAAAATATGTTTAAAGTCATTTTCTGAAGACATTTCATGGAGAGGTTGATCATGTGCACACACACACTTTGCAGTTATCTTTCTCGACAACAGCTTGATCTTTCTACTTTCTATGACATTTATCCCTGTGTAAGATGTGTTGTGTGTGTGAATTTTTTAAATAGTTTCTTTTTCTTACTTGACTGATAACTAGTGTATTTTCTCATTGAGGCTCCTCGTCATGTCAAAAAAAGAAGACATAGGTCAGAGAAAAGCCTGAGAATTTTATCCACACTGATTTAATGTTTTTCCTTTGTGCTGACCTCATTAATCATCTTATGACCCCTTTGATTGATCTTTTGACCTCTTTTCGGGCCCCGATCACTAATTTGAGAAACATTACTGAGCTGTTAAAGGACTTGATTTTCTTCAGAATGACATTTTTTTCTCTTGGTTTGCAGACATGGAGCTGAAGTAAGTTGTAATGTCTTACTGCAGGGTTGTTTTGGCTCTTTTACTTAAAATCAGGTTGCAGGACTTTTTCCTAAACAAACAACATACTTTTTTTTTTTTAATATATATACTTTAGTTGTAACTCTAGAAGCTATGCTGGCATTCACGCTGGTATGGATGCATTTTACATTCACCAGAGCTGAAGAGGGAAGAAAGCATCCGGGAAAAGTTTGCAGTGCATCAGATAGAGATGAAGCTAGGTTCAGAGGAGGGGGTTACAGTTATCAGATAAGGTGATTTGCTCTTTCATAAGTGACTCCTGCATGTGGTTTGTGTGTGTGCTGATGGTTGTGTGTGTTTGCTTTTGTAGGAGCCTGGCCTGGGCAGCCATGCTGATGTATGATTACCCTCTGAAGACAGACATGGAAACGGTAAGACCAGTGATTTTGTGGCAGTGTGGCTTTGGGTGCTTGTGAATTTGTTTTAGTGTGCTCCCATCATGCCTGAACAAGTTGTTGATGCCCCTTTCACACCCTTCCATCCTCCTCCCTCCCTCAGATAAATACACAGGCAGATGCAAACAACTTACACACTCTCCTGCTACGTGTCTAGACAGACTGGTTCTCACATTCCTACTCTTCCTGGACAAACAGACTGCTATACAGTGGACATTTGCATACAATGGTTATACACACTGCCAGGCAACGGGCTAATGCACACACACACACACACACACACACACACGATACTCTGACACATAACAGTTACCTTCCCATAAACAAAGCGTTTATATAATTTTTTTGGCTGGTTGTAGTTGTTTGTAAGGCTGAAACTTGTTTTTCATGTTATTCAAGGCAGAACGGAAATGTTTAACTCTGTTCTTTTGTCCTCTTTCCCTGCTTCCTTCTCCTGTATCCTCTCTTTCTTCTCTTCAGTCCTTCTACTTGGTGAAAACCCCAGAGCGCTATGGTGTGATCTTTCCCCCTCCCGCTCACTACTACCAGATGCCCATCTTCCCTCCGACTCACACCCCCAGCAACACATCACAGACCCAGCTGGAGCCTGTGGATCTGTCACTTAGCAAGCGCCCCCCTTCTTTCTCCTCCTCTTCATCCCCTCCTTGTTCCTCCACCTCCCCTTCCAGCTCCCCGTACACTCCAAACAGCTCACCCACCCGCTCCTCACCTCCACACTCTCTGCAACACTCTTCGTCCCCCCGCACCCTGTCGTGGGGGGACAGTTTGCATTACCCCATCGAGGTGGCTCCTATGTTCCAGACCCCAGGAGTTGTGGTGCCTGTGCCTGTCCTCTACCCCTCGCCTATTTCCCTGCAGATAATAAGGAGCCAACCTGTTGCTGGGGACGACGACCGAAGTAGAGAGCACAAGCCAGGTAAGACCTGTTTACTGAATTGGTTTGTTCATGTAAAGACACATCCAATTCTTTCTGGGGTTTTTCCTTTTGGTCAGTATGTTATCTTACATTTTGTACATGTGGAAGGTTTGCAAAGCTGCAAAGCCCAACAGATAAAGTCATTATCTCCCACAAAAGACATTGATTCTGAACTACCTGACCATTCAGAGTAGACTGGGCATTTTGCGGCAGGAACATTAAAGAGGTGGGGACTAAAAGAAACTGAGGTGCTGCAGCGATGTGATCTATAAGAAACATTAAAGTACAAAAAGCCACAACATACAATTTTAAAAATTTTTATAGTGACACAATATAGGCTCTTCAAAATTTAACTTGAGCTCTACAAACGGGGAACACCATGTGTTCTCCTTGGTTACATGAACAGAGCTACAGCTAGAGTTCAACCTGGCCCTTTGAATGGACCACCACCCTTGTCTTATTATATGTGAACTTTTATTGTGTTGTTCACTGAATGACACTGTTATCATTAAATTTGGGTTTAAGCAGACCCCCCCATAAAAATACATAAATCAGAGCAGCTTAATGTTTATTAACATGTGGGTACCTTGAGGACAGATGGTGCCAAACTGTGGCAAAGTGGCCGCCTCAACTTCACCGACTTCACCTCAGCTGTCTGCACTAAAGCCTCTCTATTACTTTTTCTGCTTCACTTTATCAGAGTTGGCTTTTGCAGACATTATGTTCACATAATGCACATTTTTCTTCAGGCAAGCCTGTAAATTTTTTCATTAGTGCTATGTGCCATGTTCATTTGTTCTTCCCCAGTAACACATATACTGATATTTGCACATATTAATTAATCTCCCAAGTGTTTCCTTTACAATGACTCAAAAAGTACTGAAATAGATCTTGTGGTTGCAGCAATATACTCAGTTTATTATGGATATGCAATTTTTTGAGGAGAGGCCTAAAAAATAGGCACAGGGGTTGAAATGGTTAAAGTACACTTGTGCTACTAAAAGATGTAAAAAGATTACAGAGTATTTGAATCATGCAAAATTAATAATAAACTTGATTTTAAAAATAATAATGAAAAGAAATCAGTTTAAAAGTAAAGATAAAATTCCAAGAAGAAATATAAATATAAATATATCAACCTCTTTAGTTTATACAGCAATCAGGAAGCACATTTCTCTTTTGTTTTTAGAATAACACTTTCAGCAGATTTTCATAGGAAGTATGCCTCATTCTGGTTCTGTATTCTGTGGACAACTAGGTCTCTGAATTATTGAACTTTGTATTATTGAAACTTGAGTAACTACCAGCTTTTATCAATGTGTGTAATGGCCACAGATGGAATTATTTAGTCAATTAAAGACAGAAAATACTAAGACTAAAGTTTAGAAGATAAAATGCAGATTGGTCTAAAAACTTATACTCTTAACTTCATGGCAGCGCCAGATATCTTCACAAAGGAGCGCCATCCGGACCTCTCTCGTGACTCCAACAGCAGCCTCGAGAAGACATCATCAGTCATCCGGATGACACCAGAGTACGAGTGAGTAGCACAGACACGCAGAGCTGAGAAGTTTTAAGAGAAGCCGCAGAAGTTTCACAAGCCGCAAGGCATGCTGCTGTGTGCTTCTCCTTTAGCTTTCATGGAAGTGGTGGTCAGAGACTCTGTTTCAGCTGGACCCATGACAAGAGCTGTTCAAAGTCAGGTGCAGTCCCAGATATAAGTTTCATAACACAGGGACTGATGAGTGTGCTACAAAGATCTCATTTTTAATCCTGTGGAGAAAAAAAAGAAGAAATGATGATGGAGACTTAAAGTTAAATGATCTTGTTTGAGAAAAAAACAGCTTATCCACTTATCAAATAAATGAGTGAATTCCTGAACATAACAGAGCTTATCTTTCTCTTACTGTCACTGGGGAAGCTGTCTCATATGTGCTCATAGTTAAGAGTTTAAATCTGTTCAGTTTACAGAAATAAGAGAAACTCCGGCCTTTTTATTTCACCTCAACTAAAAAAAATGATGTAAAATAATAAAATTAAAAAAGAAAAGCCGATCAATCAATGTTTGACATGATGGCGGTGACTGTAAACAACTTGTAGTTGGCTTTTTTGTCCTAAGTCACTTGGGAAGAAGGTTCAGAATGTCATCTTGTGTTCTCAGGATTGAGCCACAGTGATAATAATCTACATTTCCTGTCAGCTCTCTCAGTATACTGCCTCAAAATTGGAAAAATGTTCAATAGTGGTTAAGAATGTCTTCATATACAAATATAGACATCCATATAACATATGACCATGTAAAAACAGAAAACACTGTACATACTGTACATGGGGAGTGTTAGTCTGTCATTCGTCTGTGGCATCTTCCACTAGAAGCTGATTACCTTTTTTTCCTTAGCAGCCTTTTGAACATAATTTAAGTTTCTGACAACCATCTTGATCTTTCCGCCTCTTTCTATCTATTTATCTTTTCCTGTGTTGTATTCCTCCTCTTCCCTCATCTCTTCCTCCTGCTCTTCATCTCAATGTCTTCTCTGTTTTCTCCAAAATGAAGGCTTCTCCTCAAAGAAATAATTGCAGGTTGGTTGCACATGTAATAGTCGAGCTCTTGAAGTAGTTCTTACCTGCTTTTGTGAATGTGTGTGTGTGTGTGTGTGTGTGTGTGTGTTTGTGTGTTTGTGTGTGTGTATATGTAAGTTGAATCCACCCTATTCTTTTCTGTTGTCGGCAGGGTGGTTGCCTTCACTGGCCTTTCTTGTCACCATGCCAACCGTGAAATAAAAGGGATCCTCATGAAGAAAAAAAAAAAAGACAGCTGGGTGTGACTTTTATCTGTCAACAACTCTTTGCTGAAAACACACACACATGCTGTGTATCATACACTGTAACCAAACACTTAATAGGTCAGGGGAGCTTGTGTGTGTATAATAATGATGGGTTGGCCGGTGTGTATTTAAGTGTGTGTTGTGGGGGAATTTCTGCACATTCCTTTTTCATAGAATTGATTCATATTTCAACACTTGACACCTGCTCTTAACTGCCATTTAGACACACACACACATACACACACTCTGACTTTCAGGACAGAAAAAAAGAAAGATACCTCTTTTTAAATTTTTTTTTCTATTGAGTCATTCTCTCCTTTCTCTGTTTGCTTTTGTTCTCTTCTCTGACATTGTTTGATGAACTAAAGTTAGATTTATATAGATTAGCTTAGTTTATACACACATCATTCAGACACAGTATGCAGGGATGTTGAAGCCAGTCAGCATTTCTGGGCTCAAGGATGCTGCAAAGCTGTCCTCTACTTACAGTTTTTTTTCTATGCATGTGACCACTTGCATCACATTTTAGTGAATGAATTGCTGAATGGTGGATTCACAAATGCCAAAGATCACAGAGGTGACAGGACAAAGCAAAGGCATGGCAGACTGGGAAAAGGTGGAAGGGTTTTTTTTTACTTCTATCCTGACAGGTAGAAGTTGTTGCACAGGAGAATAGTTCTAGGCAAATTAAACTTGTTTAATACTGTGACATGGCGAAAGAGAGCTATGGCGCCCTCTGGTGGTCAAACCACACAAAGCCTGATAAAGCAACTAGTGTCAATCTGTTTCTCTTCTCTGTGTCCCTTTTAAGGTGCAACAACCCATCAGTAATAGTTCACCCAGGCCCAAAGCATCCCCTCCCCGCCGACTCTCCTGACCCTCTGAAGAGGCGGCGAATTCACCGCTGCGACTTCTCCGGCTGCAACAAAGTATACACCAAAAGCTCCCACCTCAAAGCACATCGTCGGACACACACAGGTGAGAGGCCTCACTTCAGGGGAACAAGCCAAGCTCTCCCAAACACATTTTTGCTATAATCATTTTTAGTATCTCTTTTTCTTCTTTTACAAGCCTGGTCTTATTTCTGCTCTGTACAGGGGAGAAACCCTACAAGTGCACGTGGGAAGGCTGCACATGGAAGTTTGCCCGATCAGACGAGTTGACGAGGCACTTCCGCAAGCACACAGGACTGAAACCTTTCCAGTGTCCCGACTGTGAACGCAGTTTCTCCCGCTCCGACCACCTGGCTTTGCACAAGAAACGCCACCTCCTGGTGTGAAGCCCTCCACTGGGCAACTTGAAAGAAACTGTGCCAGCTTGATGGTTGGACTCTACCACCGAGACTTGACAAGGTGAAAATAGCTGGCACAGTGGACTCTGACAGGAAGTGGGGAAATGTTTCTCAGGGTGCACGTTTGGACCCCTTGTTAGCCGGAGTAAGAGCTGGCGTCAACTTGCTACACTCTGCTCAGCTCATTTTGTCATTTTAAAAGGTTGCTGTGTCAGATTTCTGATCAGCTGTGGAAGGTCCAAGCACTTTTTTTAAAAGTGGCTGCAGCATCTCAGCTGGCCTGAGAGCAGTAACACCTATGTGGAAGCATCTTTGTGCAACATCAGATCTCATTTCTCTCCATGCATTTAAGTGAAAATTAAACACATGCTCATATCATTAACTAGTTAGGCCAATAAAATGTGAATCTTTTCAGAATGTATCATATCACACCCACTGTGCATTGTGTATATATATATATATATATATATATATATATATATATATATATATATATAAAATATATATAAAAATACACAAACATACATACATACTCACATGTATGTATGTAATGTAACGCTAACTCCTCCTTCATGGGCCACATTAAAACACCACACAGCTCATCTGCCTCTATTTGCTTACATCATGAAGTGATGACAGGTAGCCAAAGCTTGCTTTTTTCTTGGACATGCAAATGCAGCACATCACGTGCGCTTATCAGAAGGAGCTCAATTTTGGTCTTGTGTGCTTTCGGGTGCGGAAAAGTGGGCTGTGGGTCTCAATCGTTGTCAGAGTGAATTTCTTTTTAATTAACGTTTTAATTTAGAAATGTGAAAGTTGCTACACAGGGGCATTATCATGCGAGTGAGAAAAATACACCACTCAGTTGATTAAAGGGTAGAAGAAATATAATGTATCATGTATTCATATATATATATATATATATATATATATATATATATATATATATATATATATATGTATGTATATGTATATATATATATATATATATATATATATATATATATATATATATATATATATATGTATGTATATGTATGTATATGTATATATATATATATATATATATATATATATATATATATATATATATATATATATATATATATATATATATATATATATATGTATGTATGTATGTATGTATGTATGTATGTATGTATGTATGTATATATATATATATATATATATATATATATATATATATATATATATATATATGTATGTATATGTATGTATATGTATGTATATGTATGTATATATATATATATATATATATATATATGTATATATATATATATATATGTATATATATATATATATATATATATATATATATGTATGTATATGTATATATATATATATATATATATATATGTATATATATATGTATATGTATATATATGTATATGTATATGTATATATATGTATATGTATATATATGTATATATATATATATATATACATATATATATATATATATATATATATATATATATATATACATATATATATATATATATATATATATACATCCGTTTTGGATATATATCCGTTTTGGTTTGTGATGTGACACCGTGGTAGCCTTCTTTTTTGTATAACATTTTTAGAAAGAAAAAAATGCAAGGTTCAAAGCAGGGAAATTTGCTCTTAAATTCTGGCATTATAGGAGCGGATGTGTTTCAGTCCACTGTACAGAATACAGTAAGTGCTTTAAAAGTAAAAAAAAAACTCAGTAATCCCATTTAATTTTGATAATAGGTCATATGATAGCAAATGTTTTGCTAAATGCCATCTTAATCATAGAGCACAATTTTTTACACCTTCTGGAGAACAAAATAGTTTAAATAGCGTCTTTGTACATCTACAAATGTGCACTTTATCTATATAAATCTATATATATATGTATATTAATACAGTATACTGAATATCATTTACAAAGCCAAACATTTAAAATCGCACCAGTTTGTTTTCTGCTCAAAGATTTGCAGATGGATCAGAAACCTTAAAGCAGGTGTCTTAGGTTGTACAGAAACACACATGGCGAATGTAGCAGTTCAACTGATCTGCATTTCCTCCTTGATACCTTTTTTCTTTTGCTTGTATATGTTTTTGTATCTCTGCACATGCAAGTTGTCATATATTATAATTGATTATTAAAGTAAAAAAATGCAATTAAAGGTTTTTATTAAGCATGATTTTGATACTCTATTAAACATTTCTATGATGTTGTCTTTAATAAACCATTTTAAACCTTTTTAATCCAGTTGTTGGCAATTCAAAGGGAACGCGTTAAACTGTGAACACATAACTGTACAGGTTTATTTGTAATTTTTGCATTTTTAAAAAGAATATTCCTACTACTTAATAAATTTATTGGTAACATTTGCAAATTGGATTATTCTTGTATGTTCTTTGAATTATTACCATTTTATTTTATGGGTAGTTAGCTGTCACTGTCAATATAATTATTATAAGCTGTCCCAGTTATATATTAATAACAGAGAGAAATAATGATTTTAAGTGAGCGGTTTTAGCATTGCTATGTTGGGGTAAAAATGTAATATGAAAATAACTTCATATATATATATATATGTATGTGTGTATATATATATATATATATATATAATAAAAACAATTGTCCCCTCGCCCAGTATCTTGGCTGTTCCTAGGACTGCACTCTTCTGGACCGAGATGTCTGAGGTTTGTCCTGGGATCTGCTGTAGCCACTCTTCCAGTTTGGGGGTTACTGCCCCGAGTGCTCCGATGACCACGGACCCACTGTTGCCTTCACTTTCCAGGCCTTCTCAAGTTCTTCTTTCGGGCCTTGGTATTTCTCCAGTTTCTCATGTTCCTTTTAGCTGATGTTGCAATCGCTTGGTATTGCGATGTCAACCATAACGGCTTTCCTCTGCTGTTTGTCCATCACCACAATGTCCGGCTGGTTTGCCATTACCATTTTGTCGGTCTGGATCTGGAAGTCCCACAGGATCTTAGCTCGGTTATTCTCTACCACCTTCAGAGGTGTTTCCCACCTTGACCTCGGGGCTTCTAGTCTGTACACCGCACAGATGTTCCTGTACACTCTACCAGCCACTTGGTTATGATGCTACTTGTAAGCTTTCCCTGCCATCATCTTACACCCTGCAGTTATGTGCTGGATTGTCTCAGGGGCCTTATTGCACAGTCTACACCTGGGGTCTTGTCTTGTATGGTAGATCTGGGCCTCTATTGCTCTGGTGCTCAAGGCCTGCTCCTGTGCAGCTACGATCAGTGCCTCTGTGCTGTCTTTCAGTCCAGCCCTTTCTAGCCATTGGTAGGATTTCTCGATATCAGCCACTTCAGTTATCTGTCGGTGGTACATCCCATGGAGGGGCTTTTCTTCCCATGATGGTTCTTCCATCACCACATGATTTGTTTTCCACTGCCCGAGACATTCACCGAGCACTTCGTCCGTTGAGGCCATCTTCCTGATGTATTCAAGGATGTTGGATGTTTCATCCTGGATAGTGGTTTTGACACTCACTAGTCCTCTGCCTCCTTCCTTGCACTTAGTGTACAGTCTCAGGGTGCTGGATTTAGGGTGGAACCCTCCATGCATGGTCAGGAGCTTTCGTGTTTTCACATCTGTGGTCTGAATCTCTTCCTTTGGCCAGCTTATTATTCCTGCAGATTATCTGTTGACTGGTAGGGCACTTCTTAAGTCCGAATGACATTCCGATGTCATTGCTGTAGACCCTGGTTATGTGGATCAGTGAGTCAATGTCTCGCTCGCTCTTGGCATACAGCTTGATGTCATCCATGTAGAGGAGGTGACTGTTGGTGGACCCATTCCTGAGTCGGTATCCATAGCCAGTCTTGGTGATTATTTGGCTGAGGGGGTTCAGACCTATGCAGAACAGCACAGGGGACATGGCATCTCCTTGGTATATGCCACATTTGATGGACACTTGTGCAACTGGCTTGCTGTTGGCCTCAAGGGTGGTCTTCCACTGCAGCATTGAGTTTGCAATGAAGGCTCTTAAGAGTCCTGTTGATGTTATACATCAACAGCATTACATGATCCATATGTGTGGCATTGAGTCATAGGCATTCTTGTAATCAATCCAGGCAGTGCACACATTGGTATTCCTGGTTCTGCAGTCCCGAGCGACTGTTCTATCTACCAGCAGCTGGTGTTTTGCTCCTCTGGTATTTTTTACCAATGCCCTTCTATGCTGTGCTCATGTATTGATCCATGTGCCCACTTATCTTAGCAGCTATGATGCCTGACATGAGCTTCCATGTGGTGGGGAGACAGGTTATGGCCGATAGTTGGATGGAACTGTTCCCTTCAGGGGATCCTTCTGGATCAGGATTGTCTGACCTTCAGTTAGCCATTCAGGGTGGGTCCCATCCTTTAGCAGCTGGGTCATGTGTGCTGCCAGGCACTCATGGAGTGCTGTTAGCTTCTTCAGCCAGTAGGTGTGAACCATGTCAGGCCCTGGTGCTGTCCAGTTTTTCATACTTGACTCTTTGTTGAATGTCTGCCACTGTGATGGTTACTGGTTCTTGTTCAGGGAGGTTACTGTGGTCTGCTCTTAGATCCATCAGCCACTGTGCACCGCTGTTGTGCGTTGCCTCTTTTTCCCATAATGCTTTTCCAGTATTGTTCAGTCTCCAGCCTTGGCGGGTCTGCCCTGTTGTTATTACTCTGCCACTGAGAGTACACTTTAGTTAGTTGAGTTGAGAACAGCCGGTTTATTCGCCTTGCTTCAATTTCACTCGTGTACCTCTTTAGGCGTGTGGCCAAGGCTTGGAGTCGTTGTTTGGAAGTTTGTAGTGCTTCAGGTATGGGCATCTGGCTGTACTTTCTGGGGACCTGTTTTTTCATTGCACCTTTCTGGAGCTCTGATAGATGGCTCACTTCTCTCTGAACTGCCTTAATTTTAGCCCTTACATGTATGCTATTTTTACTTTAAAAATCCATTCAGCAAAAAGTTGGGCTCGTCCGGGATTTGAACCCGGGACCTCTCGCACCCTAAGCGAGAATCATACCCCTAGACCAACGAGCCACGACAAGTGCGACCACTCACATCTCATTACTTTCAAACAATCCGAGCTCGGGGTCATGTCTTTTCGTTTTTTTTGTTGTCATAATATCTATTTTTGTAGGACGCAAAGATCGATTAGTTGTTTTGATGAACTGAGCTTAAATATAAAATGCATCCTGGGCTCAAACACCATTACCAGAGCCCTCTAGCAAAGCGTTTCCCGTTTAAAAACGTATTTTATAGTCCATACATTAACGTAAAATAGGACATTACAGCCTCGTCAGCTTGTAAAGATCTATTTTACTGTATACCACAGTGCCAAGACAATAAGCCTTTGTAATCCCTTGACTAGCCGTTGTCGTCCTCGCAGTTTTAGCTTGTTTGTGTCAGACACGCGCAGCGTTCATAGCAGCAGCAGAAGCAGCTGCTGTGGAGGTAGGGAACTATCTTGGTGGCTGTTACTCTCTGGCGCTGTCAGTGACCACCGGCCTGCCGACGTGGCGGGGCGGAAGAGAGGAGCCGCTGGCTGGCACCAAACGGGTGAGCTGCACCGTCACTTTTCCCAACAAAACACAGCTGTCTTTGAGCTTTATAACTTTCCTTTATCAGCATGAACTAACGTGCGTATATCTGTTGCTAAGAATTTAATGAATTAACTGAAGTGCTTGTGTTTGTGTCAATATGTTTGTGTCGCTGATAAAAGAAAAATGACTTCTCACAACGAGTTTTATATAGTAAAGCCGTGTTTGCATCTAGTTTTCTGGACGTAATTCTCTAAAGTGTCGTGCTGTCGTGGGTTTTGTTTTAAAAGGATTTTAAAAGAAGCAGCGGTTTAAGTGATGTTTGCTTATAGACTATTGTTAGCCGTATTATAATAGTATTCATTTTAGAAGTTTACCAATTTAGGAATTCGTTGGCTGCATTGATAAGCTGTCCATTAGTAAATATTATTTTATGGTTAAATTGTAACATTGAAGGTGTTGCACTAAATATCCCACTTTAGTGTTAAAATATAAATTAGTTTGCAGGCTTTTAGAATAATTTCCTGGGTTAAAATGACACATTCTTTTAATGAAGCTGTAGAGCCATGTTTTGCACAGGAATGATCATATATTAAATTTAGTTAAACGACTTTTTGCTGCCAGTAAATAAACTAGATAGTGATTGAAAAAAATTGACAGTCAAATGGATGTACATGCAACTACTGGTCACAAGATGGCGGAATTGTTAATGAAATGTTAGGTTAGAATGAACAGAAAACATTACAAAACATTATGCAAACCCTGATCAAAACTTTGATATATCATGTTAATATATATTTTCTAATCGACAGACACTTAAGTAATTTGGAGAAAATGTTTAAAATCTTGGTTAACATAGGTTTAAAGATTTGTTTGTTTACAAACACTCATTTGGACTTTGTGCTAAAGGGCTGATATCTACCTCTGTCTTCACATAGATTCTCTATCCAGACATTGTTGTTATTCTGACATAATTGGAGACATTATACAAATCCAAGCAGAGCTCCAGCCCACTTATGTCTGCTAAAAAATCTGATCAGCCAGAGTAATAAAAAAAAAACAACAAAAAAAAAACAACAAATAAGCAAGAGATTTAATCACAAAACAGAGACAGACAGAGCATGACACAACATTCATTAAGATACATTTCTAATTATGTATTAGCAATTACTCCACTTTTAAAGCGCCATCCTCTTGCAGATCATCATGGCTTCTCGCTCTGATGCAGAGCCCTGCACAGATACCACACCTCCTCCTGAGCCCCTACATGCTGATCCCAGCCCCTGTGAAAATGCCCTACCTGTCCTCGAAACCCCCTTAGATCCGCTGCAGCCTCCTCTCATCCCTGAGAGTTTTAACATTCCACGGTCCACAGAGGAGAGAGCAGCAGAGGACACCAGCAGCAAAACTGGCACATCAGAGGATCACCTAAAGCCACCCGCTGAGGATCAGGTGGTCGAATGTGACCAGCCAGTGAGCCTGGAACCAGAGGCAGGGCCTGCAGAAGAAGATGTGGAGGTTTGTGACCCAGATTTCTCCACTCTGTTTGAGTTTACCCAGGGTGTATGCAAGTCTATAGTATACCTGCTCATGTTTCAATGAGTAAGCCCACTTGTAAATCCTCCCTGATGTTCATCACATTGCACAATGTGCTGTTGCACTAATTGTTTATCAGAATCACCATCAGTAGACAAAACATTAGCTAATAAAGGATTTTCTTTTTTTACCAGCTTGATTATTTTCCATCAAATAAAAGCATAAAACAAACAAACAGCTGTAGCTTAACACTTATTCACATTTGCATAATTTGTTTTGCTTGAATGACAGTGAGAGTTTAGTAGAACCTGGTTTGGGAAGCTGAAATGAAATAAGCACAGAAGAATAAAAGGATAATATAATATGGACCAAATAATTGTTAGTAGCAGTCATGCATGCACATGATGTCTTTTCCATTTAATCCTGTGATATATATATATTTTTGTGTGCAGATGCCACCCCAGCAGAAAGAAAAAGGTTGGGGAGGTTGGGGTTCATGGGGGAAATCTCTCCTGAGCAGTGCCACGTCCACAGTTGGTACGCCTTCTGTTTAAGCTTCATCCCCTCATTTTTTTTTATTCCCTCTTTCAGTTTTATCTTCAGACTTTTAAACCTTCATCACTAAAATATAAAAAAAGTTACATGGATTGAACTTCTCTTGTTATCATCAACAAAGATGCAACCTTAAACCCCATTACAGGTTTATTTGACTTTAAACTATTTAATTTAAGCCTTTATTTAAATTTTTGTTCAGTTTATACTCTAAATGTAGGACAACTTTAACAAATCTAAACTGATGTAGATTTAGCATTAACTGCTATAAGAGCTGCACTTTTATTTTAAGTTTTAAGATTAAAATAAGTACATCACTGAGGAAATTTATCAAACAGAACAACTTTAGTTTTGATGGTTTAAGGATGCTGTTGAATACCCCCACAAGCTAAAATGAATATTATCTATTCTTTCACTAATTTAAAACAGTTTTCTGGACAGTCTCCTTTTTCACTTACTAAACTATTGCCCTTTTTCCTTCGGTCCATTATCACATGGCCATATAACTCCAATAATCCAGTCACATCGTTTCTGTTGTAAATCTGTATCTTTGCATGTGTCTGTGTGCAGGGCAGAGCCTCACCTCTGTTAAGGTGAAGGCAGGGGAGGCTCTTCGTCTCCACAGGACCTCAGTGGGAGAGGAAGCACAAGAAGAAGAAGAGGCAGCAGAGGAGAAGAGAGAGGATGGAGGTGAAGGTGAAGGTGGAGGTGCCAACCCATCCAGCTCGGGGGAGTCGCCATCTCCGAGTGCTGCTGCACCACCTAGCAGAGGCGTTTTTTCAACTTTTACTCACGCTGTGCAGAATACTGTGAGCAAATACAGACTCACACATCTTAAAATTTAATTAATTCACTTCTCGCCATATTAGTTAATAACTGACTGTTGTCAGTACAACCAGTGCTGTTTGTTTATTTATATTTGCTGCTGTGATGGTTCACTAAACATAACTACTATGACAATAACACATAAAGGGGCCATAAAACATAAATTTATGGATTTTATTAGTTTGTAAGAGTCCAACACACCACAGCTAAGTTATGTACAGTAAAACTTAACACCACAGTTCAGATTTTAACTTAAATTCCTGCATAAATCAGTTAAACAAAAACTGATGAAATATCTCATTTTAAATTGGAAAGTCCAAAATTTGAGCCAATATGCAATATCAGTTTTCTTTTTTTTTTCTGGCTGAGTCCATAGTTGCTTGAAAAATTAATAATGGTTCAAATGTTGAAGAGTAAAAATGTTGACTTGGTTCCTTAAGATTTGACTCAGAATTCAATATGTTGACTTTTGACTGTTTCTTGGTTGTTTTTGCTGTGTATTTGACAATTTAACCTTCAATAAAATTTTAATCTTTGTATAATTTCCCATATTTTTTTAATAACTTTCTTAAAGCTCATTCTTTTCTCTGCCTCTAAGGGTAAGTCAGTGATCAGTGGAGGTCTCGATGCCTTGGAGTTCATTGGAAAGAAGACCATGACTGTTCTTGCGGAAAGTGACCCAGGTTTCAAAAAGACGAAGACTCTGATGCAGAGGACGGCCTCGCTTAGTCAGGCATGCAGATTTGTACACACACACACACACACACACACACACACACACACTCGGAATACCAGCATGTCTCCTTGCAGCTGACAAAAAGTAATGTGGAACATGTTTTTTTTTATGTGTGAGAGTGTAGTTGGACAATATAATCAGCTGATTTTCAGTAGAAATTTTCTAGTTTGTAATTTCTCTACGCTAACCGGTCTGTGCTTATGTTACACTGACTGGACACTGATTTTTCAGATGCTGAAAGAAGCCAAAGAGAAGGAACGAGCACGTCTGAGTAACCAGCCAATCAGTACTCCCACAGCTCACTATGGGATTCTTTTTGATGACTACCAGGGCTTGTCACATCTGGAGGCCTTGGAGATCCTGTCCAATGAAAGCGAAGCAAAGGTGAAGCAGCAGACTCTGGAATATGCATCACTTTTCAGAAACGCTGTCTGTTTTTATATACTGGATATATAAACATGTCCCAACTCTTAGGTCCAAACCTTCCTCTCTTCCCTGGAGGAAGAGCAGCAGGAGGAACTGAAAAACGAGTTGATTTTCATCAAGGAGATTTTCATCAAACAGCCTGAAGAAGAGGAGGAAGGAGAGGGAGACCAAGGACAGACGAAGGATAATGGTGATCTTAGTTCCCAAATACAGTGTTCTACCCTCTTATGTGAGTGGCTCAGACCAGCTGACGGGAGAGGCGATCCCCGAGCCCTGACCCAGGATCAGGTGGCCTTTGACAGACTTTGATTTAGCCACATGTGCTGAGAGGAGAGTTACTTCTGAATCAGAGCTTGTGTTTCACTTTGGCTGAACTTTCCAATTAGTTAATGGCAGATGACGCAGATATTCAGTGATATCTGGTGCTATGATGAGTTCTGTGAAATTCTGTCATAACTCAGGAAGCAAATAGATGATTATAACTTCTATCGTGCTATCTTATCTTCTCTCTTATTAGGAATTAGTTTTGGGAATTAGTGTTGGAACATGCTGTGTTTCTTAACATTTGCATCAGCAAGAGAAGCAAGTTCTCTGCCACAGTGAAACTCCTTGTTCTATTATATCTCACCAGCCTCACATTACGTTATATTTTAAAGGTCTTACATGTGTGAAAAGGTATCTTCAGGCAATGTCACAGATGTGCACAGTTCAGAGCAGGAACCTGGAGGGTGGAACGTGATACCTGATCCTGGGTCAGTGTTTGGGGGCCTCCGACACATTCACACCACAGTCACTAAGAGAAACAAGAGACTCTGTCAGATCAAAACACTGAATCTGCATGTGTGTTGTACATGTTCAGCTCTACATGTAACAATACAGATTTTGGGATTAATTTGGCATGAATACAAGAAGGCAATTCCCTGCTGAAGGCAAGCAGGAATGTCGCTATGATTTCAGCATGGGGGTAATCAGATGTTTACACCTGGTTTGAGGCTGCATTAAACATATTAGACTTTATCACACTAGATTTATTTATGTCGCCATGACAGCAGTGTTTGTTTGTGCCTTTTTGCCAGCTGCTGATGGCGAGGAGTTTGTTAGCGTTCTTACTGAGCTGCTGTTTGAACTTCATGTTGCTGCAACACCAGACAAACTCAACAAGGTGAAACACACACACACACAAGAAATCTTAGCAAAACCAAACACACACAAATACACTGTACAGTTCTACATCATGTTTGAGTGTGAAAAACAAAAACTGGTTTACCCTGTTGGGGGCGTTTTGAGTCATTATGACCCACACAATTCATATTTTTAAAGAAATTTTAAAACACATTTTAACAGCAGTATAGCTGGTTTTCATCACAAGTAATGCTATGTTGTTTACAGCTCAAAAACACATTTAGGGCTAACTACCCCTTTAAGTATGTAACCAGAGGAAGCCAGCAAGGTCATCAACTTGCTGGCTTGTTATTCACAGATACTTTAAGTCAGTGGTTACCAAACTTTTTTAGTAACAACCCCCAAAATAACATACATTGGTGTTCACGACCACCCCCTCGCCACAACTAAGAGGTTTAATTGTGTGGAATATCAAATGAGTCATTCTGCAGCCATCCTTTAAATGTAAGGCCTAAAAATGGCCAGAATCTTCATAAATAAGGAGGATAGTGTTTTTTTGTTGGATTGTGTGAAAAGCATTGACAAAGCACCCAAATGCCAAAAATGATCTTTCCTCTTTAGTTTTAGGCGACCAGCATGTGCCATCATAGAAAATTAGAAATAACTGAGTTAGATTGAATCGATTAAAGCTGCATAATCAAATTCACATTTATAGAGCCGACATTAGCGTAGAAGCATGTATATGCATCTTATTAGCATACATCAAGATGGTGATCTCTCACTATGCAGCTCTGATGGGCGGTAATTATGCATCTTCAGGCTAGAATGAGGGCCCATGATTGGGTGAACAAGGTGGAACATCCTGTCACTACGGAGACAGTTGGCAGGGAAACGCAGGACAAGCCAGGAGAGACCTCACCTGGAGAGAGCAAAGAGGAGGAGAAGATGAAAGCTGGAGAAGAGCAGCAGGAGAGAAGGATTGAAGGGGAGGAAATGAAGAAAGAAGAGAAGGATGAACCAACAGAGAATGACCCCAGATCTGTAGAGGTGAGGTCATCTCAGTGTTTGTTATTCAACCCACTTCCTCTTCAGCTGTCACTGCCTGACTAAATTTTATGTACTTATTTAGTGTGTTTGTTTGTGTTCGTATCTTCATCTCCATCTCTGCAGGCAGTCTACCTGTCATCAGTAGGCAGTCTGGCAGAAGTGACGGCTCGCAGTATTGAGCAGCTCCACAAGGTGGCAGAGCTCATCCTCCATGGTCAGGAGTCGGAGAAACCAGCCAGAGACCAGGCACAAATTCTTACAAGGTACAAGTGTGTTTATGTGTGTTTACTTGTGTTGTAAGGGCATAAATAATACTTTGAAATTAGATTGTTAATTACATAGATGACTTACATAATATAGATGCGGTAGTCTATAATGTGAGAAGTGTGTTTAAGTGTTCATGTCTGTGTTTGGGATGACCGGGATGACATTTTAGACAAAGTGTGTTTGTGGGGTTCTTGTTTATATTACCTTATTAGAAACTTCTCTGGTCAATTACCAACCTTATCTCCAGTCCTTATGGATACCAAAGCCTGGCCATAGTTCTGGGGTTTTGTTGGGGTTAGGGCTCAGGTTTAGATTATACTCAAGTTAATGTCATAGTTTTACATTAACTGGTAATGGTTCAGGTTATAGTTAACGTTTTGGTTATACTGTTTATGATGAAATGCAGTGCAGTGTCTAGATCATGGTTTATGTGTGCTATGCATGGAGCACAATATAGAAGAATGATGTTTGCTATAAAATAATAATTTTCTTTTCATTTTAGGTTGACATGCGCCATGTGCAAGGAGGTGGATTGTTTGGCCAAGAAGTTTTCTGATACCTTGCTTCTAGTTGGGGTAGGTGAGAATATGTGTACATTTTCTGCTTGACTGTTATTCATCATCCTGCATGTAAAAAAGGCCAAAATCAGCAAAACACTTGCCTTTCTTGCTCTGTTTATCAAAAGCTTCTGACTTGTCTTCAGATCTAATCCTCAAATCCATTCACTCACAGTTCAATCTTTGAAGCAGATCACATACATATATATACACGTAAAAAATAAATGAGATGAGGATTTAAGATTTTTATAAATATGTTATATGTAGTTAAATCAAAGAACTTTAACCATGACTGAACAATATACCATAGATAGAAAACAATCTATAACAGACATCCCCTGTACAAGACATATTTAGCAATAGAAGTTTTCTCTTTGTACTTGATTTTTCTTAAATATAGTCTTAATTTCTACTCCAGACATTGAAGATTGTTAAAACCAGTGTTGCTGTCTTTCAGCCCCAAAGAAAAGCAGAGGACTTGAATCCATTTGTAGATGGTGTGCTGCTAGAGGTGAGACCTTTTTTTTATCAAATAATCATGATAATAATCAAGGAATTTAATTAATTGTGTATCTTTCTTTGCATTATGATGGTAGCTGAAGTCTAACATTTATTTGACAAAAGGGTGAGATGTGTTCAAAGACTTTAAAATTAAGAAAAAATCAAATTACATTTGAAGATGCACTTTAGACATTCTTCCACTGTTTTTGGTTGGTTGGTGAGCAAACCATGACATTGTATTATATGCTCCTCTTGTATCACTGCTTCTAAATGATAAGATGGTGATGACAATGATAAAGATCATGTTTTTTTCTGCAGGGTTCCAATAGTACCAACTACATCCATAATGCATTTCAGTTGCTGCTGCCAATCCTGCAGATCTCCCACATTCAGAATCAACAGTGCCAAGGCACAGCAGAGCCATGACAGCGCTAACACACATACCATCTGCTCATCGGCTTGTCTTAATGTATAGTTGTACAGTAAAGTGTAAAGTCTAGATATTACAGATTAAGTGCTTTTGTCATCAGTGAGTGCCATACAGCAACAACAGACAGATAAAAGAAAGAATATTAAGTCTTGAAGATAACAGATTAATTAAGTATTCATTAATGTAGAAATGGCAAACATGCAGGTTGTATCTGTGTGTCTACCAGCTTATATCTCTGAATTTTGTCTGTCTCTATTTTTGCTGTAAAGAAATTAAACTGCACTCAAGCTCAGTGAAACTTTATTCTGTGTAACAAATGTTTCTCCATTTTCTCAGACAGCTGAACCAAAAACAGAAAATTACAGATTGTATTGAAGAGATTAATGTAAATTGAGTTTTCTTTGCGCTCCGTACAGTTAATTGTTAAGAGAAATAACACTCATGGAAGTCTCTGTTTAACTGTTTTACTTTGGGTTTAAACTAATTTTCAGTATTAATAAATATACACAGTAATTTCTTGCTTGCATGTTGTCCTGTTAAATTAAATAAAGCAACACTACTTTATTTTTGGTTCTATTAGTGTGTGATTAAAAAAAATCTTTACATTAATTAATGTGGTGCAGTAGTTCCCTCATTATGCACATTAAATGTGCAATAGAAATAAAATAATATCTCATTTTAATTTCTATAATTAAAATGTTCAAAGCTTTCTATTAGAAAACTTGGTTCTTACTCTTAAAAAAGTGGTCGAACATGTTCTGTCTTGCCAAGAATTGGATGAATTAGATTATTCTTCGTTCAGTAAATGTGGACTTTCATCTGGTTAGCTTAGCTTAGCATAAAGAACGGTTGAAACTGCAAACTTCACAACAATTGCCAACAAATAATGTGGAATAAAGCATTATATTGAAATACAGGCTGTAAGTATAGCATTGTTTTTTTTCCTTTGCCTTCTTCTTTTATGATTCAAAAGTAGAAGCAACTATTTTGTGGCAACTTTGAGGTGCTCAAGTAGTGAGCTTGTGGTCACACAAGGGACTTTATGAACAGTTTCATTTTGTTTACATTATTATTTCATTCATTATAAATATATTGACATTGACTCAATTAAAAAAATACTTAATGTGGTATTCAAATTGAATGTTGGTGTGAGTATTAATAGTTTTTGTGGAACAAACAGATTGTGGAATTGGAAATTATCCAAAATGACCATTTTCTACTTCTAAGATAGAAAACAAGCCAGAATTGCTTTTTGATGAGGCTAGCCATAACTTGCAATCCAAATAAATAACAATGCATTATGCTGTATTTTGTCCATATCAACTCTACAGCAATATGTTGGACAGTTGTATCTGTATGCCTTATCTAAAAATTCACTAACTGAGAGACATGCCAATAAGTTTTATTACAGCATCAGTCATTCTCTGATTTCTCAGAGCTAGCAGCTAAGCTAACTGGTTGGTGTTTAACTGACATTACAATAAACATGCGTGTTTATCAATCTTTGTCCTCAAAATCAAAGGTTTTAGTGAATTGCCACTCATAAATCAACCACAGTATTAAAACCTCACAGGTGAAGATTAATAATGTTGATTCTCTTGTGTCATGCGATGTTGGGACGGAAAGTCTTGTAAAATCTTCGGATGTTATTTTGACCAGCCAAACATTCGAGGAAGGCAAGCACACCTCTCATTGCAACAACATTGCCTGATGGGGGCACTCTACCCCAGCAGGATAACATACTCACCACACACACAAAATATATATATATATATATACAGAAATGTCTTAGACAGTATATAACTCATCAACCCAGCCTCCAAACTTCACCCTTTTAAGTCTGATCAAGCAGGATGTGCCCTAACCAGCACAACCTTTGGACAAATCCTGCCACCAACCACAGTTCCTAAGAAATCTGCTGCCAACATTCCTACAACACACACCATGGGACAGATATCCCATGTTTGTGTCAGAGCCATTTGGCCAGCACAAGGGTGGAAAAATAAAACTGTTATTGCAGTTTTACGTAGAAGCTGGATATCTTTTGCTCTGCAGACATGGTCTTCTCAAAATTCCTTTTATATTACCCGTCTTTCTTCCTACAATTAAATCAAACTGAGTTACAGCTTCCAGAAGCTTCTTATTTAGCTCTTTGGCAGATAAATACTCCTATTTATTTCTACTTCCCCTCTTTTGATGCAGTTGATGCAGACATGACCTATAACTCAGCAAAAACAATCTAATTCTGCCCTATAAAAAACTTTAGATCCTTTCAGTCATAATCAAATTGGCAACGACTGTTTATCAGCCAAACATCTTCCTCCATATACAAGACAAATTGTCCTATAAACTGAAAATTGATTGGAAGTGAAGCAATTTATTTACTTTTGGACAGTCTATTAATACAGAAGTGTTTCCTAATAAAGTTCCTAAAGATAGTTTCAAGATGAGCTATTGAAAATAAACTTAATTTAAGCTTCAGATGGGTCAGATATTTTATTTTTATCAGAAAGGACCTTGGTAGGTCATTTTTATCTGTGATCCTTAACACCATTCTGCTGCTTCTCCAACACCCGACATGTTCCTCTGTGAGGCAGGGGGGTGGCTGCGATGATGCAAATGAGCTGAGAGGATTTAAAAAGGAAAAAAGTTTTAGGCAAGGCGAGACAAATTTATTTGTTTAGCACATTTCATGTACAAGGAAATTCAAAGTGCTTTACATAAAACATTAAAAGCATTACAGAGTGCAAGAAGCAAGCGTATTAAAAACAAACTTTAAAGGAAATAAAAGAAATTAAATAAAAACAATTAAAAAAAATAGATTAAAAGACCTAAAATAAAATAGATAAAAAGCACATAATATAGTTCCAGTGTGTGGAATTAACAGTAAAAGGAACCAAATATAATAAGTTTTAAATCCTGATTTAAAACTGCTGAGCTTCAGCAGACCTGCGGTTTTCTGGGAGTTTGTTCCACATGTGAGGAGCATAAAAGCTGAACGTTGCCTCTCCACGTTTAGTTCTGACTCTGGGAACAGAAAGTAGACCTGACCCTGATGACCTGAGGGGTCTGGCTGGTTCATAATAAACCAGAAGATCCTGAATGTATTTTGGCCCTAAACCATTCAGTGCTTTATAAACTAACAGCAGGATTTTGAAGTCAATTCTTTGACAGACACTGATATAAACACTGATAATAGATTTTTAGAAAAAAAATTGAAAACTATAAGATAACAGACATTATTATTATTAACTCTTTCAGTATGTATAAACATAGAAATATTGAGCTTACCTGTGTAAGAGTGATCAACATTTCCATCCGGCAGAGTCTCTATGTCCTCTGAAAAATTATATGTAAAGACAGTTAACACAAAGTCATAATGAACTTCATTAAATTCAAAGATGCAGACGTGTTTTAAATGAGTCTTTTGACCAGTGATCACTTATCAAACCTCTTCAAATTTTGTTTTTGAGGCCAAAACCTGTTTTAACATTAAATTTAGAAAGGATTTTAAAGTTAAAGTTCAGAAAAGGGTAAGAGGTTTAGCACTTGGTCATGATGGTGCAGTTAAGGAGTTTGGGGATGCATGTGTATGTGTGTCTCCTTACCTTGACTTTCAGCTTCCTGAATGGGTGGCAGTCCTGTTCATTGAAGGAAAAAACAAAGTGGCTGTTAAAGACTCAAAATATTATCTCACTTAAGTAATTTTGATGATGTTGTTTTTGGTAACTTACGTGACCAGAACTGAAATCCATATGATTTATGAGCTGTGTCTGTTGGACAATGAAGTTTGTTAGAAATTGCTGAACTGTTAGAGGAAAAAAAAAACTATTACCAGTTTACCTTTAGAAGTGCTGATATACGTTTGCTTGCCACCATCTAGGTGAAAAAGCATAATGAACATATATCACAAATATGGATAATTTGTTTCATAGACAGTGAACTATCTTCAGGAGCTCTTTCCTATGGTTTCCTCTAACTTTTAAGAGAATCATAATTCAGAGAAAACTGTGGTTAATTATTTTTTCATGTTTTTTAAAGGGCCAACTAAAGACTTCTTATTTTAAAAAATTGACTATTCTCACTGTTCTTTTCTTGGGTCAGACTTTAAAGAGTTAAAGAGGTTTTGTTTGAGTTTGCAATACAGTCATTTTTGATGTCATAACCTAAAAAAATATATTCTTGTGACTAAATCTAACCAGATATTTATATTCTTTAACTAGCAAGAAAGCCACTGGCAGCAGAATTAAGAGCAAAGTACATTTAGAAAGCATTGTGTTAAGCAGGAAGCAAACTGATTTCTCGCTTGACAGTCATGTGAAGCTTCACCACCAAATCCCTCTGAGCTCTATGTGGACGTTTTCACCGGTGATCAGCTGTGATTGTGTTACCGTTTAATAAAAACACAAACCCAAGAGAAATTTGAGTACAAGGGCATGAATCAGTTGATTATGGTTTGTGATGGTTTTAAAAAAAATCCTTGGAGATGGTGTAGAACAGGGAAAGGAAATGTCAAGTAGTAATAAAGGCATCTTCAGTGGAAGAACACTTTTTTTCTTATTTACCTTTTATCTGCTGGCTTGTAAAGTTGTAATCGGTGGGTTGTGTCTTACATTTTTCTGTAAAAAAAAACAAAACAAAAAGGATCATAAATATGCCATCTTTAAATCATCATAACTGATCTAGTGAGCAAGTGCTGTGTGTTTTTGTGTCTTACTGCTACAACATTTTCCCCTGTAGATTTCTTTGATCAAAGTTGCAGCTACAGTCAACAACACCACACACATCAGAGCCAGCCAGATCACCCTGAACATGCACCGCCACTCATCTGGAAGTCAGTAAGGGATTCAGACAGATACAAATATTTTACAAGAAAGGTCTGGGCATGCAATATCTTATTTTCATTATCACTGTTTTAGCTTAAAAAGGATACCCAGTTTTCATCATTAACTCTGGAAAAATATGAGATAGTTGTGGCCTTAGAAATGGAGAAGTTTTCAACAGAAACAAGAAAAATCAGTGCAGGAGGTGCAGAAAATGAAGGCAGAATGTGGTTGTGGAAGGACCGTGCAGCAATACGAAGAGAAAGAAACAAAGTCACAGGTGAGATTGGAGTCAAGAGAAGGAGAATTGAAGGAAATTTGTTCTATTGAAAAAAATGAGGCCACTAAAGGACTGGGAGGGAAGGCAGCATTGAATGAAATGGAAACAGATTGGCCAGTTTTCTTGTCTTTTATTGTTTCCTTTCTTATTCTCTCCCATCTCACAGTAAAGCCACACTAGCCACACGGAGAAAGAAGAAGCACCGCTCCCTATTTCTGACACCAACCGTTCTGTGTCCGTTTCCATGGCAGCTTTTCCTTTGCTGTTTCATTCAAAACTGTTTGATTGGTAAACCAAAGGAGACACTGGCTTTGATTGGTTGATTCAGATGTGGGCAGGAGAGAGAAACAGCAGTAAAGTGCCTCCTTCTGTCTTTCATCATCACCCATTTCACCTTCCTCCTCCTCAGGTAGGTGGAGGTTCAAGGAGTTATTACTGCGACCATACAAAGTGAGATTCAGAGTTTCTGTGGGGTTGAGCTGAAGCTTGACTGACACCTCCAGATACAAAGCTGTGAATGGAAAAAGCCTAAAATTATCTTCTGATGTTTAAACAGGACAAAGAATCTACAGCCATGATTGTAATGTGAAAGAGAAGAGTAACTAAAACTAAATGCTTCCATGCTCACAATTTCATGTTTTTATAATGCTCAATAAATATTAGTGACATTAGAGCTCAGACTGTAATCTCTAATTTAAAAATGTCTAAAAGTGCAAATGCACTTTAGTGGATTAGCATATAAGTAAAAGAAGTAAAAGAAAAAGTGTGTTCTGTGTATAACATGTAGAAAAATGTGTTATTAACAGCTCAGCTGAATATTAACATAATTGGAAATTATATACATTCATTCTAAATCATTCCAGATGAAAAGTGATGAGTCATGCTGGTGATCTTTAACTTTCTACACATGTCATATAAATATGATTGACAGTGAAATTAGCTAGTTTTAAGCTGTTTACTGTTCACAGTATATCAAAAAATAGATCTCTAAAAAAAAATTAGGTGTAAACTATATTCAACAAGTCTCTGATCAGCACAGTGGGATCCAAAACCAGAAGTGTATTTTGAGGCAATTAGCATCTCACCTAATAAATAGTTAGCTAAAGCATACTTAAGCATATGTGTTTTAACTGGTATCTATCTAAACAGGCCAGCACTAGCATTAGCTCATGGCTTTAAACTTCTTGTCTGAATATAGTCCCACCTAATACTAAAGGACCAGTGGCAGCCCAACAAAAAACAAAGCGATGTGACAGTAGTCACGTCTATTTGTGTATAATAAACTGTGCTGACAACCTGTGTTAAGATGTGCAGTACCTGAAGATGAGATCCTGCTAAGTAATTCTTCCATATCATTGTCTGCATCACACATGAACCAGTTCATTTTAGGATCGTCTCCAACACTCCAGGTTTCTGGCGCTGAATCTGTTAAGCTGTTTTTATCCTCCTGTGTGCAGATCCGCTTCCACTTCTCATCATGTAAAGTTAAAGAAGGAGCGCAAATATCTTTTCCCTTGTTGTCAGTAATTCCAGGCCTCCCATCTCCTTCCATCTTTACCTGATTTCCTTGTTCACAGGGTTGGTAGGGAGAGCAGAGAAAGTTCACTTTTGACACTGAAAGGATAAACAGTGTAAAAATTCAGCAAGGTCTCTAGGCAACATGAGGCAGGAAAACAAAGTGCTCTCAAGTCACAAATCAGAGCGAGATCTTAAAATGGAAGCTGTTGCCTCCAGTTTGTATCTGACAGGGAGAGACAGACAAGAGAAGTAAGAGAAAGAGAGACGAAAAGAAGAAAGGCAAACACCATGACTACAAAAGGTGAAAACAGGCCTCTCTCATAGATAACTGTGTTTTCAAGGCAACACAATACAGAAACGTTTTCAAACAGTTGTCAGTCAATGTGGCTCTGATCTTTATCTCAGAAAGATGGAATAAGACGAGAAATCACAAACATCACATAAAGAGGAACGAAACAAAAAGCATAAAAATATAAAAAGATTACTACTTGTAGAACTTGACTTTGATGAGACGTTTGAACAAATCACGTAAATACAGAAGAATAAGTAAGCAGGTCTTCCTTGTTAATGCCTCATATGGATATTAGCTGCGGTAAAGTGAAGCATGTGGACATTGAGACATATATACACAGAGACAGAGCAGTATATGTCCATCTGAAGTTGTTCTAGATGACCTACCTCTGTATAATGTGAAGAATTCTGGGATACAGATGATGAAGGTGAGGATCACGAGGAGGAGAAATTTAGTTAGCACAGCTTTTGTCATGGCTCTGAAGTAAGGCTAGACAGAAAGACATGTGCACTTGCTCACGGTAACAGTCTTGTCATGTGGCTCATGTATCCTTCCTTCTTAAGAAATGCACAAAAAACTTGCCTTGACATCTTGTCTGTGTCCATAGGAGTAGCTCTGGTAGACTTTCAAGAAGCCCTCATGATTTTGTTCATAATTCATATACAGGAAGGCGACAAGGCATGTATATTACACCAAGCAACTTCACTTCCTATTGCACTTCCTGTCATTTTCTCAGAAAGATTGAGAAATGGAAAGCGGTGTGGAAAACAAAGAGTTTCTGTCAGCTGAATGTAAGTACAAAGAACTTTGTTTTTTCTCTTTTGGTGCTGATGTGTAAGAGAGATGGTAATTGACTTTGTTCTTCTGAAAGGAGAACTTGAATTTAGATCTAGTGTGAACATTACAGAGTACAATTGTAGTAGGAAGTTTAAACAATAATATTGGACAGAAATATAAAGTGTAAACACAACTATGGTAGAACCGCATAATACAAACCACGATTTACATTGTAACATGCTGAAATTTACTGTGTATTCTTTCAAACTTACAGTAAAACTTTCTGTAAAAAACATTAAAAATACTGTCAGTTTTTGCTTGTATAGCGAGAGTAGAGTAGAGCATATGTTTGGGAATTTTAGGATTGAGAAAAAAATAACACCAAGTATATTTAGATGTTTTAGGTACCTACTAAGTATTTTCTTGGAGTGGAAAAACAAAGTAATATATGTATGAAATATAGCTTAATTTCTGTTCCGAAATATGTTTATTATTTCAACTTCACTTCAGTTACAAAGAAAGACATGCAGTTATAAAAATCCAACTTTCTCCTCTTTATTTCATGTATCCACACCTTACCTGAGTATCTTCCTTACCTTCTTACATATATTTATATTGTACTTCAGGGGACTGGCTCATCATCACACATTACTAACATTTGTTGGACCTGACAGGGTTAAGGCCAGGAACAATTAGTTTCAGTGTGTCTGGGGTCAGTGGATTGTACCATCATTTTTCAATGGTCTTGTCATAGTTCGCGGTTTGTTCTTGTTTCTTGTATTTGGCTTTTGTTATTTTCATGGTTTATGTTCTTGGTTTCTTGTATTTTGGGTCATGTTTAGTTCCGTATTCTTTGATTCCTGCTCATTAGTTCACCTGGGTTAATTGGTTCATTCTTCTCACCTGTGCCTTGTTAGTTCCTTCAATGTATTTAAGCCATTGGTTTTGGTTCCTCTATGCCAGCTCATTGTTGTCGTTTCCCTGTGTTCCAGTCTGTATAATTTATTCCTTGTTCTTTGGAATTACACCCTGTAGGATCAAATTCGCCTGCCTCCTGCCTTATCTTCCTGCATTTGGGTCCTCAGCTCAGCCGTACCGTGACAGGTCTAGCTGAGTTTGAAATCGTGCAGACAAATCCTTCATTATTCCATCAAAACAGCACTGTGGTTTAGAAATGGTACAATTAAAACCTCACTTTTTCTCCTCTAGTCTTTCTTCTCATCTGGCCTACTGGTTAGATGGTAAGAAGTAAAATTCTGAAGGATTTTTTTCTTTGTAAACTACTTAAGCTTGAAGTTGTTGATTTTGGAGAAGGTGTACCGTTTTTGAATAGCATTCTCTGCATGCTGAAGCAAACCTTTGTCTTTTTGAGTATGTCTTTTGCATTGCCATGGTTGTTAAGTTCCTCCACTAGTGGGCAGTGCTGAGTTCAGAGTTCACTCCTGCGAGCAGACATCACTTTCAGAAATTGTTTGGCAGCAGTAATGCACCACAATAAAGTTGTTTCAAACCATCCAACAAGTCCTAAACATTCTCATTCCTTCTTCAAAAGCTTGCTTAATTTCTACAGTTGATGTCCTCGTCTTCATTCTTCTGCTTTTTTCCCCCACTTCCTGATCCTCTTCTTCATCTCTGGTTTGTTTCTTTCGCTGGTCACATGTCAGCTATTCTGCTCAGCACTGCCCCCAAGATTTCCAGTGGTATTGCTTCTTCTGCGTCAAGCCACAGATGGCTAAGCTCCCTGAAAATGGACCAAATTACGAGCATAAGTGACGCAGGAGATGGACGAAACTGTCCGTCTCTCTGCATGTTTGTCTTCTTTGGCGAGCATAAATAAGGCTCAGTAAAGGTGGATTTATACTTGCACGACGTCTGCATCACCGTGTATGTTCGCAGAGGCCCGACACCACCTCTTCCGGACCTGAAGTGCAACCCTGCTACGCAGACGGTTACGCGCAGGTACTCCCTTGTGATTGGTTAGTTTGAGATCACGTGTTGCCGGATATCTGGATCTTCTTGCTGAATTTGTGTAATAACCGCCATTTTTAAAAACAACACTCAATGGATCAAATTGATGAGAGGCTGAATTATTTCTTCATTGTCTTCCACAAGCTAATAAAGACACTGAACCATACTGGACGCTATTGTTGTTTTAAAACAGAAAATACATAAAGGAACTGAACTGAACTACCAAAAGAATTCCAACATGGTGAGTTTACCGGCTGATACCTCCCCTCCAGCCACGTTCAGATTAGGAGTCAACACAACACCAAAACGACGTGTATTAAGTGCGATAGCACACTCAAGAGCGTCAGCTATGCCATTACCGACCATATGCAGACGCCGCGCAAGTATAAATCCACCTTTTTACTTGTGTGGCGTCTGTGTCAGGTCGGTTACACCATCACCAGCATAGGCTCTGCATGAAGGTGGATTTATATTTTCATGATGTCTGCATGCATTTGGTTATGGCGAAGCTGACACTAGTGATCGTGCTCTCACACTCGAGCATAGGGGTTTTGGTGTCGTGTTGCAATTTCTCCTCCTTATCTGCAGGTGGCAGCAGGGGTAGTACTGGCCGGTAAACTCACCATATGGCACAAACTGATGCTGCATAGTGGAGCTGACGGTCAACGTGGCCGCCATCTTGGATGGGTCTCCAATGCACCTCCAATGCATTTATTTTTAAGGTATATGCCCAACTACAATCATCAAAAAAAACAGTAATAATCAATAACATTAACACACTTTGAGAGCTGTTTGATCGGGACAGTCAGAGTCATAAAATATATACGTTTTGGGGGTAAGTAAGGAAATTATATACCAATTTGTCCCCACAGGTAGGCTATAAAAGGTAAGTAAGGTAATAACTGTATAGCCATATATTTTTCTAATGGTACGCTATAAAAACTAAGTATTATATTGCGCGGGTTAATGCTGAACAAAATACGGGGATAGTTGCTGGCGCTGTCTTGACTCGGGTTGGTTCTGAAGCTAGCCTGGAATGTGGAGACCCATCCAATATGGTGGCGATACTGCATCTCGTTCTAGCGTGAGGCATCTATGTATATTATGTCTATGAAACTCACCAGGTCGGTGTTCTTTTGATGGTTCACTTCAGTTCTGGTATGTATTTTCTGTTTTAAAACAACAATGGAGTCCAATATGTTTCAGTGTCTTTATTACCTTGTGGATAAAAACGAAGAAATAATTCGATCAGCCTCTCATCAGCTTGATCCATTGAGTGCTGTTTTTAAAAATGGCGGTTACCACACAAATTCAGCGAGAAGATTCAGAAATCCGGAAACTTGTAATCCCAAATTGATCAATCCTAAGGGAGTACTTCCGTGTAACTGTCTGCATAACAGGGTGCATGTAAGGTCTGGAAGAGGTGGCCGGCATAGATAACGTATGTGTGACCTACGCCAACAAACACAGCAGTCAATTGCCTGAATGTTTGAATACTTTTGTGTAAAACAAAACAAACAAAAAAAAAACAAACAAAAGAAAATCTAAATCAAAGAAATATGTTGTTTATTTTTTAAATTAATCTATAAATAATAAATATCTAAAACTACAAATTGTGATAAACTATAATAATTGGGTTTTATTTTATTTTTTTGTGTGTTGAAAAAATAAGTAGAAAACATCCATAATTACGTAAACAATCTCATAATTATAAGATGCTAAATTATTTTGATAAGTCATTATTTTTTATTAAAAATGTTAATCATAAGAAATATTCACTGCTACCTACCACTAATATAGTCATTGTAGAGGTAATAGATATCTTGGCTGTTGCTGAGATTAATCAATCTTAATGTTTTTCTTTTGTATGATAAATCTTCTCAGAAAAAAAAAAAAACATTTTTCTTTTGTACTGTCTGACTTGATCTCTTTTGGTTGTTTGGCATAGCTCAGATTTTATGGTTGAGTTGAGAGCCACTTATCTTGGCAGGCATGAACACAAACAACACACACACACACACACACACACACACACACACACACACACACACACACATACATACAGACTCAGAGAACAGCACATCCTCAAACCTATAAACACAGTGATGAGCATGGCTGGCAGGTGGAGCCTTATCTCTACTCCACAGCAGTCTGCTGCTCTCAGGACTCAGTCAGCAGCTTATGGAGGAGGATAGAAACTGACAACAATTTAAAGAAGAAAAAATTCACTTTCTGTGCTTTTAGGCTCAAACAAATATGCTTGATACTTAAGAGTCTTTCCAAACACTGAATGCAGGCAGAAATGCATTTTATGGCAACAAGTCTCATTAATTCAGGATTAAAACAATTACTTGAAGTTGTGCATGCAGACATGATTTAGTGTTCAATTCACAATCAAGATGAAAAACACAGGATGAGAATTGTTTCATGAAAACAAACTTGCATTAATGCATTATTAGACCACAGACCTCCATTAGATTATCTTTGTTTTGTCAAATAGCAATTAAATCTCCTTTGCTTTAATAAAATGTCTTTCTATCACAGTTAATTAATCTATATATTAATAACAGCTTTGCAACTCTGCAAAGGTGATGCTTTTAGAAAATGATCATTACAAAGGATCTAATTGCCCATGTTGCCCATGGTGTTAAAGGGGGCCAGCTGGTAGGTTTCCATGAAATCTGCTCAAAAGAACACAGGTATGGAATTACCTCTTTGTCTTCTTTGCTGTGTGATTGAAAAACTGAGATTCATTAAAACATTAGTCATAACTGGAAAGTAAACTTTCTTTTACCAGCATAACCCCAGGCTCTGAGCTGCACTTTGCTGCAGCTGGTTGAGTGGAATTTCTAATTCTGTGCCAGACAATGGTTTAAATTCATATTGCGAATATTTATGCTCCTGAGTAGTAATTCCTTATGTGTTAAAAATTCAGTGGATTCCTTTTAAGCTTTCCCATCTAAACATCTCACTATTATATAGTCTCATATTAGGGCTACCAGGATAATTGCTTTCAATTATTGATTTAACCAAATATGCCATTTAAAAAAAATAGCAAATCACTACAAGTTTACTTTTAGACTCTGAACTTATAAAAGTTTAAATGAATTCTATTACCTGCAATAATCCCTGGCAGAACTTTAGGAGTTTAGTGTTGTCTGTAATGCATATCAACTTTCATGTTTTGGCTCACTTTAAGAACATTTGAATTATGTATGGAAATGAACAGGGTGCTTTGTTCCATGATGATCTGTCTTGTTGTGAAGCCTGAAACATCTGTGATGTTCAGCTAACAACACACATCTATCATTTCTAACACAGCAGTCAGAGGCTTTAATGATGAACACAACACCGCGCTGCAAATGCTTACAGAGCAAGAAATGTGTGTGTGTGTAAAGAGCAAGAGTAAAATCTTGACTGCTGAACTTCTCTAGATTCAGTCATTTTTTTTTCGCTATAACGAGCATTAACCATAAACCCTGTTGGATATTCTCACAGTTTGCAGTGTCATTTTCTTCTTGTGAGATACAGAGCCCTGCAGAGACTATGTTTTAAGCTGTGCAGTACTTCAGAAACCCGCTTTAGAGAGTTTAGCGATAGAATGTAACAGCATGTTGAAATTAAGGATTTAGGTACAAAGGAAAGTATTAGAGAACAGGTGATGCTCGGTAGGCTTAGTGTTCTGGTAGCACTTCAGGCATTAGATGAAAGATATTTGATCTTCTCCATCATTTTCTCACAGTGATGTCTGAACTCAGTCCCTGGATTTGCTTTGAATGCACACAATCATGTTTTCAGACAGAAAAAGGCATTAGAGATTTAAAAAATTCTCTTTCATCCATTACGTCAGGAGAAGAGTTAAAAACATCACATGAATTTCTTTTTCTTCTTCTTTCTTTCTTTTTTTTTTGTTCACTGAAGGAAGTTTGTGGCTGTTGAGATGCATCAAAAAATAATTAAGGGGTTGTTGAATTGTTTTTGTGTATCCATTCCCATTTCTGGGAGATCTTTAGTTAATAAATAAAAAAATTAAATAAATAATCTTTCTTTTTTTGTTTTTAAATACACTCACCAGCCACTTGCTAGTACCAGCAAGGACCCTCTTCTGTCTTCAGAACTATCTTTATTCTTGGCAGCTTAGATTACCAAGGAGTTGGAAACAGTACTCAGATTTTTTGTTCCATATTGACATTATAGCTTCACAGTTGCTGCAGGTCGCAAAACTGCTCTACTGGGTTGAGATCTGGTGGCTGTGGAGAGTACTGGAGTACAGTGACGTGATCGCCATGTTCAAGAAACCAGTTGAAAATGGTTTTAATTTTATGACATGGTGCGTTATCCTGCTGGAAGTAGCCACCAGAAGATGGTATACTGTGGTCATAAAGAGATGGACATGGTCAGCAACCATACTTACATAAGCTGTGCTGTTTAATTATGCCCAGTTGGTACTAAGAGGCCCAAAGTGGGCCAAGAAAATATTCCAGACATTATTACACCACCATCAGCCTCAACTACTGACACAAGACAATGCTTTCACAACTGAATGTTGCAGCTGAAATTGCGATTCATCAAGCCAGAAAATGTGTTTCCAGTCATCTATTGTCCAGTTTGGGTGAGTCTGTGTGAATTGTAGCCTCGGTTTGCTGCTCTTAGCTGCATACTTTGGTTGTAGTTATTTGAGTTAATGCTGCCTTTCCATTATCTCCAGTCTCCATCAGTCTTCCCATTTTCCTCTTACCTCTGACATCAACAAGGCATTTTTGTTCAAACAACTGCGGCTCACTGGATATTTTCTTTTTCAGACCTTTCTCTGTAAACCCTAGAGGTAGTTGTCTAGGAAAATCCCAATTCAACAGTTTTTAAAATACTCAGACTAGCCCATCTGGCATGAATAACCATGCCACGTTCAAAGTCACTTAAATCCCCTTCTTTCCCCATCCTGATGCTCAGTTTGCACTCCAGCAAGTCATCTGATTATGTCTACACAACCTAATGGATTGATTTGCTACCATGTGATTGGTTAATAGCAAGGAACTGAACCGTTGTACCTAATGAGTTGACCAGTTAATGTGTATACTTGCTGTATTTTTACGCAAGTCTGACTCATATAAAGATTTACATTTAGGGAAATACCAGTGTTACTACATCTAACCTGACCCAACTTACGATTGCATGTTAGATTTTGCATCAGACATACAGCTGAATGAAATTACTCTGCAAGTATGAAAAAAAATGCCACTCTGGAACATTATGCCTTACCATTTCAATTTGTAACCTTTCTTCCATCTGTGATGTGATATCTCATCTTTTCTATCCTTCATAGACATAAAAGCAATGTGGTTCCTGGGATGATGGTGTCAGCCAGTATCTGTCAGTCAGCCACTTTGGTTCAAACTAAAACATGTATTGTGAAGATTGCTCTAACATATTTTACATATATGATTAGTCCCCAGAAGATCCTTCATAGAGCAAAGTTAACCTCCCAGCTTTTCCCCTTGCCACAACAACAAATTATTGTTATTGAGAGTTTACTGTGTTTGCAAATATTGGATAGACTGTCATGATTTTTTAGTTAAACAAAAAGTAAACCTGAAGGCAGCCATGTTTCTTTTCAATGTTTACATACAGAGGTTAAAACTAAAAGAGTCCCATTTCCAAATTCTGACTTATAGCTTCTGAGGTTTAGTAAATGCAGCAGGATGTGAAATTGTGGGTGAAGATAAAGATGGGGAGGCTGAACAAGTTGACTCTGAACTCTGTGACAAACCTGACTGGCTCACTTTTGTCCTTTTTGCACATAAGAACCATGACATTATTGAGTTGATCAGTCTGTTGAAGTGGTGGCATTCAGTCATTTAGGCACGGCACGATTTTTGAAAAATGTTCTTGATTACTTCATTCATGCTTGTGAAAGTGACAGGAAGGGCCACATGCATGCATGGAGCCAAATATTGTAATAAAGCTTTGGAGGGTTAAAGTTAATCAACGCTGTTATTTGTATATTTATTTAAATAAGATAACTCTGCTGGTTAATGCCACTGCTACACTGCTGTACATATCTATTAATACGACTCTAGCAGTTCACATTTGTGCCATATTGAACGTGGTTGGTAAATATTAATAGGTCTGACCTAATAAGATTTTCATCTCCGTATGTTACTGTAAAGCACAAGGGGGTCTTTCACACTTTACACCAACACGCTCAGTTGTCAGCAGAAAAAAGTGTGTGTGCAACTGACTTTAATGATATTGTCAGACCATGTTGGCCACATGCATGAAGAGGCTATGTTAAGTTAAAGTTTTGGATTTGTTAATAACTTTATACAACCAAATGTGTGCTCTTAAGAACAGTTAACACAAGCTTTTCCTATAATATATCCTCTTTAAAACTGTATACATGCCGCTGATATTGTGCTCTTTAACTATGTATTGACTATTGAAGGTATTTTTAAACAATCACCAAGTGTTTTAAACGGCAAACCTGTTAAATAATGGGAAATGAAGTATGGACAGTGAGCATGTTTTTCCATTAAAAACAGGGCAAGAGGAGGAGGGGGCGGAGGAGGAAGAGCTATGAGAGTGTTATGATTTAGTGCTGTGTCAGCAGTAAGGCGTCGTCTGGCTCTCCTCAGACGAATCTGCTGGGAAGTTTTATGACTTTTATGGAAAAATTACGACTTTTCACAAAGAGATTATGATTATGAGCGATACTTTAAAGGTGATGAAGAGCTCCAGACCCATCCTGCTCGTGCTCTAGTGGGCGTGTTTATCTGAATCGCAGTGTTTTACAACATAAATGCATGTTCTGATGGTAGGATGACACCGAATCTTGCTCTTCACTTCTTTGCTATGTTGATTACAAGAAAATTCAGAAACTCTGCTCTTGATGTCCCTTTGAAAATTTCAAGGCTTTCCCTTACGTGTGTGTGTATGTGTGTGTTGGGAGAGGCTATATATGGCACTTTAAAGGTGCCATGTTTTGTGCTTTCAAGGGATGATGCATCCTCTAAAGTGGGCTAAAGTGGGGTGAATTCATAGTGCTGTGAACCATCATAGTCTGCCTCCCTTTTTGTTCTCCCTCCTCTCTCTCCTTTCTCCTCTGCTGTAACCTTTCTACTGAGAAAATGCCATGTCAATAAAAGCTTTTTAACATGAGGAAAAAAATCAATGTGTTCTGATTGCACCTTTTTTCAAGGGAACGAATGAGTGGTTTTGCTTCGACTCGCTGGTTTGTTCTACAAGAAGCAGGTTAAAAGATGGAAAGAAAAAAAAAAAAAAAATCAAAGCAGGATAGAAGTAATGGAACACAATGTACTCGTACCTGGACACTGAAATACAGATTCACAGACTTTCTGAGAAATACCATAAATGTTTTTACTCGTTAACTGCAACACTTTACACTTTAAAATGTGTTATTGGTCCCACCATTAGCTTTTATTGTCCTGAGTGGCAAAGAAGTCTTGCAGAGAGCACAGCAATATAATGTCCAGTAAAAATCATATAATAAAAATAATACAAACATAATAAACCATGTCAATAAAAAGACTAAATTAAAAGTATAATAATAAAACACATCACACTATATAGGTTTCTATAGCAGTTAGGCTGACCAGAGAATTTAAAAATATTAAAAATGTAGCTACTTTATTTTCATTATTGTGTGATTATTCTCTTTACAATGTTTTTTGTGACAATGTTTTGTAAGGCTCAAAAGTTATTGGTATCCATGCTTTGCCTCAGACTCTTTGAATTCATTGATATATTATGTAATATATCAATAAACTAAAACTCTTTACTCTTTTTTTTTTTATTTATTTATTTTTTTTTACTTATCCACAACTTAACAGACAGACAGACAGACAGACAGACAACTTTATTTATCCCCGAAGGGAAATTGCGTTGTTACAGTAGTCCAGTGTCATACGTGGCATAAACTATGAATAAAAAATAGAAGTAAAATATACAATATAAGTAAAGTGGAATAGAAGTAGAAATAAAATAAAGATAGAAATCCAGAGTGGAATAAAATTAGAAATAAATAAAATATGAATACAGAGTGGATTGGCAGATAAAGTGCAGTGGCAGTAATAATGAAACTAGCTATCAGATATTAATATGTCAATATGACTATGTAAATAAAGGATGTGCAAAGATGATACAGAATGTTGGATGTGCAAAGGATACAAATATTGTATAGTTATATGATATATAATATCAAGCGACAGTTATAGGTTGCAGTAAGTTCAGTGGTTGGCTTAGTCCAGTTGTGTGATCATGGCTTTGGCAGAGGTGGATGAGTTATGGAGTCTTATTGCAGCAGGAAGGAACGATCTCCTGTACCGTTCCTTAGAGCAGCGGGGTTGGATCAGTCTGCTGCTAAAACTGCTCTTTAACTTGTCCAGTGTGTTATGGAGGGGGTGGGAGGGGTTGTCCCTGATTGCCAGCAGTTTTGCCAGCATTCTCTCCTCCACCACCTCCTCCAGGGTGACAAGTTTAGAGCTGACAGCAGACTCTGCCTTTCTGATCAGTTTCTTCAGTCTGTTGGCGTCCTTTGCCTTGATGCCCGCACCCCAGGACACTACAGCAAAGAAGATGGCGCTCGCCACAACAGACTGATAAAACATCTGCAGCATCTTATTGCAGACGTGGAAGGACCTGAGCCTCCTTAAGAAGTAAAGCCGGCTCTGCCCCTTCTTGTAGATGGCGTCAGTGTTGGTGGACCAGTCCAGCTTATTGTTAAGTGTGACGCCTAGATATTTGTATGAGTCCACTGAGTCCACATCCGTCCCATTGATGCAGACAGGAGAGGGCAGAGGCTTGTTCCTCCTAAAGTCCACCACCATCTCTCTCGTCTTCGCCACGTTCAGCAGTAGATGGTTCTCCCCACACCACCTCACAAAGCGGTCCACCAGGTCCCTGTACTCCGCCTCCCTCCCCCCCTCCACACATCCCACAATGGCCGTGTCATCAGAGAATTTCTGCAGATGACACGACTCAGTGCAGTACTTAAAGTCTGATGTGTATGTGGTGAAGAGGAAGGGAGACAGCACAGTTCCCTGGGGGGCCCCAATGTTACTGATCAGACGATCAGACACACAGTTCTGTAATCTCACAAACTGCGGTCTGCCCATCAGATAGTCGTCTACCCAGGCGACGAGGGGAGCACTCACCCACATGTCCAGAAGTTTGGCCTTCAGCAGTCCAGGCTGGATGGTGTTAAAGGCGCTGGAGAAGTCGAAGAACATGATGCGGACTGATGTGTCAGGTCTATCCAGGGAGGAGTAGGCCCTCTGCAGCAAGTAGATGATTGCATCATCAACCCCAACATGGGGCTGATATGCAAACTGGAGGGGGTCTTGTGATGGGCCCACCAGTGGCCTGAGGTGCGCCAGAACCAGTCTCTCCATGACCTTCATGGTGTGAGAGGTCAGTGCTACTGGCCTGTAGTCCTCCAGTGCAGTAGGACGTCCTTTTTTGGGCACTGGGACCAGGCACAATGTTTTCCAGAGCACTGGCACTCTCTGAAGGCGTAGGCTCATGTTGAAGAGGTGCTGGAGAACTCCACAGAGCTGACCGGAACATGCTTTCAGCACATAAGGGCTGAGTCCGTCCGGTCCAGCGGCTTTCCTCTGTTTGAGTCTCTCCAGTTCTCTCTTCACCTGGCTGGATGTGATGTGGAGTCCAGACTGGGGGGTGGGGGGTATAGCAGGTTCTGAGGTGGATGTAAGCAGTGGGCTGGGGGGTGGAGGTGACAACAGAGGTGCGAAGAGGTGTCTGCAGTCGGAGGTGGGGAAGAGCTGTGGGGGCTACTAACGCTATTGGTTATTGCTTCATTTTATACCCAATCCTGACACCCTTGCCCTTTCACCAATTATATGAATACTGTAAACTGCTGTATTTCACTGCCTGTCTGAAATGCCTCAGTTCAATTTTGAGTTAATTGTATTTTTTCTTCTTTTTTTTTTTTTTTTGCCCATTTTTAGTGGCCCATTGGTGAGGCCTTTCAATTCATTGTAATTTATTTATAAGGTTATCTACAAATCTCTAGCCCTCCCACCCTCTGACACATCCTAAATGCTCTTCAGTCATTACACAATTTAATTTTGTCTCTCACCCTCTCAGTTCACCAGATGCATGCTAAAGACCCCCATGTGTTAAAATCTGAAGCACTGTATGGCAGTTCTGCATGAATACTTATAAGTGGCAATGTCCTCTAAACGCTCCCCATCATGTTATTATCCCACCTGCCACTGCTTAGTCCCTCTGTCCAGCAAGACCTCCCACATATTCTTCTCTCTCTCTCATCTCTCTGAACTCATTCATATTCTAAGTCTGTTTCATCCTGCAATGCTTCTTTTATCTTGCAATGACTTTAACTGTTTAACTGTTGGCATGCAGGTTGTAAACTGTCCACAGTTATTCAGATGCCAACTTAGGCTAAACAAAAAAAAAACTAACATAGGTTTACAAACAATTCCTCAGCTTTTATTGAGTTTACATCTCAACATTTATTTGTTTTTTATGGATATTACTCTGCCACCTTTCCTCGTTCTCCCATTAGTGTTTGAGTCAAGCACATCATATGTTTTCTGTGTGTTAATTTGGAAAGCTGTGAGTGCATTTACGTAATACATGATGTGGGCTATGTCTCAAACTGAACATGGCAAAACAACCAGGAATAATCAGTTTGACCACTATTACAGTGGAAAGTAGCTAAATTCTACCAGTGAAGGAAAGATAACCGGATTAAATCTCACGCCACATCATCTGAAATGGGATTTGGATCAGGAATCTAAACATTTATCACAATGGCACAAACTTTTCTTTTTTTCAGTTAGAAAGGTTAGTGCTAAAGTGCTTCTATTGTGTTATCTTTGAAAGCCTTTATTATTCAAATATGGTGAATCTAAGTGCATGTATAAAGCTTTTTTTGAACTGCTCATTCTTCGCCTGTATTTTTAGTTGTGACTAAATATAGTCACTTCTCTGATCACAGAGACGCTTAAAGGCAGAGGGGAAGGTTTACCTTACACTAATTTCTTCTTTGTCTCATCCTTCTCTGTCAATATATATTGTTTATTTTTTGGACAGAACAAAAATGTGTTTCACTTTTTCTTACAATAAGAAAAGAATGAAACCAGAACCGATCAAGTGTCGACCACTTGATTAAGTACTTTAACACTGTTACTTTGCTTACATTCAGTTAAGGAATTTGCCAAAATTTTACAATGTGTCCCACCTCTGATTGTCTCAAATTTCTCCTGTTTCACTTTTCTTATTAAATTGCATGGTCTGTCTACCTCTGTCCTTTTTCAGTGGTCCCACGGGTTTATGTATCAATGATTTGTGGGGGTATAAGGTAACCTTCCTCCTACTAACCAGAACAAGAGCCTGCTGGATAATGTAATAATTCAAGGCCTAAAAATGCTGTTAGGATGCAAAAGTATTTTGTTCACAGCAGAGACAAGGACAAGAGAATATTACAGCAGGATGTGTTTGCAAAATGTCACATTTGGGCATAAAATATTAAATTGAATAGCTAACGGTCCTGGGTTATATTCTCTGCAACCAAATTTGACATAAACTGATTTCTGGCTCCAGTGGAATAAAATAAAAAAATTTCTGTACAATCTGTAATCTGATTGTAATAAATGAATTCTCTTTTCATTTCTTATATTTGTCCTGTTTCTTTATCATCCCCCACTAGAAGAAGTTCTCCAAGTCTTTTCAGCTTTAGAAATATAATTTTTTTACTAATGTCCCCAGTTATTTGCTCCAAGATATTTATGTTCTATAGTGTCAAACCACGTATGTCATCAACAAGCAGTGAATTCCCTCAGGTGTGTTGCATTTGCAGGGTATGCTGGAAAAACAGCTTCAGAGAGGAAAGTGAGTTTAAGATGATAAAATCATAGAGCCTGATCGATCCAAGACTTGCATCTGAAAGCAGTATTACAGCTAATTTCTATATCAAGGAAGACATCTTACCTTCCTATCAGTGAGTTGTTTATTTGCAAATCTTTACATACATCTGCGTGTACAGCCAAGTTGCAAAGCTTCACTGCAAGTCAAGTTGTTCTTTTCCACAGTAAACGCTCCCCATGAACACTGAAATGCCTTGTTTGTAATCCAAGGAGCATATTCCTGAGGATTCTTCATGGAAAGAGTTGCTCCTAGTGGCCAAATCTATTACCGATTGGATTGTGCAGAAATCATATTTGTGGTTTTTCGTGAAATATAACAAAACACTTTTATGCTCATTGACCAATTAAGCCAGGAGTAAACACTGCTACTCCGTCCAGTTGGGTTTCCTTGTTCTTTTCTTCTCTGTTGCTGTTCACTGGTTTGTGGTAGATTTCAATGCCAACCAACACTGCTTCTTAGAGGCTGGTCACCAGTCAGAGACATTGATGGAAGCTGAGCCATTTTACCCTCGTTAATACAAAATGGAGTTGAAATGTTCAAAGTTGAATGTGCAACAATTACCAGCATGGTAAATAAATGTGTTTTAGGCTCAACCATTCACAGCTCTTGAAATGATGACTCATACCTAGCAACGGGGGTCAACCACACCTCCTCACTAAGATCGAAGTTTCTGTCCATTCCTTGCTCAGAGTTCTCTGAGAATGTTCTGGAATCACTCCTAAACTAAGACTCCTTGTTAGGAATTTTTAGGCAAAGTTAGGAGCTCAGAATCTTTAGGAATACGGGCCCAGGTGTTTTCCATTACTACAAGACGTTTCCTTATGATATATTTACTTAGCGCCTACCTGGTGGCTCATTTTGTGCTCAGGCAAGCAGAATCCTGACACCATTTTTGTTCAATCTGATGAGTATTTGTGGAGTATTTTAAAGATTCTGCAGCTATGTAAATTATGAAAGAATTAATTTGCTGTTTAAACATCAAAGCATATAAACATCTTCTAGTGGAACCACAGATACGATTTTGTACCTATAAACAAGCAGCTTATGGGCTTTTTAACACCTATTACATTCACTCGTTGCTCAGCCCAGCACTGGAAGGGGAAATGATTACTGAACTTGCATTCATTAAGCCAGAAAAAAAAATGTTTGCAAGTAATGCTAATGCTGCTCTAAAAGTTGTTCTGTTGTCTTTGGATGTTTGGTAACACATTAACCAGTTAGTACAATAAGATAATAAAATGTCAGGGCCTTGATATTGTGTTTACAGCTTGGCTTTCAGTTCCAAAGTAGGCAAAAAAAGCTTTAATTTTACTTCACTGAGCTCCATTGTGCTCTATATTAGATAATGTCTTAGGCAAGATCAGCTGGCACAGTGCAAGATCTCTGACCTCCATGTTATACTGCCTATAAATATTTCACTTTATTCAGGAAAAAGCCTTACATGTAGCTGGGAAAAATGTCAAACTCAAATCATGACATGATCTTGTGACAACTTCAGTGGACATTTCAGTTTCCCTGACACTTTGACGTGAATATCTCAAGACTTTTCAGACCTCAAACAAGTATCAAGGCTTCATCGGTTTCAAAGCAGCAGCCTTACTGCTTGTGTCTCTGTCGCTCTCGTTTCTATGAGAGCAATGGGCTCTGATTGGCTCATAGCTGCAGGGCAGAGTAAATTATTAAGGCCTGCTCTTTATTTGGCCATAAATGCTCTCCCCCCTCTCTCTTTCCATCTCTCAATCCCTTGTGTTTTAATCTTCCGTTCTTCCCTCAACACTGTCCATTTGGGAAGAGATGGTGAACAGGAAAAGAAGGCACTGCAGCATGTTCAGGGGCTGACAACAGAAAGGAAAAAATATAGAGACAAATGAGGTTTGTGATGATGGACATACTGGAAGAAAGAAATGCCAGGAGGGAAATTGGAAAAAGAGCTATGGAGCATTGGAGAGGGAGAGGGAGGAGTGAAAGAGGGAGAGCATTGAAATGAATTGCATGCTTAAGCACTTTGCAATCCTCCACACCTGCAACCTGCCCAACTCTGAGACCTGAGTTCATCAGTGCAGGCACACACCCGCTTTACTCATTGGTTTACAGACCACTGGCTGGAATCTGTGTGTGTGTATGTGTGTGTGTGTGCATCTGCTTGTAAACCAAATCAAAGAGGCTGCTGTCATTAAGCAGCTATTAAGCTGCCAAACGGCTGAGGGTGGAGAGAAGGAAGACAGAGGGGAGGAGACACAGTTAGAGGCAGAGCGCTGAAAGAAAACATAGAGTTGTTTTCATTTCCATCAATAATTCAGGCTGTGTATCATCTCCTGTTGTGTGCAGCTGCAATCTTAATGCCTCAGCAATTTTAACAGCGTCAAACAAGCCAACACACACACACACACACACACACACACACACACACACACACACACACACACACACACACACACACACACACACACACGCACACACACAGTCAAGAGGATTAGGAATTGTTTGTATCTTTCTGTGGACAGACATGTAATTTATGTAAATATAGGATTCTTCCAGGAGAAATTCTGACCACACATAAAAGTGGTGGGTTGATTATTGCTGTACTTTCTTTATCTGTTGATGTCTATTAAATTCAACAAGCAGCTCCTGTTTTGCATTATTCTGCACTGCTGTTCTGTATAACAAACTACTTCATCTTTGTATCAGTCTGATCATCTCGTCTTCACATTAGATGACTGCGGCTGCTCTGAAAAGCTGATTTCATGTATATTATGTTCTGTTTTATATGTCATATTTTGTAATGGACATGCTATTAATGGAAAGGTTTAAATCACAAGGAAAAATATAGAAAATAGTCTCTTGACTTTGCCTTCAGTTCTGTGAAGTGTTCATCATTTTGGTTTTATGGCCCACATTTAAACTGTTTAGTAAAATGACCCTCTCATTAATTCACTGTACACTAATGGGAAATGAGAATAAATATTATCCGTCCATTTTCATCCATCTATTCATTCATTCTTCCGCTTATCCGGGGTCGCAGGGGCACCTGTCTAAAACCCAGACTTCCCTCTCCCCATTTAATAAGATCAAGCTAGAAATATATATATATATTTTAGGATATTAAAAAATGCTGACCATAGTGTTTCAGACAGGCACAGACTGGCTGCCACATTTCCATCAGTCTGCTCCAGGGCAGCTGTGGCTACACATGAAGCTTACCATCACCGAGTATGAATGAGGAGTGAATAAGTAATGGACACAATGTGAAGCACTTTGGGTGCCTTTAAAAGCCCTATGTAAATCTAATACAAGTTAGTTCCTTTTCATGGTTCACAGTTTTGAGATCACAGAACCAAAAACATGCAATATTTACCTACAAACTCTTTTGATTATCTTATAGTTTGTTTCATGATATATATTGTGAGAAAGAAAGAAAGAAAGAAAGAAAGAAAGAAAAGAACAAGTAGCATTACTATTATAACCCCCATTGAGGAGCATTGTTGTGTTATGCTTACAGAGCTGAAGAAGCCTCTGTCTGAAGATACTCTGTCTTATTTTGTGTGTTTTTGATGTGTTGACAGAATCAGTCCCTCTCCTGGGACTCCCAGCGCTGGGCCAGCTTTCTTTCTTGATATGAAATGAGAGATTTTTTTAGAAATCAGCGTATCCTGTACATTATGATTAGTCTTTTTTTTAAGAGAAGGAGCAATGCAATTCTGGGTTCTGTAGTGTAAACAGATCCATTCAAATCAAACATGAGCATTCTTGACAAAAAATAATTCTTTCAACACAATTTTTCACAACATATAACTGATAGTTAAATAAATAAATTATTTAAAATTAAAAATTTAGGTGATTTAATTGTTTAAAAAACAAACACATACTTGTAGAGTTATATTAAATCCCAGCGTCTGAGGTGAATTTGAAAGGTTTATAGCTGTTTAATATTACATTAACTGAAAAAAGATATTATCGGCTGTATAACTACTACAGTTTGGATGGTTGCATAAAGAATGCATAATATGACAAATCAGTGTTATACATTGCCATGTGCAGCATGTGTGAGATTAACAAGGGTCTGAACATTGCTCTCAGGCTGAGTCATATGTGGTGGATGCTGGCATCATTATATCTAAGGCTGAAGGAGAGCACAGTGTGATTCATTTGAGTTCATATGATATCACATCAGCTCATAACCTTTTGCTGACCTGCAGAAACATAAACAACCCAAACCAAGGCTCCTTCACATCCATGACTATATCTGCTTGCAGAGGTTGTGTGTATGTTAGGGCACAATGTGACATAAAAAAGCATATGATAAGAATGAATGAGAGTCAACGGTGTTTCTCACAAAATATGTAAAATATTATCAACATCGTTATCCTCCACCTCTCCACGCTCGGGAATGACTTAACAGATGCACCGTTCAGCAAATGTGGCTGCATTTTTCAGTTTTCATTTTCCCTCCCTGCTTTTCAGCCCTCTCCCCCCTCCCAGGCAATTAAAGGGAACCAGAACTGGCAAGCCAGACCAAAGCCATTATGTTGTGTTTGTGCATGTGGGTGTGTGCCGGTGTGTGTGTGTGTGCACGTGTGCATGTGGGACCAGGTGATGTGTTTAAAGGCAAAAAGGAAAAAGAAAAATACATGGATCAAAGTAATTGGACAGTTTGGTTCACACTTGGGCAGTCCAATGCCCATGTGCATATCAGTGTATGAGTGTGTTGATGTGTTGTGTGCATTCTCTCCTTTTCTATTTGAGACACACATACACACACATTAACACTTTTTCTTTGCGTTTTGTGTTAATAGAACATGGGAGTAAAAGTGTATCAGTCTGGCTTGGTGCAGTGAGAGCAGTATGGAGGCTTCTGCTCCAAAAGCACAGTATGTGTGCGCTTCCCTGAGTCAAGGCATGGCATAGATGTAATTGTAGGCCATTTGAGAATTTTGATCCCCGCCTGCTGCCTTTCCATGCCCTAGATCACCCCTTACTCTCTTGCTGTCTTTCTTTACTCCCACTCTTTGCAATCTATCTGCATTCAAGGCGTTATATTAGTTGCACACATGAGACGCACATAATTAATACTGGCTTTTCCATCTCTGGAACCCAAAAGGGGTGGCGGGGATAGAGAAGAAAGGCTGATGGATGGGAGATAATTGAAGGAGAATATCAGTAAATGGACAGAGGAGGATGTTACGGGGCGTGACTTAATGATGAGTGGAAAGGAGTTAAACAGCTGAAAAGTGGGCCGAGGTGCTAACAAATCTTTGTTATGAACCTTGTGTTCTGTTGGATAACACAAAATTACGATGATAGAAAATAAACAGAGAATGTGGGAAAGGACCCACACAGCGAGGCATCATAATTTGCTCTCAAGTTTCTTTCATCTCTTCTAATAGTTACTCTTTGGGAAACTAGGACAGCAGCATTATTTTGGAGCTAGAACACACTCTTCTTGAATGCAGATGGAGGACAACACATGCATAAACAGAAACACATAGATAAACACCCATACACACATATGGAAGAGAATGCTTTCCTTGATGTGTGCGGTTCTGTTATTGACTGATGCGATGGAGGATAAGAGGGAAATTACCGGAAGAAGGTGGTCTGCATTTTATTCAAATCAGACAACACAAAAACACACACAGACATTGTGTATCTAGAATTGTGAGGGCCATCTTGAGCAGAAGACATTCCCTATTCTATTAACTCCAACTTTAAAGTAGAACACCATCAATTTTTCACACCACTGTCTGCAGATGTAGGGGAGTGTGCCTTTCTGTGAGAAAATAAAAGTTAAAATCAAAGTCTTTTGATGTTCAAGAGAAAGTGCCGAAAAAAGTCAAAAGACCAGGCTCATGTGATTTTAACTTAGCACTTGTTGTAGCTGAAGATTAAAGCTCAATATTCAGTATCCCTGTTTGAAAGGCTACAACCACTTCTCCTTCATCCCCTAAAGCAGTGGTTTCCAGCCTGGGGCCTGGTACCCCCCCAAGGCGGTCCCCTAAAGAGCACAGGGGCTCCCTAAGGCTTTGAACATTAAGAGATTAATGTCTACAAATTGTCCCTATTTTAAGAGGGAAAAAAAAGGCTATGTGTTGTTCATTTAACTTAGGCTTTATCAAAGGACAGGACTCCACCAAAAACATTATTTATAGTGAAAATCTCACTTTTGGAAGCATAAAACCTCAGTTTCAGCCTGAGGTGGAGCAGGGGGTCCATGGCTTTTTAGTATTTGCATGAAGGGGGTCCCCAAGGAAAATAGGTTGGGAACCACTGCCCTAGAGCAATGGTTCCCAAACTTTTTGAGCCACGACCGCCAAGATAACATATGCTGGTGTTTGAGACACCCCCCCCCCCCACCTCCTGCAATGACCGTGGTTAATTGTGTGTTATATCAAATGGATCGTCCTGTGGCCATCCTCTAAATATGTCTTGGACACTCTGGTGAAGGGACTGGCGGAGCTGTCAACTGATCACCACCTGATGGTGGGTTGGCTCAGATGGTGGGGGAGGATGATAGTCAGGCCTGGCAAGCCTCAATGCGTGGTGAGGTCCTGGCAGAGTCCTCTGTCAGAAGGAGCTTCAACTCCCACCTCCAGCAGAGCTTCAACCATGTCCCAAGTGAAGTGGGGGTCATTGAGTCCAAACGGGCTGCGTTCTGTGTCTCTATTGTTGAGGCAGCAGAGGAAGCAGAGTCTGGGGATCAGGGGATCTGCTCTCCCATCTCTGGGGCTGAGGTCACTGAGGTGGTTATAAAGCTCCTTAGTGGCAGAGCCTCGTGGGTGGATGAGATCTACCTGGAGTTCCTTCAGGCTCTGGATGTTGTAGCGCTGTCTTGGTTGACATGTCTCTCCAGCATCGCATGGACATCAAGGACAATGCCTCTGGACTGGCAGACTCTTCAAGAAAGGGGAACAGTGGGTGTGTTCCAACTACAGGGGGATCACACTCTTCAGCCTCCCTCGTAAAGTCTATTCAGGAGTCCTGGAGAGGAGGGTCCATCGAATAGTTGAACCTCAGATTTAGGAGGAGCAGTGTGGTTTTCGTCCCATGGAACTGGGAACCAGTTGTACACCTTCTTCAGGGTCTTGGAGGGGACATGGGAGTTTACATATGCTTTGTGGAATTAAGGCAGATTTATACTTGTACTGTCTGCGTGTGGTCGGTTACGGTGTAGCTGACACTGGTGAGTTTGCTCTCAAACTCAAGCATAGTGTGTATGCGTCGTTTGGTGTCATGTTGCAGTTTCCCCTCCATAATCTGAAGGTGGTAGCATGGGTGGTATCGGCCGGTAAACTCACCAGGTCGGAGTTCTTTTGATGGTTCACTTCAGTTTCGGTGCATATTTTCTGTTTTAAAAGAACAATGGCGTCCAATATGGTTAATTGTGTTTATTAGATTGTTGAAGAAAACGAAGAAATAATTCGATCAGCCACTCATCAACTCCTTTGGTGTTGTTTTTAAAAATGGCAGTTACTACACAAATTCAGCAAGAAGATCCAGAAATCTAGAAACTTGTAATCCCAAATTGACCAATCATAAGGGAGTACCTCTTCCAGACCTGACATGCAGGTCTGGAAGAGGTACTCCCTGCTCTGGGCCTCCACAGAGCTACGCAGCACCTATGGCAGTGACGCAGACGCAGCTCGAGTAGCCTATAAATCCGCTTTTAGAAAAGGCGTTTGACAGTGTCCCCTGGGGACTCCTGTGGGGAGGGCTCTGGGAGTATGGAGAACCAGATGATTAGTAGCTGGTGCCTTCTCTAAGCAGTTTCCTAACAAGTAATTTATGTCCACAAAGCAGGAGGCAAAGAGGGTGGGTTACTTTTTCAGCATTTTCAGAAAGTGGTTTCCTTATATTATAATTAAGAAATGGCCATTAACAAGAGCAGTGGAGGTCAACCTGAGGTCGTGATGACCAATAAAATCAGATAAACTAGTTGGTAGAAGCACAAAATCAATAAAAAGGAAAGCAAGTGACTGACTGTATGGGTTTTGTTACTAAATATATATGGTTGAGTTAATAGTAGAAAAAATAATGGTTAGGGATTAGTACCAAAACTTTAAAACAAATAACATAGAATATATGATTAATTCTAGGAATTAGAAAATATTTATTATAGTTGGGTTTTTCCATAGTGGTGTGTCAATACCACACAATGGACAACAAAAAACATGCTCATCTAACAGTTTTCAGTGTCAGATTAATCATGATGAGGCAAGTTAAATTCTGTCTTGGACAAGGTTAGAGTAAAAATTGTAAAATAGTTAGACTTGTAGATTGAAAAGGCATTAAACCAAAGTTTGTTGCCTTGATTTTTCTTTTATGTCCTAAAAAGCTTAGACATCAGGTTTCTTTTGATCCTGTAAATCCTTTGGTAGCGATGAAATACATTTCTGTTGTAATCAGTATTGAATATTGTGTCTCCAGATCAATATAACTTTAATCCCATACACACACTAACCAGACATGGCTCTTCCACGTGTTGGGCGGGGATGCTGTAACAATGTGTGGAGGTAATTATTTGCTCGGCTGGTCTGAGCTTGCTTTGACTCTCAAGGACGGATGGACTCGCCCGCAGCCACAGCTCCAACCTACACAACAGTTACACAAACAAAATATGTGTGTGTGTATTTTTTCTGCCTGTAATATGGGTGCTGTGACTTGAATTAAAATACGACTTTGTGTTTTTGTGAAGATATGCACAATGTAAAGTGGGCATATGGTTTTTATTTTTTCAGCTGAGTGCTTGTGATTAGGTGGGAGGGTGTTTTGTGTGTAGAATGATGGCTTTAGCAGCATCGTGCTTGCAGGTCCACACCTCAGGGAATGAGCATGAAGGCCCACACACACACACAACCATGCAGTGTGTCACTGCATAATAGCAGGGATGGGGAGCAGGAAATTGAGGTTGAGGAAAAAAGATTGAGGAGAAAGGCAAAGAGCATGGATGGGAAGGGAAGGATTTTTTTTTTTAAATAACTGACAAAAGCATAGGAAAGAAAAAGAGGGCAGAAAAGAGGACAAGATAAGAAAAAAAAAGGGGATTTGAAGAAGGACTTTGGAGGATGAACATCAGTCATGAGAGATGAGCTGATCATCACATCCAGTCCAGACAGATAATGTTTCACTTTCCGGCCCCATAAACTCTTTTACGATAGCTTTCCTGCAGTGATGGCAACCTTTTTTTTATTTGGCTATATGTTAGCATTTATGCGAGTTTGAGAGTGTGTAGCTGAATGCTTATAGAGTGCATAAGACATATTGCATGCTGATTTTTACTTGCATGTATGAGGGTTGTGTGCATGCAGTTGCATGTGTGAATGCACATCAACAACATGATTAACAATCATTTTATTGAATAGGATATGATGGTGTCATTTGTGTGTGTGTGTGTTTTGAGAGTGCTGTAGAGTCATAAAGTTGCACCACACACTCTTGAATGAGGGCTTTGGACTACAGCAGCCAGGAGACCAATAACACAGGCGGCTCAGAAAGGCTCCCACCAAGTGTCCAATGATTAGATCCAACTGAAGTAGACCGGAGCTGAATGGCCCGTTCATTCCTCGGCTTCATTCCCCCTCTGAGCCCCATTCCCAAACTCCCCCAGTAACAAGACAGCGTTTCTATCTCAAGTGCAGCTGAAATGCATTGATTTAAACTCAAGTCTTTTGGCTTCTTTTTTTTCATCAGTTGTGTGCACAGTGCTCTGCCGGATGTTATCCAGATAACTCTTTAATACAGGGGCTCTTAAACTCAGCAGCACATAAATGAAATGTGGAATCCATTCTCATTTCCCAGAACACATACTGATGTAAATATATTACCACTATTGCCTGGAGGTGACACGCCAGCAAAGGGGAATGCAGCCAAATTGATGCTGACGCAGAATACATACTGGGACAAAACTCAAGTAACCAAATCAATATGCATGGCAAGTAAACAATTTATTAATTAAGCTTTGGATTTAATTTTGGAAAGCAAACTAACAACAAAGACCAACTTCTGCATGCAAAATTGCTTTGACACAGTTGTGGAACTCATTCAGGCATTCAAATCATAAAAATATATTTTGGTAATTATGCCCAGTGCAAAACAGTGTGATTGCTTTTGTGGAGGATGATTAATTGCTGAGGAAACATTTTGAATATGGCATTTTTAAGCATATAAATAGTAAAAAGTATTCATTTAAATTGTCCCAAAAAAAAAAGAAAAAAAAGGCACTTATGACAAAGTGAAATCTTGTTTAAACTCCCCAGACTGTGAAACTGCTGCTTGTTTTCATGCTTCCTTCCAGATATTGCTTGTGTGTGTGCTTATGCACCCATGTGTCTGCTGTGCGTGAACTGTTTTTGTCGTATTGATCAGATGAAACAGCAGGGTGGTCCAAATCAGTACATCCTAAAACTGAAGAACAGCCCTGTTCGTTTCTCAGAGTCTGGCAGATAAAAGTGGTAAAAATTTAAACTGGCCATTTTCAACTGCTCCTCTCAGTTTTTTATTTATGGTAAAACTGAGTCTGCAGGCAGGACTGTTAGTCTGCTGGGCCAGTTTATGAGTTACACATCTCCCATCTGTGTAATTCACAATCTGACCTCGGCTGTTTGACTTATTGATTTTTACTAGAGTGGTGCTCCTAAAGCATCCTTCCCGTCCTGTTGGTGGGACTCCATCCAGAACACACTGTGTTCCGGCTCGTGGCTCCAGTGCATCCTGTGGTTGTCCAGGGGTTACTGCCGAAGGTAAAAAGGGTTCTGGTTGACTGGTCTGCGGGGGTCTGGATGGCTGGCTCCCACAGGACCCACTCCCCAGTGATCATTATTTTCTATGAATAGCTGCTGCATTGCAGATGGAGGGAAGACAAGGAAGAAAAGGAAATAAGGAGGAAGAGGGGTAATGGATGTCGAAGAATAATGGTTTGTGGAGAGGCAGGGCGAGGGAATGAGATGGCATAAAAGCTGTGAGTATGTGTGATGGTGGGTGGGACTGAAGTGAAATTTTATTTTCAAGGACACTCAGATCCCCCTCTGTGGAGCCTTTAAGTAACGCTGGCTGTTTTCTGCTTTCAATATCCACTCAAACATCAGTTTGGTTCTTCCAACCTGAAACAGACGGTAACTGTTGTGAGGCAATGAGACAGACAGACTCACTAAGAGGAAGATGCCATAAAAAGTAGAGGGAAACAGCCAGACAGTGGGAGTGAAGATGATGCGTTCTTCACCTCATTACTTTTACGAGTGTTTGATGAACGTGTAATGATGGCTGCAGCCTCACACACTTTCTGTGGCACATGTGCAGTCTATTTAGAAAACACTGCATTTTCATATTTTTCACCAAAACTTTGTATGAATTGCTTTCATGTCACGGTAAGAAAACAAAAACAATCTCTTCTTAGTATGAATAACAATAATAGTATCTGCAACTAACAATTTTGTTGTTATTGTAGTAAATTTGCCCAAAATAAATGTTTGGGATAGTTATAGGTTTGATTGATTATCAACTGTTGAGTAATTCAATAACCAACAGAAAATTAAATAGCATCTATTTAGTTTTTGCAGGTATAATGGGTTAATAGATTTTAAATTAAATTAGTTTATTGACAGTGACAAATGTTAGTTGGAGCCATAGCTAGCCATTAATTTTTTGATAACATGCTCTCTCACACACACTGGCTGGTATAGCTTTCATCTAACACTATTAAATAATATTAATTGAGTGTATAACTTGCTGACTTATGATAATAATCATCCCTCTCCTCCGCTGTAATCCAATGCACGTGGCTTGCACTGCATTATTTGTTTAAAATGTGACATTAAAGTGTCCTTGTGGCAGATGTTTGTACGTTTAAGGCTTCACTCTGAGTGGTCCCGCTTCGCTCTCTCCCTCTCCTCCGCTCTCAGTTCATATACTCTGCCATATTCCACTCACTCCCTCCAGTCGCGGTTACGGGCGTGCGGTTGCCAAGAGAGACGCGCGTGCAGTGCAGTGATATAGCTGTAACGGCAAAATCGGCACGGGATCTCCCCCGCCATTTCCTCGTGCCGAGCCCTGGAATGTCGAGTAGTGGCTCGGGCTCTTCTTCGCGGAAGGAGTTCGATGTGAAGCAGATTCTCAGGATCCGATGGAGGTGGTTCGGTCACCCCGCGGTTCCTCCGCCTCACTCCCCGCCGCTTGGAGATTACTTCGCTTCGAGGAGAACCGGCGGCAGCTCCGGAGACGGACCCTCAGTTAGCGGCTGCAGCAACTCAAATTCAGTCAGTGTAAACCCAAGCTCGGGTAGTCACAGTGGACTGGTGGCCAGCGGCAGCGCGGGGTCTAATCTGTGTAACGGCAGCAGCAGAAAGTTTGTTGATCCGGTTGGGAGTCGGGTCGGTCAGGGAGGAGCGGCGTTTGGAGCCACGGGGAACTCTTGTACCCGCTCCCTCAGCCAGCCAGAGTGCAGAAGCTCCGCCGCGGCGCTGTCGTGGGTCTCCCCGCCGCTTCAGCGTCGCTCTCGTCCAGTGACAAACATGGAGCCCCCTGGCGAGGCCCCGGTGCCCCAGCTGATACCCGAGCCCTCTGCTCATGTCGGGGTTGAGCTGGAGGAGGCGGTGGCAGCAGCGGCTGCGGTGGGCTCTGAGGAGAATCATCCGGAAACAGACTCCAGCTCGTGCAGGTTTGATGCTGGCGTCCTTTTCTCTCTGTGGGTGACTTTTAAGAGAAAGTCATAAAAAATGTTTAACTGGCAAAATTTTAAAGAGTTATTGTTTTGTAAATTCACAAAACTCCAAACTTTCCTAAAAAAAAGTTTGGAAAGTGAATACCTTTGCCGTTAACGTTAGTTTTCAGAAAAAAGAAACTGAGTTTGCTTAAGTTTGATCAGACACTTTTAACCCTTGTGTCCTTGTGCTTTTCTTCTAAAGTAGTGTTAATCTCCCATATCAAAGTCACCACTGACACTCACGCCAAGTAAACCATGAATAAGAGGTCTACTAAGCCGGAGTTGTTACTCAAAACATGCACACAGGTGGAGAAAAAAAATCATGTCTGGTTGTTGGGTGGGGTTCTACTGATTTCTCCCTTCAATCTCCTTTATGAGACTTCCCTATCAGGCTCTCCTATAACACCAGAATGAATCTATAAGACTATGCCTGAACAATAAATGCTTAATCTATAATTTATATTATTTGTTTGCTTTTATTGGCTCAAGTTTTTAATACATGTGTGAACATACATAATGGGGTGTGTTGAATGAATTTGGCCATCCAGCAATGGTGTGAAGAGGACATTTAATTAATAGTTGCCATGGAGACTGCAAGACAAAGCAATTACAGCATCCCAACTTCTCTCCGGCACAATTTCAGATGTATTTTGTTAATCATAATGGAACAGTAAATGTCATGAAGCAAAGGGAGGATTGTATGGTTTTTTTGTGTTACCATAAAGGCAACATGATGCATTTGGCAGACTCCTGTCATGTTCCCAAGACACACATCAGAAAATATAAATGATTCATAGGACACCACGCACACACAAATATACAAACACATACACGCACAATTTCTATGACTTTTCAGTGGGAGCTGTTGGTGATGTATATTTTAAAATGTGACTGTGTGATGTTCTTTCAATCCAAGCTATGTTCTTGTTAGGGTCAAGAAAAAAATGTATATATTTATATATGTATATACAATTGAAAATTGTGTCTGGCATATGCAAAGACAAACATTTAAATTTTAGTTGATTTTGAGTCTGTGCGTTACTTGTGCACAGAGCCATATCCTTGCACATTTTATGGTTGCCATACCAACGCAGAAATTAGTTTTGCTGCATGCATGTGCTGCCCTGAGCATGTTTGTTTTTTATATATGTGTATGTTTGTGCCTTTCTATGTGCCACTCATCGTCCCCCTCAGAGAGCTCCTGTGTATGCTATGATACTCCAAGAACTCGGGTGGCAGAATCCTAAATGGGATCATGGGAAGGGATGCACACAGAATCCCAGAGTGTCCGAGGGCTCTGATGAGCTCGACTCCTCTAATCTCTTCCTCTCCCTTATACTTTCACACCACTCTTCAATTTAATCATGGCGCGTCTCCCTTACTTAGCCTCTCCCTCCTTCTGTCCCATGTTCATCTCCGCCCACCCTCGGTCATTCATATGCCCTCTCTTTTTTCCCCCTGTAAATGTGCTGGGATGTGGATGTGTGTGTGTGTGTGTGCAAATGTGTGCGTATAAGAGAAAGAATCGGGCAGGGAGGGAGACACTGAATGACAGTTGAGTGAGTGTCCTTGCCTGGAACAGGGGTTTGAAAAAATCTGGCTGCATGGTGAGACTCTCTCTCTCTCTTTCTCCTCTTCTTTTCTGTCTCTCTCTATCCATGCTGAGTGCCTGCCAGGCTCAGTTAAGGGGAATGGAAGGCAACGTCCCCCCACTTCAAAGCCATCTCCTCTGGCAGTATTTAGCCACACCATTCATCTACGTACACACTTACACAAACACATGCACACACTCTTGAACACTTGAGGGCATGAATGCTAGCCAAAAAAGCTTCCTTAGAGGGTTGGATCTGGATTGGGAAGAGAGGAAATAGAGGCACAGATGGATGATGTGATGAGGTGGAATGAAGTGAGTGAATGATGAGATTAGCTGGAGAAATTAAAGTGGAGACAGGAGATTGATGGAGAGACAGAAGCAGAGAAAAGATGACTCTTCCTATAACATATCAGTGACAACACATACACACAACAGCCTAATTGGGTGTATAATACACATATTGTGTGTGCACACCAGTCTTTTTCTTAACTGTGGTGCAGTTTATATCTGTCTTAAAGTCAGTTTCATTTTATAGATTTTTTTTTTCTTCTTGTAGAAATGCAAATTCTTGATATTTAAATAAACATTGAATGAGGAGTGGTACCTCTGTCTGCTACAAAATAAAAGTACAAGATTCTCCTTGCGCCAAAGTGCCCTTTCCATCAACTGCTGAGATGAATTTTAACCTTTTCCACCTAAAAGGACTGGTACCAGGAAAAATGACACCAGCACCACAAAGTTGGAAATACAGACATTGTGGCTATGGAAGGGAGCCCTTGGACTAACTATATAGAATAAACACATTGTACAGTGCAGCCAATGGAGATAATGCACAAGTTATGCATGGATATATGCAAAGGGCAGAATATTAAGAAATACATTCAATGAACAAATGAGAGGAGCAATATCTCCTTTTAGACAGAGATAATCAATAAATGTCTGTATGAGTAAAATAGAACAACAATGGTACACAACTGAATTGCAAATGTGTCAAAATTATTGATTGGAAAAGATGTACTGACCACCAGCACTTGGCACAGAAGGACACACACAAGAATGATTCATCTTGTCTTTGTATTTTTTGTGTACATGCCACATCTTGTGATAGTTCTCTTAGAGTTTATTTCTGTGAGTTTCTCCCATGCTCTTTGTCTCTGTTTATTCCTGGGGGAAAGAAAAGCAAATGGAGACTTGCTGTTCAGTCCAATATAATGTGCAACAGCTCACACGTCATATTTCCATGTCCCTAAAAGAGTGTGATTTGTCTCCTAACTGTGGAGTTGTAATTGTATCACCCTTGTGGTGTCGGTTTGGACTTGTTCTTTTTTGTGTTTTCCTGCCACTTCTCCTGTTAAATTAAAAATTGTAGTACAGCTCTTTCTCTCTTAAATTAAAAGCTGGTTTGGGAGCCATGACGCTGATAAATTATAGGGCTGCTTTGCTTTCAATAACACACACATGCACAGATGAACTCATATATACCTCTTCAGCTTTTTATTGGAAAATAAGACCCAGCAGTCATTATGTTTTTCGATTGAAGCCGTTCTCTAATCCCTGTTTAGTTTTTCGTTGTTGTTATAGATACAAGGAAACTGGTTGCCATTGTGGGGCAGAGTTAATTACTGCATATGCTATGGGCCTTGCGCCTACAATGGTTTAATTGGCAGGTTCTCTTTTTAAATGGTCTAAATTTAACTGGCCATTTACCCCAAGTAATTGGACCATTAAAGAGCTTTTGTGTGCTCCTGGCAACATACACTAACCCTGCTGAAAAGTGAAGGAGAGTGAGTATGTGTGAGGAAATGATACAAAGGGAAATATGGTGGCATAGAAGGCGCAGAGCAGCTGGCGCAGCTCCCTCCACACAGCTGTCTCTGTGTCTTGAACAAAAGAGAGTCGGCATCAACCCTGTCCATTCAAAGCTTCTGTCTCCTCTTTGTGGCTTTGTCTGTTTGTGTTTGTATTAATGCTTTCTCTTGTCTCTGTGTATGTGTGTTTGTTTTCACAGGACGTCTAACAGCAGTGCAACACTGTCCTCATGCGTGTCGATGGAGCCATGCGTGTGTCCAGAGGAGAGTATGTTCACTGCGTTGTCCCACGCTGATGTCACCTTCCGCAAAATGGAGGGCTACCTGAGGACCAGAAAGCTGTGCGATGTTATACTGGTGGCTGGAGAAAGACGGATACCTGCACATAGGTGAGGAACTAAAGAAAGTCTAATAAATCTTAGAAATAAATCAATATTCTTAAGTTTCCATTAACACCTTCAACATGGAAAGCTGGCACAAGCACCAAAGCATCTACACACATGATGATACGTACTCCACACACGGTACTGTTTGGAAATATTGTTTCACATGCAACAGAAGCACAGTCATGCTCATAAGCAGTCCCTTTTTATTTTTGTAGTACCTCTGTACTATATATACTATAGTCTCTGACTCATACATCACACACTGCACACAAACAAACACACTTGTGCCTCCTATCCACCTCTCTGTTTTCTCTATGGGCATGTGGCCACTAGTGTAGCAGTGGGGTCCATCTGCACACAGATGAGACTGAAAAGTGGCCCTCCACAGCAGAAAGACACTGTTTCTGTCTCTGCCTCCCTCCTTTGCCTCATGTGATTTAGTCCTCTAGGCGCAAATGGTGACAAAGACCCTGCTGTACAAGAATCCTAATGGTGGATGCGAATGAGTGTGTTGGCGTCTGAAGTTGTGTGTGTGTGTGTTATATGGGTGTTACCCGTTTGTGTGTGAGCAAGGAGGTAGGAGTAAGACATCTCTGCTTGAAAGTGGTTGTTCTGTTAGCAGTTGATTTATTGTATCTGTATAATAAAAAAGCTTTTCTGGCAACAAAACACACTTCTTCTTTCCCCCCTTGTCTCTCCATCCTACATGTACTGATAAACAATGTGCACTCTTGAGAAGGCCACTTTTACTGTTCTTTGGTTTCTAACTTCTTACTGTTTGTTGCAAACTTTGGACTCAGCAAAGCCGTTTTTGTGCATTAAAAAATGCAGGACACATTTGTAAATTTTGTCTTTGCCAGCACTGCACACAAATACATTGCTTTGCAAATCTATGTTTGTATTCCCAGCTGGTACCTCTTTCAGTGCTGGTATGAAATGATTTTCAGTTAGTAAACCATTACTTTATTTTGCCTTTATCATATTGTAGAGCAGTTCTTATGCTTGGGTTGTTAGTGCAAAACCAAGATTCTGCAGCATATGCTGGCCACTTAAGGTAAATCTGATCAGCTAAGTGGGATCTTGTACTGGAAGACCCCAAAGAAAAGCTCAGGGAGTCAGCTGTCTGCTGCATTTTAACAGTGGAGATGGTTTATAAGCCAAAAGACATGGAGGATGAAAACTATCTGGTTTTGCAAATGTATGTTTGGTTAACCTCAGGGCTCTGTTAAAGAGCTGCACAAAAATGCTTCCAGAGGTTTTTCCGTATGGCCGTTCAGGAATATTTCATTATAGTGGATTCTTTGAATGTGTCATAGAAATTCTTGTGGTGAAGTTAATTAACTTACTACTGTCCATCTTGAGAGTGGCATAAGATGGTGTAATACTGTAGAGTCGTGATAATTATTGAGATGGTTTACTCAATAACACTAATGAGGCTCTGCAGGAGAATACCAGAGTCAATAACTGGTTGTTGAATGGCAGTCCCTTGAACAGACAAGTAGGCTTGCTTTTTGCATTCCTTAAGTCAGGCTGCCATTATGACTTACAGTCGGACTACGCGCCCTTCCTTAGTACCTTCATATTTTAGTACAAATTGAGAGAAGTGACAGGATTTTAATAAGTCCCTCATGACTTGCTTGTTGTTTTTCCCCTGTCAGTGTTGGAGCAGGGACGTGCTGCATGTTGTAGGGATACAGAAGTGGAAAAACAGACACAGTGTTCAGTTGCCAGCTTTTGCCCTCCTTTTCCTGAGTTCAGCTTGTCTGTTTCCTGCTCTCCTCTCACTGACATTTTGTCTACTTTCTGCCTTTTCTATAACAGTTCGACACACTGCCCGACCCTCCCGTCGCACAAGCACAGTGCATTTGTGTTTGTGGGTGAATAAGCTGGTGCTGAGTATAGCTTGTGTTGCTCACAGCAAGTCAGAGACCCACATGAAAGATTAAATGTGTGTGTGTGTGTGTCAAAGAGAAAGGGAGATAAGAGAAGAGATACCTGACTGGAATTCTGCAGAGCAACGTTCTACTGACTGTAATGTATTTTGACAGCTTCACCTGGACCACACACACACAGGTAGACACACACTTATATGCTTCAGGCCAACTGTCATAGTCTCAGTGTCACCCTCAGTAAGACATATACACTCAGTGCATGTGCAGGCATGTTTAACACACCGCAATGTCTAAAACATACAAGGACATACAACTATGGAGGCACACAAAGCCATTTAAACATGATAATATTTGTCCCACATAAGTCAGTCTTCAGGCGATTCTGTTTCATCTAAAGGTTAATCATTAATTACTACTGGAATCCAAGATGGTTTCTTGATCAATTGCTAACTTTACAGTGACATAAAAGCACTTGAACAAGGTCTTAATCAGCATTTTGCTTTTAAGATCACCCTTATTAATTCATTAATAAAATGGGGTTTAGCAGGCGTTAGCTTAACTGTGCTCTCTTTGATTATCTTCAGCTACTTTGACACCTGTGTCAAACGCTTGTTTGACTATTTTCATTCTAAATATCTCTTATTAAAAGACGCATTACTGAACTTGGCAGATTTTCCCAGTGAAGTACCCCCTAAAGATGGCTAATTCAGCGACCATCTGCAGGTGCCACCCTAAAGATGACCACCGTACCTCTTCTCTGAGCTTTCTTTGGCCAGTAAAAGTCAGTCCAATGTTGACTCGGCTTATCTCTTGCTCTGTCCCTTTTTCTCTTTTTATTTTCATGTTTTCCTCTGATAAAGTCTTATTTAGTGTCTTTGATGAATCAGCCAGGTGCACATTTAAAACAGCAAGTGTGTTGATATCCAGTTGATACGGTGCATAAAGTGAAACTCGGTTGTAAAGTGACAGAGCATCCTGAAAAAAAAAAAAAAAAAAAGTTGTGTAATGTGCTTTCTCACCCTCATGACACTGCTGGGAAGTGATTGCACCAGGATTGAGCATAATAAAATGTCAATGTGCCATCAAAACATGTCAGAAAGACAGAGTTTTAAGGTATAAAAGTTACATAGTTCTACTTTAAAGAGACAATTTTAAGAGGAATGAACAGATTGCTGCATATCAAATACTAATGATATAATACTAATATGATATAGTACTTTTGGATACTTCTTTTTTGTCACCATGATGTGTGAGTGTGAAAATTCACAGGGACTGAAAAGGGTAATGGACTGTTGCATAAGGGAATTAATTATCTGTCTTGCAAGTGACATTTAGATAATGCCTGTCTGTCCTTCATCTCCCTTGCTTTCTATTATGCTGCCTAACATCTCTATCAGATGTCTCTGGCATTAAGTTTTACTCTGACCTTAAATTAAGGGCATGCCATCTCTCTCTCTCTCTCTCTCTCTCTCTCTCTCTCTCTCTCTCTCTCTCTCTCTCTCTCTCTCTCTCTCTTTCTCTCATTTAGCTGTTGTACTTGACACATGCCCACTGTAAAATTTCCTCTGAGTGCACCAAAAGTTTTAAAACTGACTCAAAATGCATAATATTGCTGTGATTCTTAGATATATTATTTTACTTATGTGCTGAAAATGAAAACAAATGAATCAGTTCCTTGCTTTGGTAACCTGGTCACACATAGTGTGAGCTGTTTTTTTTTTTGTGTGTGTTTGTTTTTATAGCTGTGAGAACATTTCACTCCAGTGTATCAGAATCATTATTGTAGTGGGTGGTGTGACTTTAATGTTCCCTAAAGGTCTCAGGTAGGGACTTGTTAAAGCTGACAGAAACAACTGGGAAGCCATTAAACCAAATGACTTCAGAGTACTGCAACTCCTGGTTTCCCTGCCAATACACCTGCAAAACTGCAGCATTAAACATTGAGACATGTTCAAACACTATTGAACACAAACTTAGACACCTTTTAAACTTCATTTTTGAGAGACTGACAAAGAAAAGAATACAGGTGTTGCAAAAATCAGAAAAATCAGACCCTCAACTATTACCCACAAAACAAAGACCTGAAGCTGTGTTTGAAGGAAGAGGATGCCAAAGTTCTTCATCGTGCAGAAAATGGTTACTCCAGTTTATTGCAGAGAAAGATAATTTTACCAGCTATTAAATCATAAGGTGAACTAAGATTTTCACATGGTGCACCTGAATTTTTACTGAATGCATATCAGGTTTAATTTACGTAAGTTTTAGACCCAGGAAGGACCTGATCAGTCTTTAGTATTTTCTGATATTCAAGTAAAAAAAATGTTAATTGAAGAGATCCTTTAGAAAAAAAGATACTCAAAAATATCCTTGTGGCTATAAGTGTCTAAAGGGACAGTGGTGATAAACATTGAGAATTGAGTACTGACCAGTTGAGGCTGTACAAATCCTTGAATGGGATTTCTGTGGTGAGTAATAATCCTTTCAAAGCAGACAGATTGTGACCGTGGCAAAGGCAGAGGCAGCAACGGTGCAGCAGCTGGCTGGTGCTTGTAGAGGTTGCTCCAGCCTCAACCTCTTTCACGTTAAGACTAGAACAAGAAACTTTAAAACATCTAACAGGACTTCTCAAAACCAGACAAAAAATAAATAAATAAAAGGTAAGACAATGATGTGGAGACTGGAGCTTAAAGGCACAGGTAGGTGATGTGCACCACCACACCCAGTCCCAGAGCCACACCAGAGGAAGCAAGAAGAGACATAAAATAAAAGCCTAGCAATAAACAAGGTTCCTGATATAAAACCTTAGAAAACAGACAGTGGTTTCTTTTCCACATGACTGTGCCGCACGAGACATTTCTGTGGTTTCTGTTTCATGTTACTGTCTGTTAAAGATACTTTTTTTGGTTTGACTTTTACGCTTCTGTTGTACTTTCCTGGCCACAAGCCTTGTCTTCTGTCATGGAGCATTCATGCCTCGGAGACCTACTCTACCAAACATGACCCACATTTTTGCTGCAGACTTTCCTCTCTTGAAGTGATTGTCTGTGCAATGCGCATGTATTTTTCTTAACCAGACATGTACCTGAACTCTTAACATTGTGTAGACTTAAAAGTTAGGGCCCTCCAGAGGCAACCATCCCCCAAGCTTTTTAGCATACCTGCTTTCTGACCTGCTTACAGCCTGGTTTATTTTACCTCCTCTGCTTGTGCCATCATGTCCAAGCTCTTTTCCTTCCTCCTCTCTTCTGCAGCCTTTCCCTTTCAGCACAGGATCATCCTGTCAACAAGGTCAGAGTACTATGTTCCTCAGTTACAGCTGCCCATCCTCCCTGATTGATGCCCGCACTCTATTCTCCCACAGGCTGGTCCTCTCATCTGTGTCTGACTACTTTGCGGCCATGTTTACCAGTGATGTGCGGGAGGCCAAGCAAGATGAGGTGAAGATGGAAGGAGTTGATCCTGATGCATTGTGGATTCTGGTTCAGTATGCATACACAGGTACACACCTGTTTACATTTTTTAGTAAAGGAATATGATCACAGATTTTATAGTTCCTGTGCCACAAACTGAGAAAACTGAAGCATCAGTTTTGTGATTTTCATGAGATGAGTTTTTATTGACAAGTCCAAAACAAATTATCTTGATTCCATAATTAAAACTTTAAATGCAGTAATACATGTGTGTGCTTGGAGTAAGGTGATGTTTTAATGCACTGTCAGGCATATTAAGCCACCAGCTTTTAATCAGAATGCTGGTTGCTTAATTTTTAAAAAAATATAGATAAATAAGCAGAAAATGTTTTATATATATATATATATATATATATATATATATATATATATATATATATATATATATATATATATATATAAATAATGCATCCAAAAGGAAGTCCACTGCAGTGAGGTAAGAATGGATTTTCTTAAGGAAACAAAGATCATGCAGATATAATAGGATAAAAAGTGCGCTGCAGCAGATTTTTTAGGAAGGTCGCAGTAATCCCACTGGTAATAATGACCAGTGAAACCACTCCAATCAGAAACAGCGAAGAAAAGATTTTACAGATGTGATTAACCAACCTTCTTCCCAATGTACTGTTCTGTTGCTGTTGCTCAGGTCGTCTTGAATTGAGGGAAGACACCATTGAGTCTCTGTTGTCAGCCTCCTGCTTGCTGCAGCTGTCTTCTGTGGTTCAAGCCTGCTGTTCCTTTCTCATGAAGCAGCTCCACCCCTCGAACTGTCTAGGCATCCGTTCCTATGCAGATGCTCAGGGCTGCCATGACCTGCAGAGGGCTGCAAACGCCTACACAATGGTGGGTACAGAGTCACTCCAGATAGTCTGTACACCTCCACCTCTTATTCAGTCTATCAAAAGAAAATGATTGAATTATCTGCATGGGAAAATTAAAATAATACTATGTGTTCAAGAAGACTGCAGGAGTTATTTAGGTACAGTATTAAAAATAAAATATAAGAACAGTTAAAGGCTTTCTTTCATCTATGTGTTTAGCATATGTCCAGCAAGATTTCAGTTAGTGTCCAACTCTGATCTCATCCTTGGTAACAAATTGGTTCCTTGGCCTCAGCGCTCCACACACCATACCACCACAATAGATGTTTTCAGCACAGAGTTGCTATGGTGACAGAGAAAAAGCTCCTTCATCATCTTGATTATTCTTTTTCTTTTCTTGTTCCCTCCTGTCTTTACATGGCTCATTTGCACCCAGCTTCACTTTGTGTGTCTGTCTGTCAGTAGCAATGTTCTTCTGTGACTTTTTGTCTCTAAGTGGGTTTTTATGGAGATTTTATCTCAGATGATTATGTTGTAAAGGTGGCTTTATTCTGGTGTTAGTGTCTAGATGTAAGTCGCTCAGACATGCGTTTTACAGGCACATGCACAATTTACAGAACTATTACAGCCTTTGTAAATCAAGTGACTGAGGTAGAGAGCTTACATATTCCTCCCTCCACTCAGATGAGAGCTAAGATGGAGGTCTGGGATTGTTTCCATTTGTGTGTTGTTCATTTCTACCGACAGGTGCGGAGTAAGATGCATTTTATTGTGTTTCCACACGCAAAAAAATGGGAAGGGTACCCTAATACCCATCCTGCTTTGCTGGGACCCTTCCGTTGGGGTACCAATCGAACTGACCTGACCCAAAAGGGTGGAGCTTGACACACTGCAGTCCGTTGATTGGTTGGAAAAAAAGTCACTTCCCGTGCGACCAGGCATCAAAACAAAGCAGAAATGGCTCCTTGTTTAGAGCAACATATTTTATTTTTGTTGATTAAATCTGTTTAAAATGGCGTTACAAAGCACCACCAAGAAGAAAGAACACAAACTGTTGGATGACCACCATTCTCCTCCTTCATTTCTGAGTTTTAGTTACACTTTAAGGAAGGCGCTATAGCTGAGGCATCTATCGCTATCCGACTGATACTCCACCTCTCAGGTAAAGCGAGGGTTGGCCGTGGAAATGCAATGAAATCACAAACCATATCTGCACCCTAACTGTCCCGCCCCGACCTGCACTCGTTGGTGGAAATGGGGCTGAAGAGTTGGGGGGGCTTGGTGATGGAAGGATTTGCTGGATTTTGGGTGTAGTTGAGAATCAATTTTATTAGGATAACAAAGAAAAGCACTGGCCTCAATTATGACAAATTCTCTCACCACTTGCATTTTCCATTTTTTTGGTTTACTTGCGAAGCAGGTCACATTTGCATGTTTTTTTCATTGACAATACTTCCCTTGATCCTTTAATGCCAACTGTATCATACTTGATGCCTACATTTCTGAGGCCTCTACCCTACCTACGTAATCAAAGCATTTCTTAAAATATTGTTGAATACAGTTTGACACATCTTATGGCCTCTAGAAAATTTATTGATGTTCTGCAATTAAAAACAATCCTTAAGGAGTCAATTTCAAGAAGGAGGCCGTCATGTCATGCAATGTGTATGGTTTTTTTCTCTCCATATGCAAATTCTCCCTTATATTTCTTCTTTGTCTTGTTCCTCTGTTTTGTAGTTTATTATTCTTCATATTTAACCTGATCTTCGCTTCTCCTTTTAAATTCCCACCACTTATGTTTTTTAACCCAACCCTTTGTATCCACCAGGAACACTTTCTGGATGTGGTTGGAGGTCAGGAGTTTCTTTTACTTCCATTGGAAGAGATGGAAAGACTGCTCACATCTGATGACATCAACGTACCAGATGAAGAAACCGTAGTATCTTCTTTACTAACCTGGGTATGTCATGATGTCTCTGCTCGGCAGCGCCACCTACCTTTGCTGCTGGCTCATATCAGACTGCCGCTGCTGCAACCACAGGTGAGCACTGCAGAAACACTCATGGGGACATTATTTAAAGGTAGATATGTTGCAGATCTAACAATTAGAGATTCACTAATTTAATTTTCCCTCATAGATGGTCATTTTAAACAATCTAAAACCACATGTGTCTTTTTCTTGTTAAATTTAAAATCTACATACCTGACTGTATCATCCTCATTGAAATGAAATCCAGTAATTCACCATTAGTGGATTTTGCCTCAAAGGAAAATGCCAAATGTTGATTTAAAAAAACAAAAAAGGACTTAACGGATGTTAGATGATTTTAACAATTTGTTACAGCTCTTTTTCCCTCTACATGACCTCTTCCCCTTGTTGTAACCACAGTCAGCTGAAGTATGATTGATCATACCTAGGCACCAGAGGACACATTCAGATCTGATTGCTCAGGCCACATTAGCAGGTGGTCTGGAACTCTCTTATAACAGTGTGAACACAAGTGTTTCCTGGGCCACATTAAAGAACCACCTACTGAGCTAACACTACTCAGCATAAGTAGCAAAGCTTTCCGTTGGATATATCCTTGCTCTTTCCATTTCCAGAAATGATGGGTTTTGCAAAAAGCCGTGTCTACTCTAAAAAGATCTATCATTCACAGAAAACGCCATGGTTGTCTTCTCTGTTCATTTCTGCAGCACCAGTGAACAAAGCGTCACACATATTTTTCTCCATCAAAACTAATATTTTATGTAAGCAGGAATTATCACGGAGCATCAGAGGAATAAGAGAATCTGTTGTTACGCATTACAAGGCTTATACAACCCCTGTTGTGAGCGAATCATTTGGCACCTTCCTGTGTCTTCTTCAGAAACTGGTTAAGAGTGAACTCTATAGACTGTTGACAAACTTTAATTTGTTTCTCTTTAGTTTACAGATGTGTGCTGACACTGAGCATCGCAACATCACAAATCAGTTACTTCAGGCTCTTTTTACTTCCCTGCTAATGTATCTGTTGCATCACTGAGCAAATGAAAATGTAAAAATTCAGCGGTAACTCTGGTGTGCACTAACACACAGCAAACCACCTGAGTGATGACTAAGTCATTGACCAGAGTGGTGTATTCTGCTATGCCAGCTCTCTCTTACACAGAGACTGCTTCCACTGCTCATAGGTGCATCAGCAGCATATCAACTTTGATATGTGTTTAGAGATAAAACAGGAATGACAGACAAAACTTTACTTGAGTGTGAAAAGTGAGCTGGCAGCCTTCCATAAGTGAATTAATTTAAAGGTGCAGTGTGTAACAAAATCAAAGGTCAAGGACAGAAAAAAAATGTGATATTGAAACTGTGTATCTAATCACTTTACTAAAATTACAGTTTTGTTTTTATTCTCTTACAATGAGCCATTTATATCTTCTTGCTGTGGGTCCATATGGAAGCTGCCATATTTGTGCCACAATTTTTACAGTGGTCTCTCTAGATGGACAAACAACTCGGTGTATGAAGTAAGAACCCTCTGAGCTTTAAAACTGCACTACTGGTTATATTTGATACGTGCCAGAGCACAGTTTGGGATAAGTAACGCCTTAAAAGGACCTTAGAAGAAGACACAATACAAATAAGGACTGTTTTGATGTAGTTACCTGTAGTGCAGTCATCACCTCACCTGTGGTCACTGATCCATTCACTGAGGAAAACATGTTTATGTCTCTAAGACCTTTGACCTTAACAGACACTGTTCATTCACAACTGTGCTTAGTATATGAAGCCATTTCTATATCCATCTTTACCACTAGATGTCAGTAATTCTTACACACTGTTCCTTTAATTTCAGAAACTGGGAAATTTATTCAAAAAGATCAGCTGTATTAATGTAGATTATTCCTGTAATGGTTGCATATGTATACATGTATGTATTATACTACTGCATGGTCTGACTCAAATGACTACTGAGTACTCATGGTTCACATCACACCTCTAACATATTAACGTGTTAAAAGATGTCAAATCTGATACAATCACTGTGAGAGAGTTCTCAGATTTATAACTTCTGTTTGGTTTGTGTTCAGTTGGTTTAATAGATAAAAGTAAATGTGTATTTTGAAGAAGAAATTAGCCAAAAAAGGGAAAGAACTAAACGGTATACCCATTTAGCTTCACGTCATTTCCCCCTGTGCATAGCATCAGTCGGTGCATTTCAAAGCTAGAACCACATAAATGTTGCAGGAGCTTTATGTGAAAGCTGCCAATGTTACTTTATGTCTTTATCTTTTGCTTTAAAATGCAACACAAGAACTAAAATTCTTCCTACTGAACCACACGCTGCAGGTCAGATAGTCAGATTTGCTTCAAACTTTCTCTTCTTTACTTATTCCAAGATATAAATTGGCCTTTTATCTCTCAGTCTGTCTTCCTATCCAGCTCAGGCAATTAGACGGACTATTACCATTATGTTTACCATAGATCACAACCATTACTCTGTCAAGAGTGTGAGAGGTTGTTTAGTAGTGCGCATGCATCTCCCTGCTCTGTCTAGCATCTGATACTGAGATGTTCATACGCTCACCAGAACCTCACTCCCTGCCCAAGGCTTTGGCTTCACACATGAGCATTTAAAACATTAATTAAGTCTGATATCTCTCTTAACTGCACTAGAGTAATTTTTTCTCTTCACCTCCCTCATCACTAATCCCGCCAGTATGAAAAAAACTAGCAAAAAAAAAAAAAAAAAAGCCTCAACGCGCACTCACTGATTTTTTTTCCATCAATTCTGAGTGTCTACACATTTCCCTGTTTCTCGCTTGAAGTACAATATGAAGTATGAACGCCTTAGATATATGACTTTGCCCCGGTCAGCTAAAATCACAGGAAGCAGTAACATATAATCAGGGGGAAGATAGATGGAAGAAAAGTAAAGTGTCAGAATGGCCCTGGATGAGAGAGACTGGAAGCAGAAGAGGCTCATAGCTTAGAACTGATTCTATCTTTAACACTGCATCACTTGTGACAGCCCCTCCCCCACCACCATGTCAAATTGACAGATGAATCAACATTCAGCAACCTCATGAGCTGTGAAATGCCAATGAAGTGACATATAAACCTCACACAGACTACCGATCGATACTCTTAAACCAATTACTCAGCTTTCCCTCTAGGCTACTGTGCGATTACTCATCAAAAGGGTATCAATTGACCAGATTAATATCCCTTAATGCCTGCTCCCCATTACTGTCAGACAAACACAAACAATCTTCTCTGATAACCATCTTTGGTCTGGTGTTGTCCACTAAACCATTGTGTTACTGTTTGCATGGCATTTAAAACCAGTAGCCACTCAGTATCATTAATAGATGTGACAACATGGAGGCGTGCTCATAGCCAGGCATGACATAGGCATGAATTCATAGATCACAATGCATGCATTGTATCCTGAAAAACATTAATTAGCATTTGAGGTTTGTGCCTTTGCACAGTTTTCATGACCTTAAATATATGCTTTTTCTGCCCTGTTATAACAAGAAAAGATGTGAGTGGAGAGGACCTTATATCCAGCAAGATCAGTTGAAGCATATCCTCATCAAGTGTGTGTGGTTCTCTTCAACAACGGTTATCACTGAATAATCTGTCCATGATGGAGATAGGCACGCTAAAATTCTTTGCCAATGGCCAGATGCTTACTAAAATGTTTGCAGAGGCAGTATGCTGACATGCTAACAGCTTTATGTTTATATTAAGTGGGTATTAGAGTTGTATAAAATCTAATATTGTTGTATACTGCAATAGTGAAATTACAACGTACCAATGAAGTTATATAGAAATGCATCAACATATGATGGTAATTTTTGGTGCATTAATGCATGCACAGGTGCATTCAGCATCTGCACCTGTATGTCCTGGTTAGTTGTAGAACTTCCACAAAAGCAGAACCTTCTTCTAAATGAATCCCAGCTGACTTGATGTTCATGCTGAAGAAGACAATGTTTGGGCATCGCTCCTTTAGTTGCTGAAAGGTATGGCATGTACCAAGAGGAATACCATTTAGTTCTTTTCCTATTTTAGTAAATTTCTTCTCAATATACACTTTTACTTTTATCCATTGAACTAGTTTAACAACGTGAAACAAAAAGAAGATATAGAGCTGTACTATTTGACAATGATCGTTTCAGATTTGACACTGATCAACGTGTTAATGTGGTTGATGTGTTGATGTGAACCTAAGTTCTCAGTAGTCATTACACAAGAATAAAAACATTCAGTAGTAACAATAATAATAATGGTTTAGATTCATAAAGTGCTTTTGATTGCACTAAAAAAAAGGGCTTTACATTTTATCCTTTATTATTTCACTCCTCATTCACACCTGGTGATGTTAAGCTACATGTGTAGCTTACATTTAATATAAACTTATAGGCTGTGTCCGAATGTGCACCCTACTCCCTACATAATGCCCTATATAGGGGTCACGCCATTTTGTCGGAGTGTCCGAATGTCCAGAGTGAAAAAAGTAGGGCACTCAAAATTACCCACAATGCATCTTGAAAAGTAGTGAGCATCGATGGTCACTAGACGGTTCAATATAGACCACAATGCATTGCGGGAAGAAGCTCAACATGGCGCAAGGAGGCAAAAATTACCTATAAGCAAACAAAGAAAGAATAAAATACAACATAAGGAAAAAAAAATAAAAATATTTACACACAACTTTGGATTGGATTTGGAATGTGGTTGCCGTGGTGACGGCTGGTAGTCACGTGGTTTGCGGCGAGAAAAAAAATAGGCAGCTTTGTGTCGAATCGCCAAGAGAATGAGTCACTATGTAGTGTGCTATATAGTGCAGCCCTATGTAGTGAACGAGGGGTTAGGGAGTAGGGTGGACATTCGGACACAGCCATAGCTTGTGATTGGATATATATATATGGCTGTATATATGTATATATATATATGGTGGGCCCAGGCCAAGTAGATATAAATGGCTAATATTAAGAGAATAAAAACATAACAATTATTTTAGTACAGTGACTAGCTACCAATAGAAATACAGTTTCTAATGATGTATTACATTTTTTTCATTGATTATTGATATAGTTACATGCTGCACCTTTATTCAATTGATGTTTGAGTGCAAAAAAAATGAAAAGGGCCTAAAGCATGAAAAGTGTACATAGCTGCAAGATGTTTATATTTGTGTATGAGAGTGAGGGTGTGTGTTAAAAGTGGATAGCACTCATGCTGTCTCTTCCAAGCATGTGCTGAGACGGAGGATAACACACGTTTCCCCCTGCACACTGTGAGGTAAAGAGAAAACAGGGAGGGGAAGGTGGGACACCCGCAGGATTCAGTCTTATCTCGCTCTCCATATTCAGTCCTTCACAGCACGAAGGATATATTACCACAGAGAAGGACAAACATGATATTCTATAACTGTCCTTCTTCAGTGCACCTACTCATAGAAATGAATGCACAAAAAGGGTCGACAACAATTTGTCACTTTGTGATTGTGTGCAGAAGTATGATTTGACCCCGGCATGTAAGCTGCTAATCAATTTACCATGCTTGTTTTGGGCTCACCACGCCTGGCTGTGAAATTTGATTTTATAATAAGTGACTGAATTCTTTCTTTTGTGGAGATGGGCGTTATAGAGGAGAGCAAATATAAAAAAAAGAGGGCAGATGTAATTACCCTTCACTTCTCGTCATAGCCCTCTGATCTTATCTTGAGCCTGCAAAGAGCACACACAAAGTGGAAAAACCTGAAAATTACTTAAAATTCCAGGAAACCTTTACCACCTGCCACCCATTAGTACACACATACATAAAGACACACAATCACACACCCATTTAAATGTAAATCAAGCAATTCTTGCCTTCAGGGAAAAACAAACCACAATCCCTGCATCTCTCAGGCAGCAGCTTCCTCTGGATGTAATTTAAGAAACAGTCTAGTGGATTGAAGGATTCATTCTTCGACCCCTGGCTGCTTGTGTGACTTTGTATGTGTGTGAGATGAGGTTAGAGGATATTGTCTGCAAAGCTGATGAGATGCTGAGGACAGATTAGTGTGCTAGTGTGTCAGATGATCGGTGTGTATGTGTTTGTGTGAGTGCATGTGTGTGTGTGAGAGAAAGAGAGATTGCTCGAATCTGATCTAACCTTTTGATCAATGGGAGAGCAGCTTTCTTCAGTCTGTCAAACCACCTCAATCTGCGAAAACATGGTAACAGACATGGACCTACACCCATCTCCGTCCAGTGTATACGTTTACCCTACACGTGTAGCTGTCACGTGATTCTGTGTTTCTGTGTGTTTCAGTTCTTAGCAGACCTGGAGTCCAACCCTCTTCTTCGTGACAGTGTAGAGTGTCAAAGACTCCTGATGGAAGGGATGAAGTATCATCTTTTGCCCCAGCGCCGGCCCCTGCTTCAGAGCCCCCGCACCCGGCCCCGCAAGGCCACTGTAGGGGCCATGTTTGCCGTTGGGGGTATGGATGCCACAAAAGGTAAAACAACTCCTCCCTCACACATGATGTTAAGGAAGTAGTTTAATTAAATTTATTTAAGTTAAATTCCATTACCTTTTATTCTATTCAATCAGTTAAACTCCATTCATTTTCATTGTCTAGCACCAATTTACAACAAGTCACATCAAGGCAGTTTTACAGATACAGTCCTATTTGGTACAATTCATTGTAGTGCATTTTATAATCCAATCAAAACAAATGCCTTACGTGATCCACATCAGTCCAGTTTTTAATAATCATGTTCATATAAACCAGTTCATAAAAGATCACTTCCTGGCTAAGGAAACCGAAAGATTGAACTGGATCTATTCAATTCAACCCCCCCTAATCATACACAGGGTGGTGGACAACAGTAAAAACTCCCTTTTAATAAAAAGGAAAAACTTCCAACAGAACCAGTCCAAGGAAATGGTAGCCATCTGCCATTTGCTTTTTTAATTAACCGGTTGCATTCACTATGCAATTAAATTGTTCAAAATATTACAGCCTTTAAAATGAGCTGCAGAAGGCTAGGTTTGTAAAACATAAAAACTACAAATTATATCTGAATCAAGATAAGACAATAAAATCCAGTGATGATACAACTCCACATTATTATGAAACAAAAGTGAAAAACTGTAAAAGAAATGGAAGAAAAGAAAGAGGAAAATAATCCCTTTTACATGCCTAAACCAAGTGGTAGAGATGGCTCAAGCAGGTTCATTTCCACAACATTTAGATAAGATTCAGTTCAGTCACTGATGTGCTCTGTCAAACAAAGAGAAGGACACTAAATTATTAAGAATTGCTTATTATAACCATCCTTCTGTGTGGACCTTTTTTAATGAGTGAGCAGTAGATGGACCAGCTAAGGGATCCTGCGGATTTTGGCATAATTTTTTTCTCCTATTTCTTAAGGACATCACTTTCAGATACTGCTTGCAGTTATGTCTACTTTTATCTTACACTTACAAAGTTTCTTTAACTGTTTTTAATACACATTGCACACCATACCAAGATATGCCAAGATTTTAAACTGTCAAACTGAGTAATCTTTAGTTTTTTTAATTGGTAAACAAACAAAAAAAAGGGAATAAATTCAGTATGTTTCTCTAAGACAGGCTGCTAGTAGCAAAATTCCTCTATTCCTACTATTAAAAATGGTTCTTAGCTTTATTATCTGTTATATCTTGACACAGCTATGGGTTAAAAAAAAGAAGTGTATTCATTTGAAAATGGTCTCGAAACACGGACTGAACTAAAATGAGAACATTTTGAAAAACCTTTAGAAAGTCTTGGACAGCTGTTGCTGAAGACCACTTTGCTTCCTGCAAGGAAAATTTTGAAAACTAGAGCGCAGACCTAGACCTAATCGCAGCCAAGCCATTGTAATGCTTTTTGTTGCCAATGATTGAAGGCATTATTTTTGAGTGAGAATCTCTCACCTCAACTCAACTTTATTTATATATCCCTTTAAAACAACCACAGCTGAAACAAAGTGCTGTACATAAATGGACAAAGCAACACATAAAGTACAAAAATCAACCAGGAAATAAATAATATCATAAAATATAATAAAATAATTGTTCATTGTTTTAAAAACGGTTTTAAAACAATAAGCAATTTTAAAAGAACAAATATAAACAAATAAAACCAATAAGTAAAACAAACCACTGCACACTAAAACAGGAACAGTCTCATACTGGGCTGAAAGCCAAAGAATAAACATGGGTTTAATGGCAAAATTATCCCCATCTCCCTATAGTAAAAAATCTTTAAAAGAAATTTCTGGATCCAAGTGATGATCTGGATCATCCCTAAAATCAAATCACTTGTTCCTTACTCCATTTTTGAGAATTTCTAAAAATTTAATCAAAATCCATCCATAATTTTCTGAGTTATGTTGCTAACAGACAGACAGAGAGATAAACCAGTGCAGCTGATTACATAACCTCCGCCTTGGTGGGGTATGGTAAACAAATCATGATGAACGTATGTGGTCTCCTCACACATTTTAACATCAGCCCCATTAAAAACAGTATTATAATGAATACCACCAAGCATGACTCTGCTGGTCCAGTATGACTTTATGTAGTCAAACATTGAAAGAAACAAGCCAACAGTCACAGTTTGAATTTTGTTCAATTTGTCAATTCTGCTCTGAAAATGCAAAATTGTGAGTTATCTTTTTCTTTCCGATCAGGCGCCACAAGTATTGAACAGTACTGTCTGCGTCGGGACACGTGGAGGCAGGTTGCACACATGAGTGGACGGAGACTACAGTTTGGTGTCGCTGTTCTTGATGGCCGCCTTTATGTGGTTGGAGGCAGAGATGGACTCAAGACCCTTAACACTGTCGAGTGTTACAATCCACACAGCAAAACGTGGAGCGTCATGCCTCCTATGTCCACACACAGGCACGGCTTAGGTAAACACCCGTTTTGTGTTGAAGTCAATTACCAGTAACACAGGCTGAAACTGGTTCTGTTTAGTTAGTATTGAAACCTTGAGAGAATAAATATGCATTTGCACTGCTCAAGCCTTCTGTTACTAGGACCAAATTTGATAAGGCGTGTTGTACTGCTTCTACATGTTTATAAATGTGTGCACGTGTAAGAAGGAAGATGGGGGTTTAGACACACATCTGGCTTCACAGATGTTCTGGCAGATAAATCCCCTCAGTGTGAAAGTGTCAGCATGCTGCTAACTCTGCATGCTTAATGCCCTGGATGTGGTTGCACACAAACAATATGGGCACACAGTCCTTGATGTAAAGGTGTGAGCTTTTTAAGAGTTTGTCTAAGCTGGTTGCTTTGGAGAGAAGCCATGAATTGATCATAAACATGTGTTTGTTATTGCAGGTGTGGCTGTCCTAGAGGGGCCTATGTATGCAGTGGGTGGACATGATGGCTGGAGCTACCTCAGTACAGTAGAAAGGTAGCAGAATATTTAATCTTTAATTCTGCTTTTTCCTCTTTAATTTCACCTATATTACTAAAAAATGTTTACCCTTTGTGGTTTCAGTAGATAGTTTTGGTCCAATCAGGCTAATATATACATGACATGAAAGTTTCATGACAGTTCACAGATACTGTTTATCTGGGTCAGAAGAGTGTTAATGGTTCCAATAAAAAACTGTCACCAATTTTTGGTGAATTATCAAAAATAACAAGAGCACTGCTGCTGCTGAAAGATGAAGTGATATGAAAATACTTAGAAGCGTCTACATTGTCTATAAGGTGGGACCCCCAGGCTCGCCAGTGGAGCTTTGTTGCAAGCATGGCTACACCCAGAAGCACAGTGGGAGTAGCTGTTCTTAATGGCAAGTAAGTAATGACACACACACACACACACTGGAAGCATTGACCAAAAGTCTTTTGGAACCTGTGGGACGAGCATAAATCTGTCATTCCAGGGAGGACTCTGATAAAGTGAAAACAGCTTAAATAGATAGCAACATAAAATTCATAAAAAATAAACTTTCAGATAAGAAACATTTACATGCTTTCACTTTTGCTAAATGTGCTGGGTGTGAATTAATGTTACATAGGGTTCATTTGATTATAATTTATTAAACACTTATTAAATATTTTTATTACAGAATTGGTTACTTGGCATTTATTTCTGACAAGTCTTATTTTTTGTTACATTCAGAGACTTACCGATAATCCTTACCAACATTATAGATACTGAAACACCCCATATGTTGCCTGCTAGAGTACGTAGCTATAAGCCATAAAAAATCACCCATTAACAGGAAACATCCCTCGTGGTTTGGACAGAGTTGGCCCGACACATCACTCTCAGTGTCAGAGTTACAGTCTGCAGTAGAAAATCACTCTTCCCCTCCAGATACTCTGTCATATGAAGCAGTACTGGTGAGGTTAACAATATTCACAATAATACACACACATACATTGCAGATCTTAATAGCAGGACTTGATGCGTTCAGGGCTTTATGTCCTCGTTTGCACTAGAAAACAGTTCACCATTTTGACTCTAATAACTTCTGTTGTTTTCATTATTCACTGCCTCAAAGAGATGCTACAGCGAAGGGCTCCACAGATACTAATTAATACAGAAACTCATTTCTGTGCTAGCCATGCCAAGCAGTAGTGAGTGTGTGTGTGTGCGTGTGTGTGCCATGTATGTGTCATGTACTCTCTGGGCTCTGGGCCTGATGGAGCTCATTACTTGCCTGACTGGTCCTCTTGCACTTCCTTCTTCAACATTCCAACTTCACATTCATGGATGAGTGCGCAAAAACATACACACACAGATAGAGCAGGGATGCCCCAAGAGTGTTGGCTGAGTGGTTCTACTCAAATCATTTTCCCTTCAACAAACAGCACAACATACACACACATACATGTCTGGTTTATGTTGACCATCTGTCTCTCACTTGACATTGTGCGTTTCTACCTCAACCATCACAACTGAATACCTAACCCTAAACCTAACCACAACAAGAACACACACACATACACGTAACTCTTAATAACAGTTCGCTAACACAAAGTTGAAAAATCAAATCTGGAAATGTGAGCAGTATTTTGTGTGTCCATGTCCAGAGAGATGAACTCTTTCTCTTGTCGCTCTCAGGTTGTATGCGGTTGGAGGTCGTGACGGCTCATCCTGCCTGCGGTCAGTGGAGTGCTTTGACCCCCACACCAACAGGTCAGAGACAGAACGCTTCATGTGACAAGAATTAATTGCCTTCTCTTACTTTATTTTTAGTTTGTTGCTGTTTCCTCTCCTTGTACGCTTATTTATCCGTACATCAAAAGAGACCGTTAACCCTCTCAGGACATAATCAAGCATCTTCTGTTTATAAAGTACCCTTGTCGATATTTCCCAGAGGGCCTCGAAAGAGGTTCTAGTTCACGGCTTTTAATGCATAAAATAAGTTTGTGCACTCAGCCAGCAGCTTTTGTTGTCTACTTCTTCTTGATGGTTGTAATCTCTATTTTAGGTGGAACAGCTGTGCGCCTATGGCGAAAAGGCGTGGAGGTGTGGGAGTGGCCACGTGGCATGGCTTCCTGTACGCCATCGGAGGTCACGACGCTCCTGCTTCATCCCTGGCATCTCGGTTAAGTGACTGTGTGGAAAGGTGAGGTTATACCTTTTTTGTGTTTGTCTTGTTGTTGTTTGATTATAAATATGTGACCAAAGAATTCCAATAGTTAGCAATAATTGTCAACTAATTTGCATGCTGATTATTAATTGATATGGAATATTGTCATCTTAAAATTTTAAATCTCTCACATGGTAGTTTTAAATGAATAAACAAATTATCTCATTTGTTTTTTTGCCAAGAGTTAGATAAAAAAAACTTTGAGGTCTTTGTATGTTATAAAGTATTATCTTTAGTAGTATTCTTTAATGCTGCCACTTATTTATTTCCTCTTTTACTGTAATCTGTTTGCTAAGCTAAGCTAATTACTCCCAGAGCCTACCTTTAATGCACAGATGATATTAATGTTGATCTTTTCCTAGCTGTTCTCTAACACATTATAAGCGTATATTGATTTTTTTGTTTGTTTGTTTGTTTTTTTTTGCCAAGATCAACCATATAGTCTTGATTTTATACCATATAATCTTGATTTTATATGTATGTATTTTTAATCCTTTTAATGAGTTTTATATAGTCATGTGAACATTGTGTTTGTGTACAGATATGACCCTCAGACAGATGTGTGGACGGCTGTAGCCCCCATGAGTATCAGCAGAGATGCTGTTGGCGTTTGCCTGCTTGGCGACCGTCTCTATGCTGTGGGCGGGTATGATGGGCAGGTGTATCTCAATACTGTGGAAGCTTACGACCCTCAGACAAATGAGTGGACACAGGTACAGTGTAGAAACACACAATAAACAGTAAACACAGTTAAATAAGCTCTATTCTCATATAAAGTAGTACATCTGTTCACAGGCGACTAAAATGTATTGTATATTGCTAATATCTACACTGACACTGAATTTAGTTGAGTAAAAACAAGTGATAAATCACAAATGACACCAGTAAGTTGCTATATACACACACTAGACCTTACTCTAACTCCTCTCCATGTATTTTAGCATGTTTGCATGATTATGTAAATGTAGGTTTTCCCCCAAGCTAATGTTGTCCTTGCCACTGCAGCAGTAGAAGGTAGAGGAGACTGTAAGTTTAACAATGTCCTTCAGCAGCTTTCAGCAATTTATATCTCACTTCAATCTGTAGGACATCTTCTGCAAAGCCTCAGAGGATTTTTAAGCAAAGTTGCTGTAAATCTGATGTTTTAGAGACATACGCCATGCTGAAAATAAGAGTGGTGTAGGTGGGTGGATACAACATACAACTCTGAGCTGCCAGGCAGAGATGGGGATAAACTGAGATATAAAGGAACACGTTTAGGGCATTTAATGTATCTTGCATGAGTTGTATAGAACTGAAACAAGCAACCCAGTGAGTGTATTGTCTATCCTTTCTCAGTAGCATCATTTCTCCTGCTTGTTTCTTGTTTAAAATCAGGCACACGTTTCTGTGTAGAGACAGTATCTACTAAAACAAATAACTAACACAGCTTCACCTGGACACCAAAGGATTTAAAGGTTTTACTTCCTGCTTTGAGGACACAGCTTTACAGTGTCTCGGGACCTCCCGATGTGGCCATGGTTGTATAAAAGTGAATAGAAGCACTTAATATATACTTAGAAGTGTTGTGCAGCTTAGTGGCAGTTCACCAAAGCAGTCAATGTTCTGCTGCCTCATAGCCCCAGCCCCTCCCATGCATCCACCTGTGAATCTGTTTTCACCCAGATGTGTGCAGATAATATTACTGCTCCCTGGTGGGCTGGGCTCAATGCTAAACTGCAGGGAATGGCAAATATCTTATGGCAAATATATTAGGTTTTTGTGGTCAAAAAGGGTAAGGATGATCCATTTAGTAAAATATGTTCGGTTAAACATCCTACTGTATATCAGTGAGTGGTTTCTCCTGCAGGGACAGAACCTTTTATTGAAAAGTTTTGATTTAGAACCTTTGTTTTACTTCTGGTTTTACTTCTGTTATTTCATCCTTTCTCATGGTCTGCCTTCAGAAACCATCTTTAAAGCTTCGTGTTTTTTAGTTGTTCTATTTTGGAGACGAATGACCTGGTGTTGTAGCGTGCTGACCTGTGAGAAAAAGTGGATGATAAACTGCAGTGTTGCAGTGTAGTGTAGATGTTCACTCATGCTTGTGGATTCATGTTTTCAGATATTTTTTAAGCTGGAGCTTTTCTTCTCTTTCACTGTGATATGACTGTTGATAGTGGTACATGTCACTCTTGATTTGTGCCACCTCATCCCGCAAAATATTTCTGGTGTTAAAACAAACACTCAACAGAAACTATTTACATATTTATAATTTTTCCTCCAGGTGCTTTTTTTATATATATTTATTTTATTTTACTAGTTAGTCATTAATGCTAATATGTATCTACTATCCTCCCAAAACCCACTCCAACTCGTTTTTTGGTGCCACAGTTTGTGTTCTTCACTTTATTCCAGACATAGAGGAACATTATTTTGTTCTTTTCAGACAGACATATAACTTTCTTGCCCCTTGTTTATCTTTGGCTGCTCCAGATTGAACATTACTGTCAGCTGAATCTAACTGGTTGAAAGTTTGACAGGAAGCGGCTTCATCATAATTTCCAAGTCAAATAGAGGTCTCTGTTGTCTCTAGCAACATGTAAGTGATGTTACCACATTTAGTTACACTCCTGAGAAATTGTTGACGACATAAGCGACAGTGCTGGGGTGGTGGGGGATCTAGCATAGTTTTAATTAATTAAATAAAAACTCCATGTACAAACCTGTCAATGCACTCCCAAAATATCCACGGTGGTCCTCGTCACCATGACTTTACTGACCCTGAAATGTGACGAGACGTCCAGGTTTTTATATGCCCTCAGGCTTTGCTCTGTGCATATTCCCAGCATAGACATGAGGTGCACATAAATATCAGGAAACCCAATTTCTGGCCAGATGTTTATGTCCGTTGATTCTTCAGCAGGTTGCAGATTCCTGCCGAGACCAGGAGTCTTTAATTTAACATGACCACATGGTGTACAGCCCCTCTACCTCCTGAGCTGCTGTCAGGAAATTTTAAAGATATGCATTGTGACTTTCACCCATGTTGCTGTTTTCCTTATTTCACAGACCAGAGAGTTAAATCTTTAAACTGAAAACATTTTACAACAGTCAAGTAAATGCACATCTGTACAACATCTGTATATGTTGTTATTGTCCAGCTGTGACTGTGATTCTCTTTGCTGTTTTCCAGGTGGCCCCTCTGTGTCTGGGCAGGGCAGGTGCATGTGTGGTGTCCGTCAGGCTGTGAAAATATAAACACAAACGTACGATAATGGTCGTCCTCGTTATCATCGCTGAAATTAAAAGGATACCAAGGGAACCTGCTGCCTTTACTGAGAACAAGAGACTGGTTTCAGAACTATTTTCAGGTTTTACTCTCAAATTTTATCCTTGATGCTTATAAATCACTCAGATTTTAGGTCCTGACAAGTTTTGCCACAGGAAGGAACTGCCACTGATACAAATGGTGAAGAGGAATCTGTAGCGTCTAGCAGATGACAAAACAGCTGTCTTACAGGGTTTTTTCCCCCTTTTTTACTTGCCTATTTTTTTTCTCTATACAAGTCAGGACACACTCACACACATGCAGTATAACCCTACACGGCTGCACTCAGCTTCTATTTCTGCTGACAAATAGCTGAGACAGAGAGAGATTGTCAAGCCTGCCTCATCATTTTATGCTCTCAGCGTCCCTAACTATATCTGATACCGTGTATTGATGCTATTTTAATACATTCCCTGTTATTTTTATGCTGCAGTTGGCAAGTGTATTTCCACTGTGCCTTGCCACTGTTGCCCTCTGACAGATAAAAGAGTTTTGACATAATCAGCACAACCTCCAACACAACTATACTGTAAGGAACTATGAGCCTTTTTATTATTTTATTGCAATATCACATGCTCCATCTGATATTTCTGTGTGTGGCTACTCTGTTGCATCAACTCAGATCTAAAGCTTCTGCAAACTGTAGTGTGTAGTTTTTTTTAGATTTTTTTATAAGTTACACAAGAAACAATCCAACCTTTTTACCTTTTCCATTAATTTTTAATCACTTAATTCTGCTTTTTTTTGTTTGCTGTTGTTCTGTTTTTTCCGGTTGAGGTCCATTAGGCAGTGTTAATGAGTTTTAAAGCCTGGGTAGTAATAATAATAATAATAATAACAACACTGTGGCTCTGTGTTAATCCCTGCAGGGATTTTTTTTTCAATTTCCCCCAAAGCACAAGGTCAGCTATTTACAGGATTGTTTTTACACCTGGGTAGTTGAGGTTTTTTGTCTCCCAACCACCTTATTCTCCTCCTTTGTGTGTGTGTGTGTGTGTGCGGACGCTAGTGTTGGGTGTTCAGAGATTGCAAGGAGTGTATTTTTATCTCAAATGAGAATCTTCCCTCCATTTACCCCTTTTCACATCCTCAATATCCTGCTGCTCTCTCTTCATCCACATTTTCATCACCAGACACAAACACACACGTTCGCATGCACACACACCCATACAGAGACATGCATGCACCATTTTGTTTTACAGTAGGATTAGATACCCCAACAAAAATGAACAGCAAACCACAAATTTAATAATGTTAGTTCCGACGGTGCCGGCGTTTTGTTTGATGTCATGTTCAAAGCCTTATTAGGTTTGAAGCTGCTGCAGATAAAGTATCAGACTTGAGGGGGAACATAAATCAGCCTAACATACTCATACGTCCAAACTCATGGGCTGAGACAAGAAGCCTGAATATTACATGCACATGCCAAACGATTTATTTGTGCATACTTTTTTTTTTGTTGTTGTTGATGTACATTGTATTTGTGGCATAATGAGGGAAAATTGACAGCGAGAGTCGGAGCAGGCATCCTGTCTGAGCTGACAGATCTAGAGCTAATGTAGCCCACATGATGCGCTTTACATCCAAACATGACAGATCCCATGATCTCGTTTGTACAAAGATACACTCAGCTGAAAGCCAAGTGCCCCAGGAGCCAAAGATTGAAAAACAAAAAACTAAAACAAATTTGTCAGCGTGACATCTAAAAGCTGCAATGGGCAGGCTAGTAGCTCCCTCCAGCTGAGCGGATGTTTAGTCAAGCCTAATGCATTGCTAGATTATTTTATTTTTCTCCTTTTAAACCTGCCTGCTGTTTATTTAGAGTAATCTAGGCCTCGGTAGAAGTATGTCGTCTCTTCTGTGTTGTGTAATGTGATTTCAAGCTGAGGCTAACAATAAAAACATTCCAAATAAAGTTAGAAATGTACATTATGTACATAAAATAAATATGACATCTGTATGTAGTGTTATTGCATTCTGCTGTAAACAATTCCTAAGTAGCCCATGTGTAATCGTGTGCTTCTTTTTGTACCATGAATTCAGATGATGAAGAGGTGTAATAAAGATGGTTGGTGCCACAGCTGCTCATCTTGTCTTTTTGTACCGAATGTTACACCTTATCTTTTACTAAATGAGTTCTGTATAAGCAGAGTATGCTGCTGCTCAGTGGTCTTTTATACATTAAAGTCAACGTGATTTAAAACTTGTTTCTCTGTTGTTTTTCTTAACAGCACCAGCTACTCACATTTAATGTGCAGATGTTTTTGCAGGCAGTTTGCATTTGTCACAATCACTATAAATGTCATTACGCTGTAAATTTGTTTGTTATGTGGTTCGTATTTCCGGCAGCATCGCCATCAGTTTGACTCCAGCGATGGCTTTCACAGAACGACTGTTTTGACTGCTGAAATGTGACTTTGCATTCGTTTTTCCTCGCCTGGAAGTTAATACAGATGCTCATTATTCTTAAGAGAGACTGTCCTGGTTTTAAAAGCTGCAGCCGAGCCAGAGAGGCAGCTGCAGGTTTAAGTGTTTGTTGAGTAAAACAAGTGTGTGAAAGAGAGGAATTCTCACAATTTATAGATACTTTAACCCCGGCACAGCGACTGGTAGCCAACTGAGTGTCTGTTATTTAATACATGGTAAGCTTTAAATCATAAGTGCTTCTGACAAACGGCTCCCACTGGCGATGAGAAATGATGCCAGTGACCTTGTCTTGTGGCCTTAACGCCACCTGATTCTATTATGGCTGACAGAAACAAGAGGGACACACAAAGTGCTGCACTGTGAGTCCGCATGTTCAACACCCAGATGTGGAAACATAGAGCAGACAGCTCCGATATGAAACTGCATATTTTACCACAATTGTGCTCAGCTGCATTTACCAGACTGCTTGAATAATAGGAACTAAAAGAATTTTTTAAACTAATTTTTGTTTGGATTCTGAAGTTTTTTAAAATACCGAAACAACACTCGCATAATTTGAACAGAACAAGTTCTGTGGGATTTTTCTGAGGCTTTATAGATCAAGGAGCAGATATACAACTAATTATAACCTCATTTTCTCTGCAGCTGCAGAAACAGGAGGTTTGGCAACCTCAGCACGGTGTAATGTGGCCGATGAATTAATCATGTTTCAGGATTTAATGGAGGACTGAAAGATAAAGATAACAGCATAGAACCAATCTGACTTTTTGTCAAAATTAAAAAAAAAAAAAGAAGATGCCACAGACGGCAGCAAAGTCTCTCCTCATTTGGGGTTTATTGTTTGACTGGCAAAAACATTTCACAACATTCATATTTCATATCCCCCCCACCGCACCCAACTATTTCTCTGCTCTATTTTTATCATTTTGCTTGAAAATCATTCAGCTGCTCCCTTCTGTGCATGTTAATGAGATCTGAGTCAGCAGGGTGTATCCTGCTTCGGCATGCTGGAGCACACCGAGAAGTATTTGTGTCACACAGTTGGTATTTCATCCCATCTCGCTGGGTGGCACAGAAAAAATAAGATGTCATCCTTTCATCAACCTGAAAGTAAAAGCAGACAGTGTTATTAAAATGTTTTTTTTCTGACTTCGGTTTGTAACTATATTGAACAGGAGAAAGCGCTGACGACCTTGTTTTATTTCAAATTAACTGAAAGATGTTAAAATCCTTCTGTCATCCACTGAATTAAAACTGAAGTTGTTCTTTGATTGCTGTCAAACAGCTTTGACACTAACAGAGTGACAGAAATAAATAGAATGATGCTGAGCTGATGTTATTGAACCTTGCAGTCAATTAAAAGCATATGTACAAAACTGCCATCTTTTGGATTAGTAGTGAAAGTACAATTATACTATTTATAATACCAGTATGTAAAAATAGTCCCCATTTCTGTAAAAAAAAAAAAAAAAAAAAGTTTTGTAAATCTTAATCTTATTTTTACATAAACTCCTTTATATAGATAAATATCCTATGCAGATTAATGATCTCTAAAGAGGTGAGACTACCGCACCGATCCATACAGTCTGTTTACATATGGAGGAAATTTATGTGCTACACCCAAGCTGTGTCCCAATTCAGGGTCTGCACACTTCGAAGTGCGCAGACTACGTAGGCTACAGAGTGTCCTCCGTAGTCTACACACTTCGAAGTCTGCTTAACGTTCGTGAAATGGGACAGCCTACCTAGTCTACAAGAATTTCCCATAGCAACAACACAGGACGTTTAATCACTTAAACCTCAGAAATTACTCGTAGGAAACGTTAGTAGACGCTGAACACGGAGCGGCAACACCGACAGTTAAAAAAAAAAAAAAAAACGGTTTGAGGCTCTGTTGTTTTCCAGCCGGTACACACTTAATTAACCCCTTAAAAGTATCTGAATATCAAATATTACCGAATTTTAATGTCACCATTTAACAAACATGCTTTAAATGTACTTGGTTTTGTAACGTTTATACTAAAGTGTAGTTAAAAAACGAACTTTTTTTTAAAATAAAACTTTATTTAAACTTAATACGACTCTTCTGAGGTTGCTGATTCGCCACCGTCCTGTGCGCAACGAATTGTGGGAGAAAAGAGGCCGCGAAGGATGCATCACAAGCATCCTTCGTTTGAGGCCAAACGAAGTGCGGATTCGAAGGGTGGATTCGGAGGGTCCTTCAAATTCTGTGAATTGGGACAGTACTTCGCGCACCGCGATGACGTATGTGGCCGACGAATCCGCACTTCGAAGTGTGCAGACCCTGAATTGGGACACACCTCCAGTGTCTAAGTGGACAGAGATTTCAGTAGCAAAGTGTGTAACAGTGCACAAGGTTAAAAAGAAAACCAGGATCAAGTAACTACAATCCTCTCTTACATTAATTAATGTCAGTGTTCATGAGTCCATCATCAGGAGAACAACAGCACTGCAAGGTTGCAAGAAAATCCCTGCTCTCCATGAAACATGGCTGCTCATTTGCTGTTAGCTAAACATCACACGGGCAAGCCAGAAGGCTGTTGGGAAATGTTTTGTGAATAGATAAATATTAAAATAGAAGATTTTAGTTGAAATGAGAAGCCATGTTATCTGACCTGTAACATGGTGCTGTTGGTATTGTGGTTTCAGTTTTCTGCAATGTTGTAGATGGAGCAGTGAAGTCTAGAGGAAAATGTTAGGACATCTGTCATACAGACATCAGAAAAGCTGTGAAATCACAGTATTTATAAATCCAGTATTTATAAGGGGCCACATTTAGGTCAAAGCTGCTCAGCAATAAGCCTCCATCCAGCAACAACTCTAACAATTCTAACCTAATGTGAAGCACACAGGTGGACCTGGACATCAAGTCATGGACTTGATGTTTATTTATTTAATGAATAATGTTTCCGTTACACAAAGGGTATTGTTTGCTTTCTCAATATTTATTTTATGTCTTCCCATTTTGCAAATGGATTTAATGGAATTGAAATTTGGAATTAATTCTTAATTTTTAATCTGTTGCTTTTATATTGACCCACTTTTCTTTTCCTTTTTAATGTTTTATTCTCTTGCGTATGCTAAGTTTGTTCTTATTTTGTGTGAGCATTATTATGAATTATCTGGACTATGTACTCCTAGTAGGACACTTACATGCACATTGCCTGCATTTGGCTCGGCTTAGTTTTAAATAAGTTTTCTGTCTTAAATATACTGTGGTTCCTGTAGTATTGTTTTCATTTTATTCTGTTCTCAGGGTCGGGGAGCTTTTTGTCTGTTTTGTTTGTTCTGTCTGTATATTTTTATATATTTTTTCCTATTGTGACTGTATCTAATTATCTTCTGTCATTTTCGTTCTTATTCAAAAAATTATTAAACTTTTCAAAAAGAACAAGAATAAAGTTTTATGTAACAGCAATGTTGACTCTAACTCATGCTTTCATGTTTCACTGAGGGCAGAATGAGACCAACATTCTTGCTTAGCAGTGAGCAGGTACGATTTTACGGAGATATAAGCCAAGTTATAGAAACATATGGGAGCAGTGAGGTAAAACCTGATTTAGCTGCAGATGAAAATGCTCACAGGAAATCTTAAATAATGAATATGTACAACAGTAATGACTCTACAATAGTCAGTGGATTCAAAAGACTCAGTTTTAACACAGTGTCAGTATTTAGGCTTCTCACTATTCTATTCTATTCTATTCTATTCTATTCTGTTCTGTTCTATTCTGTTCTATTGTCATTTAACAGACACTTTTCTCCAAAGCCACTTACATCTGAGAGTAAGATCAACACAAGCAAGAAATCGAACAGGAGGGGACATTATAATTAAGTGGTAGTCAGACTGCTGCCCGTCCACCTGAGTCCAGTTGGACACAGGTGCTGTCATGTAGTGCTGGAGGCAGTACTTTTTTTTTTTTACTCTATAGAAAACAATCCTCTGTGCTCTGTAAAACTGCATATGATCATTGCTAACCATGTAGAGTCACGTGACTGAAATGAATTGTTTCTCCTTTTTAAACAGGAAAGTCATAGTTTATACAATTCTAGGGGTGAAGCACCATGTAAAAGTTTCTAGCTTTTCAGTGTGTCAGGGTTGTAGCTGCAGGACACAGGCTGGAATTTATACAGCTTGATTAGTTTCATATCGTGAATAAAAAAAGCCTGGCAAAATGTGGCTGAATCATTGTGAGTCTTTTTTTTTCTTTCTTCTTTATTCCTTTCAGAATAGAAAGGATGGACCAATCCAGAACAAATGTGTCAGTCGACTACCATCTATTTCTGTCAGGCTATTACAACTTATCTTGAACACAAACAAAACAAAACAGATGACTGTGGATTTTAGGGGGAACTGGAGTAAACAAAGCAATGTTTACATCCCGGGAGAGGAGGTGGAGGTGGTGAATCAGCTTTGCAGCCATCTGTTGGTGCAGCAGCATCAGAGCCAGAGACTTAAAGAAAATGAATAAACTGATTAAGATGGTTGGCTCTGTGCTGGGCACTGCCCTGGAGTCTGCACAAGTTGCTGAAAAAAACAGACTATTCTTCACACCCTCTACACAGGAAACAATGGGAATGTTTTAATGAGAGGCTTCTTCAGTACAGCTGCAAGACAGAAACTGGAGGCCATTCCTTCCAGCAGCCGTTGCCCTCCAGCTGGGAACAACATCCAATTAGCCAAAGATTTTTGCTTTTTGGTTGTGAGAGGAACGCAGAACTTACTGAGTAAAAACTAGAGAACATGAAACTCCAGAAAACTGGAGGAATAAAGAGAGAGGGAGAAGATGGTATGGGTTGAAGTGACAAACGTGGACGAGTAGTACAGGTGTGGGGAAGACTGGAGAGTTGAAGATGATGAAGACGAATCTGATTTTCTGACTGGGTGCAGTAGCCATCACCTTCCTCTTCCCTGTTTTTTATGTATCCACCTAAACAGATACTGTTCTCCTCTTTTATAATCAACTTTACTTTTTCTTTCTTCATCAGCAGCCTACTCTCCTATTTTTCTTTTAGTGTTTTCTCTTTACTTTTCTTATTTTGGGAAATGAGAAGTCTCTTTTGTGTTGCTGATAGTTCACACAGCTCCTCACTGCTCTCCTCTGCTCTGCTTTCTGTTCTAATTCTTCTCATAATGCAGCTCTTGAGTTCAGAAAGTCTTAATTTTTTTACTTGTAATTTTCTGGTGTTTTATTGTCCTGTCATTCTTTTTGTTAATAAATTTTACTTTTCTTGCTCCCTTCAATTCTATCACTTTACAAATTTCTTCTTAATTTCTTTTATCTCTTCTTTCAGTGTGTTCTTCTCTTGTTTCATCTCCTCTTTCAGTGCCTGTCTGCCCTCCTAAAACTAGAGCTGTTCCTTACTCGATCACCTCCAACGTACATCTCTCATTTGAATCTGACATATTCACAAAAATGTTAGAGTAGGGCTGTTTAAGGCATCATAACTGACAAAGGAATAAATAAATAAATACCAACAATCAAAATGAAAGATAAAAAGATGCATGCTATAATACAATTATCAGTCTTTTATTAGTTTAAATGATTTTACTTTATAATTGATTTGCTTGTTTAATTTAAACTTGCTTTTTAAATCTCTTTCATGATGCTTGAAATCAAAACACTTATTTCTAGCTTTGTTACCAGTTTCTCAATTAATGAGCTAAATTCTGAGCTAATTAACAGAGCACAATAATAAAAGCTTACTTCATGAAGTTGTGGTAACGTTGACCAATAGATTTCACTACAACAAGAACATTTTTAGTGCTTCCTTTTCTTCCGTTCCCAACATCTCCGGAATATTTAATGAAAGATTTAATCATAAAAACATTTGTTGGCGGATTTTGTACTGGAGGCCCCTCATTGGCTAATCACTGTTGCTATGACATCGCCATCGCAGACGCTTCAGAGCGAAGCATCTTGGGAAATAAACACAACATTTTTTACGAAGATGTTTTGAGATGAAGTACTCCATTCAGGTTGAAAGTGAATAAACGCTACCAATATGAAGGTTTGTACCAAGAAAATCAGTAAAACACCAGATTTATTTGGCTTTACTAAGTGCATGTTAAGTTTTCTCATATGTAGGGGCTTCAGCGAGCGCGCTACATATGATTGCTAACTGTATGCAGCTCCAAGCTATCATGTTAGCTAAGGTAACGTATCTTAAAACAAAACTGTTCAGTTAAGAAGAGTCAGCATACGAGCTGCATTTCGAAGTTTTCTGCGGTAAATTAACCCCATTAATCAAATAAGACATTTTTATTTCGAGTTAAATGTTATGTTGTTTCCGTTATTGATAAATCTATAAGTTTTACTTAGCCTTGTTAATTTTAATAGCGATATCTATTATCCTTCTGTAATGGAAATTGCATCATTTTATAGATACTATTGGGCACCTGTTGAACGTAACAATTATAATTTAATTATAATAATTTTTTCTTTCTTTTTTTCTCTCCTCACTCTATTTTGTGTGCTCTATATGAACCTATATGCTTGAGGACATTGTCATACATCTAGTGAAATGCATAAGACTCAAAAATAGTAAACATTGCAAACATTAGATGTTATAAAAGCTAAGTCATGATCAAAGGCTCGTTTCCAGGAAGGTAGGGGGATTTTCTAAAATGCAATAAGAACTTAAATATGTTATTTGTTTGAGCCATTTTTAACAGGCATGATACCTAGAAAACTATTTTTAGTATATTTGCTGCCCATCTTAATTGCATTTAGAAAATATGCGTTTATTTAAAAGTTGATGCCAGAAGCTCACTGGCATTTAGTTAGTTAGTTGGTTATTGTTGTCTGATCCTCCTGCTTGTAATGTTAGAGATTAGAGATCCTTATTGTCATTGTTACAGGAACAGTGGAAATCTGTTTAGCAGCTCCATTTAGAAGCTTATTTAAAGTGCAAACTCAACTATACAAAAACATGCAAAAGATGCAGACAAAGAAAGTACATTGTGAACTTCAACAACCAGCCTCACAACGTTTTTTTTTTTTTTTGTTTTGTTTTTTACCCTCTTGTCAAAAGATGTCTGTACAATAGAATATAAAAATCTGAAAATTTTAAAAGATACATACAAGGTGCAAATGAAGAACTGTGAATAAATAGCGTAAGAATATCGATACAGAATATCACTAATATATGCACTGATGGAGGGTGAATATTGCACTGTCTTGGTGTGTGTTTGTTTTCTTTAGTTAGTGGGGTGGTAGGGGGATATGTATGTATGGGGTATATGCTGTACATTATCAACAGGATACAGATCAGAGCTGTAGAAAGGCCAGTTTACAAAACACACTGTCTGTGAACTCAGACAGCTGTAATTCATGCAGAATGAGGTCGACAAATGTCTCTCCTAATATTTAAGTCTATATTTCAGCACCATTAACATGTATGAAAATCACTTTTTGGTGAGACTGCACTAAACTGTTTGCTTATTAAACTGTTTAACTTGAAAAAACTAAGAAACATAATCAGAGATGACCATTAACAAATGCCTTTGGTTGCTAAGAAGTAATCTTCATCGTTAGAAAAGTCATTTTACATTCATTATTTGTGATCTTCAAATGATCAAAACAAAAACCATCACATCAATCAGCAATCTTTATCTCCACAGAGTGTTTTCGTCCTTGCTGACAAAGCCTGGGCAGGTTCTAACCTGCTGTATAAGTGGCAGAAAAGTCTTGGTAATTACATCGCTGTTGCTGGGTGAGTAATCTGATGGGATGTAGAATATAGCCCTTAAAACCATCTGATAATATACTGCTCTTATTATTACATGAAAATGAGTTGAGAATTTGACTTTTTACAGACAGGACAACACAGTAAAAATATTTGATCGCCATGGGCACAAGTGGACTGAACTGACCCTTCCAGGGTAAGAGTAAGACCGCATATCTTTAGGTTTCCACTTCGGCCCCACCAGGGTCCAGTGTTTACCACTCATTGCCTCTAAGTATTCTCCTACTCCCATTAGGCGCTGTATGGGAATGGACTGGGATAAAGATGGGGATATTTTGGCAGTAATAGCAGCAAAATCCAGCTCCATCTACCTCTGGGATGCCAGTGTCAATAAAACATCACAGATAGACAGTGGCATGAGGTATGATAAGTGCATATTTTCTCCTTTTGAAGAAAAAAAAGTTAGTATTTCTAACACTCGGGATTTTTTCCTTACTGTTGGTGATCTCAGCAAAGACCAGATGTCCTTCATCTTATGGTCAAAGTCTGGCCCACTGCTGGCTGTCGGGACAGCTAAAGGAAATCTGTTGATCTACAATCAGCAGACTTCTCGCAAAATCCCTATACTGGGTAATACATGCACAACAAACGGCTTTTTGACAGCTGATCAATCTTTGGTCAGTGTTATCATTTTGATCTCATGTACCACTCTCTCCGCATGCTAGGTAAGCACACCAAGAAAATCACCTGTGGGTGCTGGAGCTCTCAGAACCTTCTGGCTCTGGGAAGTGATGACAACACTTTGAGCATCAGCAATCATGAGGGGGACACCATCAGACAGGTAGCTACACTAACTATGTGTTTATGACAGCACAGACACAGACTTGATCACTGTATTGCTGTTAGTGTCATGGAGGTGCAATGTCAGAATGGAGAGAAACATAAAGATGGAAAAAGGGATCCAGTTATTATTTCTAATCTTTTGTCAGACCACGCTTCATGGAGAGCCAGCTGAAATTTACTTTTCAGTGATGAAGACAGATGAAAGGTCTTCGCAAGGGGAAAACACCGTGAGCTTGTTTTCTTTGTAACATTCATTCATTTTATTTTAAAAATATATGCATGATGTTGGCAGCCACACAGTATTAGAAGAACATTCAATATGCAGTATTATAGGTAGATATTGAGATGATGATATGACTTTCAATAGATAAATAAACAGTTAAATATATGGTGTAAATCTCAGGTGCATGAATGAAGTTTAACATCAGATGCAGCTTTCACTAATACAAATCTGTTCAAATAAAATTCTTAGTGTAGATCAAAAGATGTCATTGCAATCGTTGACCTTGTTGTAATGACTAACTCTTCAGGTGAGCATGACTGTGGACAAGAAGATACTGACACTTTTCAATGTCAACGACCCTCAAAACCCAATAGAGCTGACCTTTCAGCGGCGCTATGGACATATTGTGTCCTACCGCTGGTACTGTCCACACTCACACATTCACAATCTACTTAACTCTGGTAGTAAATCAAGGCTGAGAGTTCTGTACTGACTCTTGCTCCTTGTGCTCTCTGACTGTCCAGGTACGGTGATGGGTATATTCTCATTGGCTTCTCCCATGGATATTTTGTGGGCATTTCCACACACATCAGGGAGATTGGAGGAGAGCTCTATCAGGCTCATAACCATAAAGATAGTCTGAACAGTGTGGCCATCTCACCTGCATTGAACAAGGCTGCTACTTGTGGGGATAACAGGTACACAAGCTTTCAAAGAAAACACTCTTTGGTAAAGGTCAAATAATAAAGGCCTGTGTTTCTGTTGCAGCATAAAGATCTATGAGCTGTCTGATCTCAAAGAGATCAGCAATATAGTTCAACTGGATGATGAGACCAAAGGTTACTTTTTTTTTTATTTATACAGTAGTCTTGATACTCTTTTCTTTTATCTTGAATACAGTATACACTTCCCCTCATCTCATCCTGTAGGTCTGGATCAGATGAGCTGGACAGATGATGGACAACTCTTGGCAGTTTCCACACAAAAAGGGACACTTCATGTCTTCCTGACGAAGCTACCTATCCTCGGGGACAGCTTTGGTACCCGACTGGCCTACCTCACCTCCCTGCTGGAAGTCACTGTCTCCAACCAAGTGGAAGGGGTGAGAACACATCCGTGCATTAAGAAAAGAGTATAACATTAAAACAGTTAAATAAGAGAAATTTGTCTTTAACAAAAACAGTATTGGGGGAAAAATGGCAGCAGAGCAAGAAATCCTGCAACATCTATTGTAACGTAAGAAATTTAGAGTTTTCTGTAGTAACAAAGTTCCTAAGAAGTAATGGAGGCTATGATGCAGAAATATATCACAACAGCTTTTATTTTTCCACCCCAAACTTCTACCACTTTCACTGTTTAGCCAACTCGACTCAAGTCTTCATTATTTTCCTGTATTTTTCCTCTTGAGATAATTAGTACCTAATAACCCTTGAGGTGCCTGGTGATAGCACATACTGTAAACAGAATGACAGCTCAGGCTTCTATGAGCTCGAACCGAAGGCAACTGGACTTTTTTTTGCCTCTCATCCAAAATTCTTCTTTAGTTCTAGACTGAGTGGTTAGTGCTGAGAGGAGTTCCAGGCTTCTTTTTGTCAAGAGACAAAAAGAAGTCCAGTCGCCTTTGATTCAAGCGCTTAGGATTACCATGACCTGGATGACAGAGACTTGACAATGACTAGCATACACAGCAATTCAGATTACACTGTTGTAATTTCTCTGTCACATATCTGCATTTATTTTTGGTAAAGCCAGAGCAGCTGATGATGCTTTCAGTGTCAAATGTCAAATAGGAAATTCCACTTTCTTACTAGGAACATTGAACAAAGCATTGGTTTGGTATTATAAGCTTGTTTGATTATCAAATAAAATGAGCTATTTAACTGATTAGTAGGCAAACACCATCCCCCCTTCTGAAGGGGAATGATGTTAATGGAGTATGATGTGGAAGCTGGGTAGGAATGAAGATAGAGAATCTGGATATTTATGCTCTGAGCTGGGAGTGTGTTAAAAACAACATTTCACACCTGATCTGCTCACTGAATAGATACTTTTAAACCTCAGAGGTCCTAAACAAGGCGCCAGGGTTTAGTTTTTTTTTTCTGAGTTTTTGATTTTGTTGAATTTGTAGTGACTTAAGACAGCCAGATATAGTATATGTTCTCAAGCATGTTTTTTCTTTTGATATTTCACCTTTGATGAAAATGACTGCTGGCAAAGACAGGTAGAGTTCGACTTAATTTACCTCTGCCCATCCAGGAGGATATTAGCAACAGTGTTCTTTTATTTATCATAAGGCATTAGTTATTTCGTGAGTCATTAATACATGGCCTCACTTCTCAGTAATTAAATGTCATATGTCTGCCATTTTTTTAGATGATAGGTTTGCAAGACTACAAAAGACTACAAAACAAAAGACTACAAATAATAATAATTATAAATATCAGTGAATGTAAAGGAAAAGATGTCAAGATCATACAGTTTATAAAGCAGAGCCAGCTGTGTTTTGTGAGGATTAGATTTCATCTTTTGTCCCTTCCTTTTGTACTGTGTTGCAGGAAAGTCCTGTGGCCATACAGGTTGAGGTTGAGCCCACATTCATTGCAGTGGGACCCTACCATGTTGCTGTGGGAATGAACAACAGAGCCTGGTTTTACGCCTTGGTAGATCAAAAACCTGGTGTGTATGTTGTTTTGTGTAAATTCACTGAACCACACATTTTTACACTTTAACTGAAAGGTTATTGTGTGCCATCCAGGTTTTAACAAGCTAAAGGACATAGAGTATTTGGGAACAATAGTCAGCATGCGCCTTAATGCAGACTATGCAGCAGCACTGTTTGAAGGAAAGGTGCAGCTACACATGGTGAGCTACCATACACGTCTTCCTTCTCTTTTTATATGACTTTTTACTGTCACAGAACAAACTACAACTTGAGTAAGCATGAGCAAACTCTGGGTCTGTGTTGGGTTTCAGATTGAAGGTAAAGACCAGGAGGAGAGGAAGCAGATGAAGCTCTTCCCAGATGATGAGAGAAAAGGCCGGATCCTTTGCCATGCCCTCACCACTGACTTCCTCTACTACGGCACTGATGTAAGATTCGGTCTGCATCTCAGTCACGCTGCTCCATAGGGAATGAAATTCATTCTTCATTCTCTGGTTGTGATATTTGTTTTAATAAGAATTATGCACTCATAGGCAGAAGGTTTTGCTTTATACTTGTAACATTAGAGAATAATCATTTAAAGTTATCAGTGATCACATATAATTTCCTTCTTTATTTATTAAGAACAGAAAAATTCCCCCTCTAAACTTTCTCTTTAACACTCCTCGCTTTTTTCTCCCTACCCGACCCAACTTCCTTTCTTATTTTTTGACGCTGCAGTCTTGTTGTCTGCTAATGCGAGTTATATTTGTTTTTTTCTTCTCAGTTGGGTAATGTGGTGTGTGTATTGGTGGAGGACTGGGAAACAGTGAGCAGCTACAACCATGCAGTCGGTGTGAGAAAGGTGTTCCCTGACATTAATGGGACCCGGCTGGTGTTCATCGATGAAAAGAATGACGGCTTCCTTTTCTCACCTTCAAATGTTAGTATTTAATTACATCACTCTTGAAAGTGTATACTGAAAGTATACTAGGTCAGAGTTTCTTTGGTCTTATAATAGAAGGGTGAAAAGGTTTTTTCTCTTTTGATAAATTATCTTAACTTGAATAAGTAAATAAGCAAATAGTTCAGAAATTCATAGAAAAAGAGGACACAATTTCATAATTATTCTTAACTGACTTGTGTGTATTTGTATCCAGGCAACAGTCTCCTGCTTTGAGCTTCCCAACTTTTCTCCAACCATCACAGGAGTGCTGTGGGACAACTGGCATGCCGACAGAGGAGTGTTTGTGGCTTATGACGATGACAAGGTTTACACCTATGCCTTGCATAAAACTACAATATATGGTAGGGAGAAGCCGTCTTACTCACCGTCAGTGCCACATTTACCATTTTTTTAAACATATGTTTCTAGAAGCATAGAGGTCTTGTCTGTCATGCACATACACAAAGTTGCTGTTGTCCTGCAACAAAAGTAGAGAGGAAATAGGTGCAGTGTTTTCTTTACTGTCACTCTGCTCAGGCCCCCAGGTGGTCTTGGTGGGGAGCACTGCACTCCTTTTTTCCCAGAGGCCTTTGCTCCTGCACAATGGTGAGCTGACCTGTCAGATGACAAGCGGCAAGACCAGTGAAGTGGCTCTGAGCACGCACTCGTTCATCAAGCGCTCGACTGGCACATCGACAGATTCACCGGTAGAGCTCAGCAAGCAGCTCGCTCAGGCTCTCCAGCTTAAAAGGTCAGCCCAGCTGTTAATACTCTACAGTCTGCTTGTGGCAGAAAAGGCTTTAAACTTGCTTATCTCTGCTATTGGACACATGTTTGAGTAAAGCTGGACGTGACACCCAACAGACTGTTCTGTGGTTTGGTCATACATTACATTCATTTTGTATGTGATCTATTTGTGTTGTTTTATTTTCATTTCAAAGTTAAAATGTTTCTTTTAATACCCGTTCAAATGGGGTAAAATGCAATCACTCTTGTTGCATCAGCTTTGCTTGTTTGATTTTCTGTCAGAGTGAAGATGGAGGTTTTATAAAAAATGTTGGAAAGTTGTAACAGAACACTGAAACACAAGCTGACTGCAGAGGATGCAGCACATGATGCAGACAGCAAACTGGAAAGCACTATCAGCGATCACAACTTTTTTTTGTGTGTAATATTTCTAAGTATGTATCATCAGTATTACCATAACATACAGCATAGCAGAAGAGAGCATTAAACCAAAATCCACAGACACACATTCTCAGCATCACTTCTTTGGAGGATTACCTGCTGCTTCGTGGTCTCAGTCAGAGGTTTTTCGGACTAATATCACAGAGCTGGGTAGAGTAGTGTACACAGGTCCAATGCATATGATGTAGACATTTACTTGTTCATACTGAAACCCTCCAGAAATAAAATTTCCAGCTTAGCTTTCTATGTGAAAATGCAAGTAACTGTTATTTTTATGATCAATTTTCAGTCGCCATTTGGTTTTATTTAGGCAATGGGTTTTACTTCAGACTAGAGCGTGACTTCTGGTAAGTTATTTACAAAGTACTTTGATTTTTACACCCAGGCAAACTGCTACTGAAAGCAGAGAATAGAATTTCTAACAAGGTAAGTCTAGAAATCCCTGGCTTTTTCCTCTGATGGAGAAGCTGTTCATCTACAGTTTTATCCTCACATGGGACTTTGTTGTTCTGCGTAACATCTCACCTGACCTGTCAGAAAAACATGAAGGCATATTTCTCCCACTGCTGCAGCCTCTAGTGGCTGAAATTATTGTTACAACAACAAATGCTTAATAAAAAAAAACCCGTCTCTTTTTTCCAGGTTCAATGAGGCATGGAATCTATGCAAGTCTGCGGGCAGTGACACAGACTGGGCTGAGTTAGGCAAAGCTTGTCTGGTCCACATGGAGGTGGAGCTGGCCATCCAGGTCTACCGCATGAGTGGGAATGTGGGCATGGTCCTGTCACTGCAGAACATCCAGGTGCAAATACACATTCATTTATTAAAACTCTGAGGACATTGAGAGTTCATTTACAATGTAGCTAAAGGAAAGAAGAACAAATGAAAAAAGTAAACAAACCTTACACACATCTCATTTGCCCACTTGACTCTTTCCAGGGTATAGATGACAAGAATTTACTGGCAGGACATTTGGCCATGTTTCTAGGAGACTACAACCTGGCCCAAGACCTTTATCTGTCCTCAAGCTGCCCTGTTGCTGCTCTGGAGGTGTGTTTGTGTTTATATGACCAAAACCCCTGTTTAGGTTTTATGGTGGAATCTGTGTAGCGCAGATTCATGACAAAGTCATCTCAAGGCTTTTTTAAAGGTACAATCCAATTCAATCTGGTTCATTGTAGTCCAATTATAATCTGATTCAAACAGATCCATTTCATGATCCATATTAGGCCAACTTATAATAACTGTATTCTTATAAGCAAATTCATAGGAAAATAATTGCCCAGCCAAGGAAACTAACAGATTACACTGAATATTCTTCTTCAGTTCAGTCCCCATCCTGATCATGCACAGGACAGTGGGCTACAGTGGGAAGGAACAATCTCCCTTTTAACAGGAAGGAAAACTTCCAGCAGAACCAGACTCAGGAAGGGCGGCCACCTGGCTCAACGGGTTGGGGGTGTAAGGGTCAGGGTGGAGGGGTCAACAACACCATAACTGTAAACCAGGGGTACCTGCTGAGAAAGCGAATCACAAATGAAGGACAACAATGCTATATATTTATACATGAAAATTGAAGAGTTTAGAGAGAAAAGTCCAAAGACATGCATGTTAGGTTAATGTCTCTCTGTGTTGGCCCTGTGATGGACTGGTGATCTGTCCACGGTGTACCCTACCTCTCATCATGGGACATCCCCCAGCAGTCTAAGGCACCATAACTAACTAAAGGGGTGACTAAAGCTCTCTCAAGCCAGCCTAACTATATGCCATGTCAAAAAGGAAAGTTTGAAGCCTAATCTTAAAGGTAGAGAGGTCTGCTTCCTGAACCCAAACTGGAAGCTGGTTCCCCAAAGAGAGGCCTGATGACTGAAGGTTTGCCTCCCATTCTACTTATAGAAACTCTAAGTAAACCTACAGTATGAGAGTGACATGCTCTGCTGAGAAAATATACAACTATGAGATCTTAAAGATACAATGGTATAAATAAAATGTGTGAGTAACTGTTTGGGGTTTGTAAAATGAGCTGTTCCTCTGACATCATGATGCAGTGCTGTGTATCTGTGTGTTAGATGAGAAGAGACCTGTTGCACTGGGACAGTGCTCTTATGTTGGCCAAGAGGCTCGCAGAAGACCAGATTCCCTTTATCTCCAAAGAGTATGCAGTCCATCTGGAGTTTATGTGAGTGTATACACACACAACCCACCATGTTTACCATTCAGTGGAGTTGATCCTCTTGAACTATTACTAAAGCTCACTTTCTCTTTTTGTAGTGGGGATTATGTTAATGCATTGGCGCACTATGAGAAGGGCATGACACACAATAATAAAGTAAGTGTAGTTTTATGTTTTTGTTGTTTAACTTGACCGTTTTTTGCTCCACATCCAGCAGTATTTTTTAACTAAATTATTTTATTATTATCATTACGCCTCGTGGCTAAAATGGTCACATAGAGCACATCTCCTGCACACAGTTTGATGTTTATATTTACAAAGAGCATTTAAAAGACAGGATGGGGTGATTTGCTGTGCATCAGCCTTAGGTCCTGAGTGAAAAATGAGAAATTGATCTCAGTTTTGTTCTCAGCTTTCCCCCCTCTCTGTGCAGTTCCAGGAGCATGATGAGGCGTGCCAGGCAGGTGTAGCCAGGATGTCCATCAGGATGGGTGACATTAGGAGAGGAGCCGCTCAGGTTATCCAGCACCCGAGCAGAGCGCTCAAGAAGGAATGTGGTGCCATCCTGGAGAGCATGAAGGTAGACTCGTATAAAAGGTGGAGGTGGAGATTCTTACAGCTGGAGGGACTCGTTTTCATATGATTTCTACTCTTTTGTGGTTATTTTTTTGTTGTTTTCATCCATTTCCTAATCATTCCAGCAATTCTCTGAAGCTGCTCAGCTTTATGAAAAAGGCCAGTTTTATGACAAGGCTGCATCCGTTTATATTCGCTGCAAGAACTGGTGAGACAAATCTCAACTTTCAGAGCGGCAAGTTTCCTCATTCTTATGTAATTTCAACCTTCTTTCCTCTGTTCTCAGGGCGAAGGTGGGAGAGTTGCTCCCAAATGTATCCTCTCCCAAGATTCACCTTCAGTATGCAAAGGCTAAGGAGGCGGATGGCAAGTGGGTTTTCAGCCTCAGTATCGTCCCCTTCTGCATACTAGTGGATTATCAAAAAGGATTCTGGTGCAATAAGTACTTTGTCCGCCAGGTACAAAGATGCAGCTCAGGCTTATGAGAGCGCAAAAGATTGGGACAACGTGATCCGCGTGCTGCTGGACCACCTCAACAATCCAGAGGACGCCGTTCGCATCGTCAGAGAGACGCAGAGCATTGACGGAGCAAAGATGGTGGCCAGGTAAGACCAGCATGGCAACACAGACACACAACCAAATACTGTTTCCTCACTAATTTGTAATGATTGTCACCACTTCTTAAGTCTTAGCCTTAACTAAACTTAATTTGTTTTTTTGTTTTCAACAGGTCCATCTCAGTTTTTTAATCTTATGACATTATAAAATCGTTCTTTTTCATTTCACCTCCACATTGTTATTGCCATCATTTACTTTCTGCCACTGAGTGTTGACCTCAGACTGCAGACCCAACTCCACATAGCTGATGCTTATAGCAGGATCCCAGTGAGTCCTTTGGAGCAAACTCTTTAAAAGGCGGCAACTACTGAGAATTTTTTGCGAACCGACTGATCAGTTAGATTGTTATGAATAGTAAATACCAGAAATGTTTGATGTTTTTGATTAAAAGTCCAAATTCAAGCTGCTTTAGGGGGAAAAAAAACATTTAAGAAAGCAGGAGAAGCAAAGTGCTGTTTGTTGGTAAACCTCCTACAGTTTGTTTTCTTCTTCCATTTGAATAATTCACATTTAGCATATGTTTATGTATGTGCAAGGTTCTTCCTACGGTTGAATGACTACGGCTCAGCCATCCACTTCCTGGTTCTGTCTCAGTGCAACGATGAAGCCTTCCAGCTTGCCCAGCAGCATGGACAGATGGAGGTCTATGCAGACATTATTGGTCAGTCTTTGTGTGAAGATTATACTGATATTTTACAACTTGAAATTAAATTCTCAGTGGCTCTGACTTTGTGTTTTTTGCACTTTTATACGAGTGATGGCAGCATTATTGTTGTCAGTGTAATTTTAATCAGATGAACAGTAAGGTTAGTATTCTCTGATTTATTTTTGTCAGGCCCAGAGGCTACACAGGAGGACTACCAGAGCATCGCTCTGTACTTTGAGGGAGAGAAGAAACACCTGCAGGCTGGCAAGTTCTTTCAGAAGTGTGGGCAGTACAGCAGAGTAAGAGCCACAGAATCATTTATGTACTCATCAGTCATTTTTTATGACCTGTATTTTTTATGGTTTTATTTCTCTGTCCCCCTTTCAGGCCCTGAAGCACTTCCTGAAGTGCCCCAACACCGAAGACAACCTGGCAATTGAAATGGCTATTGAGACTGTGAGCGTTGTGTGTTGCTACATAAATTTATATGTTTAAAATAAACCAGGCTTTCGACTGAGTGCAAGTCTTTTCTGTGTTTTTCCATCCAGGTGGGCCAGGCCAAGGACATCTCTTTGACCAATCAGCTGATAGATTACCTAATGGGAGAAAGCGATGGTATGCCCAAGGTAATGTCTGTTATGGATTTAACTCAGGAATTATGACTTTCTAAGCATCAGGAGTATGTTGTCATATTTCTAACGTTACATTTTTGTGATGTAAAGTTCCAGTGTGTAAGATTTAGGAGGATCTGTTAACAAAAATGCAACATAATATTTATAATTTTTTAATTAGCATAGCACTTAAAACAAGCCATGTTTGTTTTGTATTGTTTGTACCTCCCTCCCAGGATGCAAAGTACCTTTTCTACCTATATATGGCTCTGCAGCAGTACAAGGATGCTGCTCGCACTGCCATCATCATTGCAAGAGAAGATCAGTGCGCAGGTACAAACACTCAGACAAAGATTTCCAGTAACAACATTAGTGTTTTGATTTTTACTCCTTTATTGTTTGCATGTTTTGCCACAGGGAACTACCGTAATGCCCATGATGTGCTGTTCCGCATGTACACGGAGCTGCAGACTCAGAAAATTAAGATTCCTTCTGAGATGGCCACCAATCTGATGATCCTCCACTCCTACCTGCTGGTTAAGGTCAGTACAGATCAAATTTATCATGCTGCTGCTCAGATGGCAGATTTTTTTTAACTGGACTAAACAAATGTTGTTTATATGATGTTCTGTTCAACCATACACACAAAATCAACTTATTCCAGACAGACTCAAAGACAAAGGAAAAAGATAGCAGAGAGAGAGCCTTTCCTGGAAGCCCTAAGAGCTTGATTAATGGCAGCTGGACTTCTTTTACCTGGTGCCTGAAAACATTTCACTTCTCATCTGAAAGGCTTCTTCAGTCCTGAAGTTAGAGCACCAAGTAAAAGAAGTCTTGTTGCTCTTATTCAAGCTCTAGGATTACTGAGAACATACTTTCCTGGAGGTCACTCATAGTGTCTAAATTTGTTGCACAGTCTTTTAGAAAAAAAAAACAACACAACTTCATGTTGGTGAGGCCGCTCCAGTCCTGTCTTTTCTTTGTGATCCCACTACAGAGTAAATATCTTATAATGACCTGTCTCTGAGAAGAGGAGTGATCCTTAGTTGATCACAAACAGACAGCTCAGCTGTGAATGCCAGACTGAAGGGAGGGACTGGATCATTCACATTATACTCACAGCCCTACTGGGGAACTGAACTGGTCTGTCTCCCAGATTGATTGATTGATTGATTCTTCTTCCTGACACAACCCTCTGCATTTCTCTGGGCTTGGGACCGGTCCTCAGATCACTGGCTTATGTCTGCTTTGGGGCTGCAGATTGATTTTGTATGTTTGAGTGTTGTGCATATTATTGTGCACAGCCCACATGGGCTTACAAGACAACATTACAATATATATTTAAACAATCCAAAGATGGCAAAAGAAGGAGGAAAAAAAAAGGAAAGAAAAAAAATCTTCCAAAATATGCAAGACAATAATAGAAAATTAGATACTTATATAAGGTAGAATGTTTCTGTCTTAATGTCCATGCTTTGTCAATAAACCTGGCTAAAGCAGAACTCCTCTATGAAGAACCAACTCAACACATCGCACTCAGACATCTAAAATAAGTCAGGATTCTCCCTGTGAACATTTTCAAAGATTTCCATAGTTCGGTATACAACAGGCACTGAAACAAAAAATGAAGTTCATCTTAAACATTAGGATTTCACAAAATACATATACACATACAGCCAAGGCAGAGGTCATGTACCTGGCAGTGTTGGTTTGTCTGTCTGTTGGCAACATAACTCGAAAAGTTATGGACACGTTTTGATAAAGTTTTCAGAAAATCTCAGAAATTGAATAAGGAACAAGGGATTAGATTCAGGTATTCAGATTCAGGTATTTTTAAAGGATTTTTTTACTATAGGGAAATAACTTTGCCGTTAGAGCTTGTAACTGATAATGCCTACAATCGTTCATCCATCCATGTTCCATATTGCTTAGTCCAATTCAGAGACATGCTGAAACCCACGCCAGTGTTGGGTTTGATGAACTTAAAAGTGCCCTCTATTTGATTGCATCTTTTAAAATATTTTTGCCAGACATTAGCAGGTTTTAAGTTGGTCATAGAGAGCCTTAAATGTAAAATTGCTGACAAGCACACATTCTTCATATGGCTATCAGCTTAGTTCACAGTATAGTAAAAGATCATTTCATTCGTCACCTTCAAAGGGTGTTGATATTTCTTCTGTTGCGGCCACTGACTTGGCCTTGTCTGACCATTTTTGTATTTTGTTTGATTTACTGATTACTCAGAAAGTCCAACCAACCTGCTCCTCCGTTAGGAAGAGGTACAATAATGAAAGAACAAGTGCTAAGTTTGTGGAGGCCATAGCTATGTTACCAACGACTAGTGCAGAGTCAGTTGATGGACTCCTGGATCATTTCAATCTGAAAGTCTTGAATGTAATGGATGCTGTTGCACCGATAAGAATCAAGAGCACTTTGAGCAAACAGAAAACACCATGGAGAAACACCACTGTGGTTACCAGCCTAAAAAGAGAATGCAGAAAAACTGAGCAGAAATGGCAGAAAAATAAACTTCAAATTCACTATGAGCTGTACAAACAAAGCCTGCGTAACTATAACAATGAGCTGTGCAAGGCCAGAGAGCTGCATTTATCTGAAATGATTAACAGGAATGTCAACAATTCTCGCACTTTGTTTGCTATGATTGAAAAACTTACAAATTGTCCTATACAGATAAGCCCAGAGCTCCTTTCCACTGAGAAATGCAACCAATTTGCAAACTTTTTCAGCCAAAAAATTAAAACAATTAGGCAAAATATAAATTCCACACAGTCACACAAGAAAACTAACCTGTGTCTAAAACCCGGAAATAATTCTGATGTTATGTCGCAATTTAAAATGGTTGATTCAAAAATCCTACAAGAAACAGTTTGGCATTTGAAATCAACAACATGCACTCTGGACATGATACCATCCGACTTTTTAAAAACAGTTTTTACCTCAGTAAAAAGTGATCTCCTACTGATAGTTAACAGCTCACTGGCATCAGGCATTTTTCCCAAGTCACTAAAGATAGCTGCTATTAAGCCACTCCTAAAGGATTCTAGATGCCTCTATAATGAACAACTATAGACCTGTCTCTAACCTCTCTTTTATTTCCAAGATTATTGAGAAAGTTGTATTTCACCAGCTTCATGACTTTTTAAATGAAAGTGGAGATCTTGATAAATTTCAGTCCGGCTTCTGACCTCATCACAGCACTGAAACAGCTCTGGTCAAAGTGCTAAATGACATTAGGTTGAATACTGATTCTGGTCAGGTATCGGTCCTGGTGCTGTTGGATCTCAGTGCTGCGTTTGATACTGTAGATCACAGAATCCTGTTGCACAGGCTGGAAAACTGGGTTGGACTTTCTGGAGCGGTTCTTAACTGGTTCAGGTCCTATTTGGAAGGCCGGAGTTATTTTGTTACGATCGGCAGCTATGAATCCGAGCGAGTGGCCATGACTTGTGGAGTCCCCCAGGGGTCAGTCCTTGGACCTCTTCTGTTCAACTTGTATATGCTCCCTTTGGGTCAAATATTACAGAACTATAGCATTAGTTATCAAAGTTATGCAGATGATACCCAACTTTATGTGTCTCTGTCACCAGACGACTGCAGTCCAATAGACTTAATGTGTCAGTGTCTGGAGCAAATAAACACCTGGATGAAGGAGAATTTTCTACAATTAAATGAAGACAAAACTGAGATTATTCTGTTTGGTAGCAAAGAGAAGAGGGTCAGCATTGGCAAACACCTGGAGACTCGAGCTCTTAAAATCACCAACCAAGTTCGTAACCTGGGAGTGTTGATAGACTCAGATCTGACTTTCAGCAGCCACATCAAAGCTGTCACTAAGAAGCTTTTTACCAGCTCAGAAACATCAACAGAATTAAAAGTCTAGTCTCCCAGAAAGACCAAGAGAAACTCATCCATGCATTCATCTCCAGTAGGCTGGATTACTGTAATGGTCTTTTAACAGGACTTCCTAAAAAGAGCATTAAACATCTGTAGCTCATCCAAAACGCTGCTGCTAGAGTTTTAACCAGGACTAAGAGATCTGAACACATAACACCAGTTTTGAAATCTTTACACTGGCTTCCAGTCAGTCACAGAATAGATTTTAAAACCCTTCTGATAGTTTACAAATCCCAGAATGGTTTAGGCCTAGAATATATCTATGATATGTTCAGAGAATATAAACCTAGCAGAGCTCTTAGATCCAAAGACTCTGGTCAACTAGTCCAAACCAGAGTCCAGACTAAACATGGAGAAGCAGCATTTAGCTGTTATGCTGCAAACAAGTGGAACAAACTGCCAGTGGAGATTAAACTTTCACCAAATGTAGACATTTTTAAATCCAGGTTAAAAACATTTCCTCTTTTCTTATGTGCCTAAATGTAATTTATTATTTTATTGTGATTATGTGTTGATGCCTTTTACTATTTCTAAATATCTGTAATGCCTTTGTTTTATGTAAAGCACTTTGAATTGTCCTGTACATGAAATGTGCTATACAAATAAACTGCCTTTACTGCAGACAGAGCAACAACTATCAGTAACATACGTTAAAATGATCAGCTCTGTTGTGGGCATGTTTGAGCCCACACTGAAAGATTTAACTGTAAGTGGTGTGACTGTGCTTCTCCACATGCTGTCATGTAGATCCACGTGAAGAGAGGAGACCACCTAAAGGGGGCACGGATGCTCATTCGTGTCAGCAACAACATCAGCAAGTTTCCTGCACGTGAGTCTACAAAAAACTCAAAATCTTAATTGCCCCTTGCAGTCAGTAAATTTTAAAACATCTGTGTGTGTGTGTGTGTGTGTGCAGATGTTGTTCCCATTCTGACATCAGCAGTAATTGAATGCCACCGAGCCGGACTGAAGAACTCAGCCTTCAGCTTTGCTGCCATGTTAATGAGGCCAGAGTACAGAAACGAGATTGATGCAAAGTACAGGAAGAAGATTGAGGCAATGGTTCGGTGAGTAATGAGGATCTCGCTCCCTTCTATTCACCATTTGTAATTTTTCTTCCTGTTCCATGTTTTTCAGTCTCCATCTTCTGCTCCTCACCCACACATACTTTATGCAGTTCAGATTCCTCCTACATCGTCTCCTTATTTTTACAAAATTCATGTTATACCACAGCCGTCCAGACACGTCAGAGCTAGAGGAAGAAACTACTCCATGTCCCTTCTGTGGCTTCCAGCTGCCACAGAATGAGCTGCTGTGCATCTCCTGCAAGAACAACCTACCATACTGCATTGCCACGGTACTAACACATGACCACTGTATTCATTTAAAGCAATAAAGTTTTCTTCCATTTAACGTTCTATACTAATTTTTTGTTAATCAGGGTCGCCACATGCTGAAAGAAGACTGGTCCGTCTGTCCTCATTGTGAATTTCCTGCTCTCTACTCACAGTTTATTCTGTAAGTAGCATACCTGCATGGGAGATTTGCAGGTGCTAGCAGTATTGTAGTTATAATCTAAGAAATAGCCTAGCCCTTAAAAAAGTCTGGAAAAAAGTCTGGAAATACAAATGTCATTTATGCTTTGGTTTGTGTACAGATTGCAAACACACAACACAAGTTTAAGGTGAGCCATAAAGGTTCCAGAAAGATAAATAACCCAAGCCAGGTTAACAGCCTGCAGGCTGTAGCCCTCAAACTCTACAGATAAATGATGGTGTTCTCACAGAACTCTGCAAGAAACTTAGTAAGAGTTTTTTCCCATGTATTATCCATTTTCATCATACTCAGAGGCACACTGGCTTTTGTTGCAGGCTGCTGGAAACTGAGACTGTGTGCCCCATGTGCTCCGTCAGTTTGAGTGGCGCAAATGTGAGGAAGATCTCTGATTGTTCAGAGTACCTGCAGACCAATGATGTGGATCAGGGATGAAGACGGGCACCAACCAAACATACCAAATAAATTATGTATATTTACATTAAGTTCTATATTTAGGTCTAAGTAATGAATCCTGTTTTAGTGGTGGGGGGTTGTTGAGCTTATTTTGTTTACATGCTGCCCCCTAAAGAAAACAATGATTATTTGTATCTTTCTGATTATCTGTTTTATTTGTAAGCAAAAATTCTTGTGTATATTTAATAAAACATACTAAAAACATCTGACAGATTTTCTTTACATTTTCAACTGTTTTTTTAAAGGTGCAGTGTGTAACAGAATCAAAGCCCAATGAGAAAATTTCAATATATCAAAAACTGTGTTTCTATTGGCATCTAATCACTTTACTAAAGTGACTTATGTTTTTATTCTTTTACTATGAGCCATTTATATCTACTTGCCATCCACATACATGGAGGCTGCCATATTTGTCAACATTTTACTATGGTGTCTCTGAATGGACAAACTGAAGTGAGAACCATCTGAGCTATAAAACTGTAGTACGGAGACGTGGGTGCAATTGCATCATTTGGGATAAATAACACCTTAAAAGTTTACCAGGGTGAAATCTACTTTCTGTTCCCAGCCAGAACTAGACATGGAGAGGCAGCATTAAGTTTTTATGATCCTCACATGTGGAAGAAACTTCCAGAAAACTGCAGGTCTGCTAAAACTCAGCTGTTTTAAATCAAAGTTAAAACTTTTCTCTGTTGCTGCCTTTTGTTAAAACTTAATTTCTCAAACTGTGACGAATTTCTTGAATTTTATCTTGTATTTGAACTTTTTTAAAGTTTGTTTTTAATGTATTTTTATTTATCTGCACCCTGTTGGAATGTTTTTATGTCCAGCATTTTGAGTCGTCTTGTACATGAAATGTGACCACATAATTTTTTGCCTTGCCTTAACAGGGACATAGAAGAAAACAGCACAGGATTTAGGTATTTACCTGTAGTGCAGTCACCGTTGCACGTGAGGCCACTGGATCCACTTACAGATAAAACATGTTTATGTCTGGAAGAATTTTGGCCACTGACAGCCACCATCCATTCACAACAGCACAGGTCCCAACAGGTGTTTGAAGTAATTTCTATGCCCATCTTGACCACTAGGTGTCAGTAATTGTTACTTTCAGGAGCAGAAGAGACTGAAGAGCAGTTCAAGAACTTAAGTTCTGATGTCTCAGTGAGTTTGGAATTATTCTTAACATCTTCATGCAAAGTATGATTTAGACTTGTTGCACAAATTGTGCAAGATTCTTTTTAAATATTTATTTGGGCCATTTGAAAAGGCAAAGTGTGATCTTCATATCCTATTTTACATCTTTGAAAAACAACTACATTAAACCATTTTGCTTTTTGGAAATAAACACTCATACTCATGAGCAACATATTTATCTACTCTTACAAAATTGCAGTTTACATGAAAAAGGATCATTAAGTACTAACCGTAGAGCAAAAGCAAAGACACGTCTGTTTTGTAGCAGTAAAAACTAACAGTCTTCTTCGCCTGGGTCACATTATTTACATCCTCAACACCTCCACTACAAACTAAAGACTGGAAAAATGCACACTACTCCTGAGGAGATGTGTGCACAGACATGATAGGTGAACGAGCAGATAATGTGCATCAGTATGGAGACACCAGATGTTTAAGAAAGTGTTAAAGCCAAGTGATGAAGGTATGATGGGTCACCTGCTGCATTTCAGACCAGATTACTGATTCTCATCGATGGATTAATGTAAGTGCAGAGCATTGATGTTAGTTTGTGGAGACGGATCAGGACAGGAAGTTCTCCTCCAGCTTATTTCTTAGCTTTGCCCTTCCCCTTCCCCTTCCCTTTGCCCTTGCCAGAATCCTCCTTCTTCTCCTTATTTGACTCTTTAGTGGTTTTGGTCTTTTTCTGCTGCAGGGAGAAACACGAGACAGCAGTCATCTCAAAAAATTATTAAAAAAGAAAAAATGTTGCTTAATTATTCCAGTTTGAATGCACTTACTTTGATCATTGCGTCTGATTTGAGCCGGTCCCCTGCATCGTCAGACTCTTGACCATCCGGACCCATGTCCTCCTCTCCCAACTCCTGCTCCGCTCCACCACCACGGCGGCCCTTTTTCACAACTTGCAGCGAGTACGGCGTCAGGTGAACCTCTTTGTTGTACGCACGTGTGAACGCTGCCTTCACCTAGAAGAAAACCAGCAGCAAAGGCGTCAGACTGGGCATAAAGAGGATCAAGAAAGAAAGACAGGGGGGAAAAAAAAAAAATTTAAGCAGCTGCACTCACTTTTTAAACTAGCAACTGCACAAATGAAGCCCCACATGAACTAGTCAGTAACCAGCTGGTAAATGGTGGAACGGTTTACATCTAAAGAATCACATTTCCATCAGGAATGGTTGATTTCAAAGGAATTAAAATAAAATATGAATGCAGATGTTGCACTAAGGCAATAAGTTGTTTTTCCTGCTTGTGTTTGATCCACTAATTGCCAGAGTTGAAATTTACATTCATGAGACAATAGACCATGTCTTAGTGTTAAAGCTGTAAAAACTGCTATAAATATTCACGGGTGAAGAAAAACAGCAGATCAATACCAAGTAATACTGTGAACATCATCAGCCAATAACAACAGCCTGACCAGACACCGGAAGAGTACTTTAAATGTCACTTTTAATCTTCTTATCAATAACACAAACCTGCCTCTGGCTTACCTTGGAGTCCAGTTTGGAGTAGGGGTCCGGCTGTCCACCCCAGACGCTGATCTCCATGATGCTGTCCACGTCTTCCCTGACGAGCTGATAGTCATCCAGCAGCTGCACGGCTTGGCTGGCGCCGTCCGCTCCGTGCTTTTGAAGTGGATGTAGCAGCGCTCGTTGTAGGTAGTACAGGTAGTCCAGGTTTACCGCTTGTTTGCTGCTTAGTGTCCTGCAGGAGCAAAGCCAACATAAACAAAAAGTTAAGGTTTGTGTTTTGTAATGTGTAGAGAATAAAAAACTATAAAAAAAAAAAAAAAGATTACTTTAAGCTCATGTGAGAGGCCAGCTCCTGTATGGTCCGAGAGTGTTTATTAGTGGAGGAGTTTTTCCCGAGCCAGCTGGGGAAGACTGGGAACTGACCCATGTAGCCTCTCATGAGCTCGCCTGGTAACACACTGGCATAGATGGCCTACAAATACACACAAACACTCCTATTTACCTCATGCTGATCTGTTAGCATGCTGCTTTGATTACGTCAGTCATGCACTCTTTTGCTACAACAAATTTGTCTTTCACTGCACAACAACAGCACGAGAGCACACTTCACTGAGCAGAGGATTAAGTAAAAAGTCAGTTCTTCTTGTCTGTTACCTGAGTGGGCAGCAGTGACCAGTTCTGTCCTGAGCGGATCCGTCTGTCCACTAGATCTCCGTCACAAATGGAGTCCGCTGTCTTACTGAGCAGCATCAGGTGGGACTTCAGATTACCACTGGGAGAAAACAAGAAACCAAGGCAGTAAAGGAGTGTTAAAACAACAGTTTAGTCTCAATACCATTGAGCTTAAATCATGAGGCGAGCAGTAGCAGCAGCTCACCCAGCAGCAGCTGGACGAACATGCAGGTAATTCTCCTGGACGAACAGCGGCGCCAGAGAGTAGTCGTGGAAAAATAGGTCGGACTTGTCGATGAGGGTCATGTGGGCAGCTTCCTCTCCTGAGGTAAACACCTTCCTGCAGACATCAAACGGCCCCAGCTTCATATCCTTGCGGGCGCTGGCTGCGTCAGACTTGCACTGGTCATAAGTCATCACCTTGTTTTTGGCTGACCACATGCTCAGGTTGTGAATCACCTGGAGCAACGACAGCCAAAGTGCAACATGTAAAGCCACAAGAAAACCTCTCAAACTCTAGAAAACATCTGATGCTTTGACCTCTTTACCTGTCGGACGTCCTGATTGGAGGCTAAGATGATCTCGTTGAGAGCTGGGGGTGGGATCTTGATCCCCTCCTTGTAAGCAATGGACATCATAGCTCCCTAAGATGAGAGCCATGATGTGAAATGAGAAAAAGGAGAAAGTAAATAACATTTGAAAACAAAGATTTGTCTGTTGCATATTTTCTGTTCTTAGCTTTGCGGCTCAGACCTATCTTCCATCAGATAAAGAGGAGGATGTGTACCTTGATCTGCTCCACTCGCGGCCTCTGGAAGCGCAGATCGAAACAGTAGTTGGCCAAGGACCTGATCTTTGGGTGGTTACGATCGTTGCACATGCAGATGATGGGAATCTTTGAATTCTTTATCAGGCCGATCATCTCCTACAGGAAGAAACAGGACTAAATCAGCTACTGTAGCCATTGTTCAGCTCTTCATTCCTCTTTAAACTACCACATTTGTAAGGAAAAATTTAAATATATGCCCAGTAAGCTCCCTAACAATATAGAAAGTGTGAAACTCTGGTCCAACTGCAGAGAAATTAGTTTATTAACCTGGATTCCTCCACGATCCTCGTTACCGGCCATGCCATCAACCTCATCCATGATGAGGACGTGCTTACTGCTCACAGTCTGAGACGTACCTGCAACACAGAGCAAGCTGATATGTAGTGCTTCACTTCTGGATGAAGTTTTGCAGACAAAGTAAGATGTGCAGTTTTGGTTCAATGCAGCTGCGCTGTTGCTGCTTATCTTGTGGACAGTGAACCTTTGAGATTTAACTTTAAACATCCTAAATGCTTCTATTTTAATTGATGAACAAGGACAAGTACTGTCTGATGTAAAGTCAAAAAGCCTAATGTCTCAATTTACAGCCTCTATGTATCTGAAACGTGTAAAATTATTAACAAACAGAAAGAGAGAAACAAATATTAAAGGATGAATCACCTTTGCAGAAGTTCTCAATACTGGTGTTGTTAAGTGACTCTGCAACAACTTCCTTCAGACTGTTTTTGCTACGAGTGCAGCTGGCGTTCATCTCCACGTAGCTGAAGCCCAGCTCCTACCAGTACACACACACACACACACATTTACATTTACACACAAAGTAACAGTTGCTAAATACAGAGAACGTACAGCCACAGACTGGCCACAAAATGTGCTTTTTCAGGCTGACCTCGCAGACAAGAGCTGCTGTGGTTGTCTTCCCCACTCCTGGAGGCCCAGACAGCAGAGCAGCTTTGTGTCCTGATCCATCATCTTTCCCTCCAAATTTACCAAACTTTGCTGCTGCACAGCAGAAAGCATCAACAACACATTCTGTTAAGCACAGGTTTATGTTAAGTGCTAAAATTCAATCAAATAAATGAGCTGAGTTTCCTGCTACCTGCTGGCTTGCTGGTGTTACTGCTGTGGTTCTTGTTCCAGTTCTGCAGCCATCGCAGCAGCTTGTTAGCGCAGCTCTGGTCCCCCTGCTGGCCAATCACAGTCTTCAGAGAGAGTGGACGGTACTTGTCCACCCACAGCAGAGTGGCGCCCTCCCCTGACAGTGATGGCTGTGAGGCAGAGGAAGACGAGGAGGTGGAGGAAGAAAGGCCCAGGTCCCTCCGGGCTGTGGGACCTGAGCTTCTCCCAGCTGGGGTGCTGCTATCGCTGGTCCTGGCGCCGTGGCTTTGTGTCTGCCCTGTCTTTGATGGGCTTGGGGTATGAGGAGACCTGGAGTTACCTTTGGAGGGAGAGATCTTCTGAGCTTTGGGGGTTGTCTTTGACGTCTGGCTGGGGGGAGTCCTGGTCTTTGAGGATTTGCTCTGATTGATAAAAGGCAGGAGAAAAGATTCTTAAATAAATAAAGTCTCTCTTTTTTTGTCACACCTTTTATGGTAAGTAAGACTAAAAAGTGAAAGTTTACTGATATAATTCTATTGGTCTGGTCTGCGGATCAACTGTACCACTTCAAAGAGATTAAAGACACTAGAAAATAAAAGACAGTTTTTACATAGAACAACTCAACAGTTCCTCAGACCTAATGCCAACAAAACACTGTATTTAACAGCAGATAACAGCTGGTATACCATCTAGAAAGAAGCGAGCACTGACCTCAGCCTCTGCAGCAATCTCATATTTCGATTTCTTTCCTGGTTTGGTTCTGATCAGCTCCAACAGACCATCTTCATCCAGGATCTTGGTGCCAAGACTCTCCGCCTGAGCAGTGTGAGACACAGGAGGGTAAAACTGAACTATTTCATAACATATGTTTAGAGGATAGATACAGCACATTAGGAAAAGACAAACATAGGAAAAAGAAATGTGCATTAGTTTTAGTTCTGTTTATAACTAATGACAGTTTATTAGTCTGATCAGGCATCACTTGATGTTTGCGTCTCAACTCATGCCAAAGAAACACAAAACCTCTTAATAAAATATCTCAAAAGTAAAAATATCCAGTAAAGGTTTGTCTGAGTCTAAATAAATTTATTTCTTTATTTAAAGGGTTGACAGGTCACCTTCTCGAGCTTAGACACTCCGCTGTCTCGGCCCTGGACCAGGTAGGTGGTCTTCTTGCTGACATTGCCCGTCACCTTTCCTCCATAGCGCTCAATAAGAGTTTTGGCATCATCTCTCTCCATCGACTCCAGGACTCCCGTCAGCACAAACACACATCCCTCCAAACAGTTCTCCTCTCCCTGGAAAAAACACACACACAGTCATTTCACTTCAACAAAACCAGATAGGAAGAAGTGTCTTCAGGGTCTTGTTGCTGATGGACGGTGCATCATACCGTTGGGATCTCCTTGGATCCCAGAGCTCGTGGTCCATCTCTGTTGAGGTAGTTTCTGAAAGCTGAAGCGTTGCCCTTCTTCTTCTCTGCATCATCTGGACTTGTACTTGTGCTCTAGTTGGGAAGCAGAGGAAAACATTGAAGCTGTTTCTAAATATGTAAACACGTCACGTCACGTTGTCCTTCTGTTTCTTCTCTTTATCCATCAAGTGATTTATTAGTGGATTATTTTCAGTGTGACCCAGTTTGACGTCTGCAGGGCTCACCTCTGGTTTCTTAGGAGAGGTTTTAAGGGCTGTGGGTGTGGTTCCAAGTTTGGGTGTGAACTTCTTCTCTGAGACAGATGAAACAGTGGGCTCCTTTTTTGGAGAGATTTTCATTTTTGTAGGTGACGAGGGTGTTTTACTCTTTGGTTCCTCATCCTTGATTTCATCCTTTTTCTTCATCATGGCCAGTTTGGAGCTGGTTTTGACTGGTACAGGCGACGGACTAATCACATCCTCTGATATGCTACAACTGCTGCCAGCAGCGTCACCAGTGCTTCTCTTCTTGGGAGTCGTGGTTAGGCCTTGTTTTTCATCAGAGCTTTTACGCACCTGGGTGAGGACATGAACACGATATGTAAAATGTTTCCAGTGAAAGGTAAATGTGCCTTTTCATCCTCGCACACATTACTTTCTTCGACTGTGGCTCCGCTTCCAACATAGCTAATGTTTTTGCAAACTCCTCATCCTCATGGACTTGCTTCTCCAGCTGAGTGAAGACGAAGAAAAGTAAAAAAAAAAAAAGCATAACATTAAACTTAAAAATGGCATTTTTAAAAAATAAAATTGGCAATAGTTTCACATTTAGACACTTAAAATACGTCAATTAATTTGGGTTGAAATTGGACCTTATTCCTTTTATTAATCATTATACATAAAAACAAAGTAAAAAATACAGAAAAATAAATATTTTCTTCTACTGTTTGATAGTTGGACTGATGCTAATATAATAGCAGAGGGTATCTAATCCAAAGGTTGTCAATGAAAATGTATAGTGAATAAAATAAAAGGGGGAAAAAAAGAGAATATTAAATTAAAGTGGAACACATTTAAACTAAGTTTTTAAATCAGACTCTAAACAAATAAACAAAGAGGAACAGAGAGACTAATTTACATACTGAAAGGCCTGAAACACAAAACATAACTAGACATTTTCTACCACTCGCTCCATTTTCTGCATGCAGCAGACACAACATCTAAAATCCCTGTGGTTGGTACCGCTCCACTGGTGGTTTTACATGAAACACTAACCATCAGCAACAGCTGTGGAAAAAACTGTAAGCTAGCAAGCATGAGTGTAAACAACAAAGCTTTCAAAGCAAAGATAAACTGTCTTCATAAAGGTTTTGTGAGGAACGCTGAGTGTTTTACACTATTTTTGCACCTCAGTGTCTCTTCAGTTAGAACTTTGTCGATCTAAACATGAAGTTACATGAAAGTTTGTTTGAGCTACTGTGAAAGTGATGAGCAGCTGCTGATCGACGTACCTCCATCTCCTCTTCCATCTGCAAATGTCGGGCAATCTCCTCATCACTTATCAGGCAGTCTGAGTCTTGAGTTGGCTGAGGAATACAGGAAATTAGTTTTTTAATAAAAGATTAGTTTTTGTAAAACTGAATTGTGAAAGGTTGAGAGAAGACTTTATAGAGAACTCATCAGCACTCACAGCCTTTCGTTTTGTGCTAGAAACCAGTCTTTTGTCCGAGCGATGAATCGCACCGCTGCCGAAGTAGTCGAGAAGCGAGGTGGGAGTTTGTTTGGGCTGAGGACATGGAGCTGATTTAGGGGTTGTAGGTGCAGGAGGGCTCTTCAGCCCAGGTTTCCCCTGGCTGGGGGAGGACTTGATGGGAGACTTTGTCCCCTGTTTGGCTCCTGGAGTAAAACTCTCTGCATCCGACTTTGAGCTTTTGCCAGCGCCATTCTGCTTGGGTTTGGTGTACTTTTTCAATGACTGAAAGTTGTCACTGTCTGAGTCTACAAGAAAAAAAAAAAACACTTATTTTCCACAAATTAACAACACACAATGTTTTTAAAAGATACATTTATTTCTTACCATTACAAAGATACTGATTAAAGAAAACGTAGTCCAGCATAATCACCTGTTTCAGAGACATACTGCACAGGATTCTTTTTAGGAGGTGGAGCGGATTTACTGGTTGTTGCTTTCACTTTGGAAGATTTCTTTGACTTTATCGCTGGCTCCTCATCCTCCTCTGAGTCTGAACAGGACAAAACAAGAATATGTTTTAGACAGGTCTTACCTCTATGTAGCATCATTTACTTAAATTATACCTTTCTTTTTCTAAAATAAAATAATTTAAGTTCACCAAGCTGTTCATCAACACTTCCAGCTGTTCGACAGCATTAAGCTTAAATCTTGATGGCAAATAGTTTTATTAGTGCTCAACAAGGACAATTAAAAAATTCCAGGCTGGAATCTGGACATGACATCAACTATTAATGCAGGTTTTATTTCTTCCCTAAAAACAATCCTACCATGACAAACCCCACTTTGGAGTTCAGAAGTAAAGAAGACAATAACTGTGCTGCTTTTATTAGCAGGGTGTTTGTGGAATGCAGGTTTTTTCTTTTTAAATTCACTTACAGCATTAGTCTTACACAGCACCAAATCTGTCTTACCAGACACAATCATTGCATGCTTCTTTCGTTTTTTCTCACTATCCTTGCGCTTTTCTTCTCCTGCCTTGGAGCTTTTGACCTAAAGAGCATCAGTCACATTAAACCAGAATGGACATGCTGAGGAGGTAAATCACTAATTGACATCAACGAGGACAGAAGAACATCATCTGCTTACCTTGGTGGTCTCTTTCTTTTTCTTTTTCACTTCCTCATCTGAGGACTTTTCAGACAGATTTTTCTTCTTTTTCTTCTTCTCTTCTTCTGCTCTGACGTTTCCATTTGGGGCTGGTTTCTGCACCGCCGACTTCATTGATGTCGGTGCAAAGAACAGCCTAATGTCCTGGGAAAAAGACATGAAGTGCATTATTAGAAGTAGATATGACCGAGCGAATAGATTACCTCATTAAACGGTCCTCCACAAGCAGCATGCAAACAGTTCACACATTACACAATGACCTGAGTCTGAAATATAACATCATTTAGTTTCTCTTAACAAAACATCGGACACTTGCCAGATTTTTCAAAATGGTAATATGTACACTGTTGACTTCAGTTTAGAAGTGGACAAGATGATCACTTTAGCTGCAGCTAACACTTCGCAGTGCGTTTCAACAGCTGAGACGTGCTTTTACATGACAGTACGCTTACTTTCTCTTTATTATTATCTTGGTTTGTTAAAGCAGTTTCTCGTCTTAACGAACAAGAAGGCTGAAATATGTAACGTACCATTTCAAACACTTTTTTCGCAGTATTGTCGCAGGTTTTTTATCAGAAAAGTAAAAAAAAATCCTTCAAGTGCTTGGCGCGAAGCTGAATTCTAAGCAGTCGCTAGGAGATGACGCACCGGTGGACGGTGGCGTGCGTCAGTGCGTCATTCAACGTGCTATTCTGTTTTTTAAGTAAAAACACTAATTGTAAACTCATGACAGTGATCTCATTTGAAGAAAAAAGAAAGCAGGAAACAAAGAAGAATAAATGATGGCCATTATATGTGTATTTGTTCTTATTCATTTGTATCAAAAGATGTACAAGGTTGCTGTTGTGTACAATATGATTTTGTGTATAAATATAATTATCTGTAAGTCTATAAAACAAAACATGTATTAATTATAAAGGGTATAAACAATCAAATCTGAAGGATTTTTCTTTTATTTTACTTTTAGACCACATTCAAACTGAAGCCTCTATCCCAGCTGCTCTGGGGTGAGGGGCAGGGTACACCCCAGATAGGTCACCAGGCCCTTACATGGTTGAAACAGGGGTTGTAATTCAATAAATGAGATGTAACAAAAACAAAACTCAAACATCAAACCCTATATTAATGGAGATAACTTGAGAGGAATTGTTCTAAGAGTAGGATAGTTAGTAAGACTGTCTAATCTGCAAAGGATCTCCATGTTTGAAAGTAATCAATATCTTACCATATAACAGGTTGCAGATTTATTTTTAATCTTAAGGAATTTAGAAACTGCTCTAAGACAAACTTGGCAGGGAATACATTTTAATACAAGTCATTTTATAAGAATTCACAGGTCAAAATTAAAAATTTGTCTCATAAATTATGTGTAGGCGATTCTTTTTTCATCAGATGTGAGAAGTCTGCTACCTTTCCCTTCATTTTAGTTTCAACATCATTCTGGATATACGGATGATGAAGGCACTGGCTTCCAAATTTTAGTCTGAAATTATGCTTAGATTGACTCAGTGGTCCGAAAAAAAAAAAAAAAAACTTGCACTTTCATCGGTCCAAAGTCGACTCTCAGGTGTTAAATCCTAAACAGTAAAGTTTGTGTCACTACAGTAAAAAACTGACTGAAAAGGCTTTTTAAAATCTAAAGTCTCACATTTTACATAGCAACCTATGTAAATTACATAATTTTGTATTAAAGAATTTTTCTCTCAGTTCATGTGCAACTTTCATTGCTTGTCCTAATGAAATGAGGATAGCCTCATATTTGTTTACATACGACACGGTTGCATTTACCTTTAGATTTAACATCAGATGTCTAGTGTTTAAACTGAGGACTCAGTAACACACATTTAATCATTTCTGTTCAAACTGATAAAAGATGAAACTATACACACACAAAGAACACTCAGTGTAAGGGTGTTCAAAGTGGGCCCTCGAGAACCCGTCCTGCGGGTGTTGGATGTTTCCTGCTGCAGCACACCTGAATCACATTAGTGGGTCCACATGCTTGAGCAGAGCTTAAGGGGCTTAGGATAGCCATTTAATTTCAATCAGGTGTGTTGGAGCAGGGAAACATCTACACCAGGGGTAGCCAACGTTGGTCCTCGAGGGGACCAATCCTGCAGGTTTTCCAGATTTCTGTGCTCCAACACACCTGACTTAAACTAACGAGTCATTGTGAAGATCCTTATAGGCTGTTGGATCTATCAATTTGAGTCAGGTGTGCTGGAGCAGGGAAATCTGGAAAACCTGCCGGATTGGTGCCCTCGAGGACCGACGTTGGCTACCCCTGATCTACACCTTGCAGGATTATAGCCCTTGAGGACTGGAACTGGAAACATCAAAGGTATCAGGAGATACTAAAGACTTTAAGTACAATTTGACAAACTGAAGATTGTTTCTAATGTGCAACAAGAGGAAACAGAGACCTGATAACTTGGAAAAGATGGTTATTTATTTATTGGTCATAACAGGAAGTGAACGTTTAGTCAACTTCGGAGTCCACCACGGTGGTCTTCTCACTGACGTAGATGCCATCCAGGAACTTCCTGATGTCCTTCTTTCTGACTGTGGTGGCCTGCTGGATCAATGCCGCTACAAAGAAACAGAAGAGACAACCATGAGACAAAGACCGGATTTCATGCAACACCCATGTGGTTAACGACAACATGCTGAACTACCAGAACCTGAATGACAGGAGCACCAAGAAAGAAGCGATTTAGTTAGTCAAGAAAACAGAAGAATGTTAAGATGGAAGCTTAGGAGTGCATTGAGAGGAGAGAAAAAGACATGCAGTCATGTGAAGGCCGTTAAATATCAAATATAAAACATATGCCGTCACGCTGCGATCTTAAAATCAACATTTGCAAATTGGCAAAAATCATTTTGATGTGATCAAACATTTTAGAAATGCAGACTTCTTAAAAGTGTGTGAAAATATTTACATAAAAAAATACAAGCCAGGTGTCAAAAATGTGTAATGCTTCAGTACTTTGTTTTAGTAGAAAAGTAAGCATCTCACTATGAAAATACAATTTATTACCCAATGAAATAAATACTGATGAGCGTTACTGATAATGACTCAGACTATATGACCCAGCTGCTGGGCCAGTTTAAAAAAATTAAAAAAATGTTCAGTTCCTGACACAGAGCAGGCTGCTGGATTATATCCTTAATAATAGTAACGTGTCCAATTCTACCAAATGTCTTAAATACATCTGTGTGAAACATGGAAACATTAACAGCAATAAAAATGAAAGAACCAGAGACAGAAGTGTGAAGAAGATGCAAATAAAAGAACAGAGGTCTCCCCCTGTAGATGGACAGGCGGCTTCGACGGCATCCTCTAACCTCTCCTTTCACTGCTCTGGTTCCACTACTGTTCCCTTCTCAGACACATAAATGCCGTCCAAGAACTTTCTGATATCCTTATTTTTGACTGTGGTGGCCTGTTGGATCAGAGCAGCTGGAACACAGGAGTTGAAGGGATAAGCAGCACATCACAAACGGCTCACAGTAGTACAAAGTTTAAACAGGTTTAGAAAATATATACATCAAAGTCAGCTATAGCATAATAGTGAAGTAATACAAATAATCATGTCTCCCGACCGCTACGGTCTGTTTGGTCATTAAGTGCACCATCAAATGCTGATGATAAAAACTACAGCAAGAAACAGGATGAATAAACATGCTCTGATGTGTGTTCGAGTATAATCGTCTGATTGAAATAATTCACATTTTGCTAAACAGAATCAGTGCTACTTTTCATGCCAGGGAAGCACCAAATGAGCATTTTCCTGCCTGACTGGACGGGGATGCACGATGTTTGGGTTCAAGTTTGTAATAAGGATCTGAGAGGTAATATTTGTCATTTCATTGCCATCAATGGAAAAGTTACACTGCCACGTACAGGAACTGTAGAGAGAAAGAAGTGTACACATACCAGAGTTTGACACCAGCTCAATGTCATTACCCTCGAGGACCAACTCGTCTTTCTGGGCTGCAGAGACTGAACACATCACACCTGAAAGCAAAAGCAGGAGCGCGCCATTTACTGTGCAGGCTTACCCAATTTAGCATGTTGACATGTGAGTGAAGAGCAAAATAAAATCTTTAAAATCAGAACATCGTGATCCTGGACTATGTCTTTTTTAACTCATGTTGAGTCTATGCACTCGTTGGAAAGGACTTCTCATCTAAAGCTGCTCTAATGAACATCCTGTGAAAAGGTTTAACTTGTTGCAGGTGTGTGAACATCTTCCTTCAAACCTTCAGCTTCAGAGACAAATGTGAAGATGCTGCAGACCATTTTTAAGTGCCTCAGACTAAACTTTCACATCTTAGTTCAGCTGGATTTATGCTTGAGAGGTGTTTCCGTTCGCAGACGCTGCGCCAGCATAAACCCAGCTTTAGTGTGAAGGAGATTCATGCTTTCCCAGTATTAGTTTAATCATGGTTTTGGGAAGGGTTGCATCTAATAGTTGCAGGACAGCAGATCTTGAGGACTGGACTTGGGTACCCCTGGCCCTACAGTCTTTTCTACCAGTTCTGTTGCTGGTACTGTGGGGTGGAAGTGAATAGTCACTAGCCTCTTGGACCTCATCACTCTTCCTTAGGACTGTGATGTGAGGTCTGTTGCTGCCTGGGCCTCTCACTTCTCCCACACTAGGCAGGAGGCTCACAGACTTCATGTCAGGCTGCATTTTTTAGAATGGAAGCACCAGGACTCTGATCCCAGCCAACCTCTAAAAACATTCATCTCAACCTACTGCCAAATTTTCACTTTGCTGTCTTAACAAGTTTGGGTATCTTTCTCCTTGTGGGAGTGTTGGACACAAAAGGCCCACAATGGCCCTTCTACAGTTTTAAACACTGTTTAGACTCAAATGGTGATGAGCTTTACTAGTAAGAGTCCATTATATACATTAGTGGGGCGACTTCCCATTTCAAGGAAAACGTAAAAAAAAATCCCAACAAGCAGGGTAGCTGAAGAACCTAAAGTTTCTATTTTCCTCTCTATTAACCCCACAGAAGGTTAATGGAGACTTCAGGGAGGCTCATCCTCCCTCCAACCACACAGTTGGGGGGAGGATGAGGTGCAAAGTAAATTTGAAGGTGAGCTGAACTTAATCCAGATTCTGTGTCCCTGTAAGTGTGTAGAACTTTTCAGTGTTTTCATTAATCCAGTTGCTCCCCTGCTGCTTCTTTTCCCATCTTGCCTTGAATGGAACATGCTTCATATCTGCATATTTACTTTACTGACATGTTTTCAGTGACTTTCATGTGCATTGTGACCAATCGTACATTCTCACTTGAATGTCAACGTGTGTGCAGGTTAACCACTCTGGCTATGTTTATCTATGCTGTGCACATGTGTTGTTTTCACAGCTACAACTCCTCCATAATACAAAGCAGACTCACCAGTCCTCATTCTGACACGGCGGATATATTTCTCCCCCAAGAAGTTCCTGATTTCCACCAGAGTTCCACTCTCCTGAATGACCACGTTGATGGGGAAATGGGCGTACACAGAACGCATTTTATACCGGAAACCCTGCAGTCAGAGACAAGAGCGAGTGTGACTGAGCTGGACTGATGAAGCATGCAGAATTTATTGTTCTTCAACAAAAAAAAGCCAGCATCAGGCTGCATAGTCACACCAGAAATCACAGCTAGAAAGTCTGGTAATCCCACCACATAATCCTGATTCACACATCTGTAAACACAGCAAAGCTGGACACAAATCTCACCAGAGTGACACCCTTGATCATGTTCTGGACGTGGCTGCAGATGGTGCGGACTGTGGCCAGCTCCTTCCGGTTTCCCCACCATTTATCCACACGAAGCTAAGACAGAGCAGAGGCTGATCATTTTAATTGAACTTCACAAGTACCATGGCTTTGCTTGAACAAATGTATTCATTGGCAATAACTGGCTATAGAGACTTGGTCCATTTCCAAACATTACTGACCATCTGACAGCTGGTCAGTCAGACAATTCTTTATTTTTAATTCTGACACTAGTGCCATTTTCAAGAAAACTTGTAAGTTGTCCAAATAACTCATGTAAAAGTTCATCCTTTGAGATGAGATAACTTAGTTATACTTATGAATAATAATTTTAAAAAAGGGTCCACTTCATGTTTTAAGAACTGGACTGTTCAAACTGGAGATTTAGTTTGGACAAAGGAAATTTCTAATCATATAATTTACATATTTCATTGTAGCACTTTCTATCAACATTTCAGCTGCATGAAAACAACTGTTTTCTAGCCTACAAACTATCACAGCAGTGTGATTTAGCTCAACCTCTTCTCAGAGCATCTTCAGTCTTCCTACCTTCTTCTGTTTCTTGCCCAGCAGGCTGAGCTCCAGGTTGATGTGGTTGAACTCCCTGGTGAGCTTGCCACGGGGTCCTTTAACAATTACTGTTCGCCCCTTTAGCCTCACCTCAACTGTCAATGCCAGAAAGCAAGGAGGAAGGAGAAAGGAAAGATTAGAAACCATACTGAATACAAGTTTAATTGTAGTCTGTAATCATTGCCAAAGACCAGAAAATTGTTTACCATTGTTGGGGAGGTCGACAGTCTGACTGCTGAGAATGGTCTTCATTCTACAAAGAGGGAGAATAGGTTTCAGTCCCTGGGTTTAATGTAAGCAATAGTTTGATCAATACTGTCAATTCCCTATACAACTTTAAAATGCATGACATTTCTCCAAGGGTCCGGGGTTTTTGCACATCTCGTCAAGTTACAAAGGCTGTGGGGTCTAAGTAAAGTTGGAACGTGCGGAAAGTTAACTTGGTGTAGAAAACGGAGCGCAGCCATACTGAAATAGTTAGCACTAATGCTAATAGAATGCTAAACAAACCCTACTACAGATCGCAGTACTTTATTAAATAAGATATTTTAATTTAAGATAAGCAGGACGCAACCACTAAGTCAAACCGTACAAATGAATGTTTTACATGTTACACTGTTTAACAACCAGCGGCCATTAGCACAGTCAGGCCTTGAACAAGCAATATGGAAATCTAAAGACATATCTTCACACAAATAAAAAGTAAAGGATAAATACGACTCATACTGTGAAATATAACACTATCCGTGCATGATTATTCAAAATTAGACAAAAAGTATGTTTAATAGACTCAGATGGAGCCAGATGAAACTCTTGAATCTGTTTTGCTGCTAACCTCACCTCGCCGGTAGCAGAGGAAAGGAGGAAGGAAGGACGTCACGACGCAATAGTAGAGAACGTACGTGCCGTATCAGACATTATGTGACGAACCTTGATTGTTATTAATTTTTATTTATGTCATTTATTAGGATTATGGATGTATATATACAATTTCTACAAATGAGAGAAATTTAGTATAGTATTCTAGATGTAAACATTAACAAAGCAACACCCACGGCGAAGCAGTTTGAATGTTGCGTTCAAGTTTAATCGTACAATTTTAAAGCAAACCAGACACGTGTGGGAAAACATTCACATTATTATACTTAATTTAGCAATACCAGAATCACTTCAGCTTTAATTAAAGGGTAACAAATTATTGAGTAATTTGCGTTTTTGCCCAACTCTGAAATTGAGAAAACCCTAGATATCAAGCCCTCCTCATTCTGCGGTTATAACGTGAATGTAGCACCAGACCAAACAAGCCGCTTGCCGATGTTTGTTGTCAATGACAGCCGCCTGCTAGCTGAAGTCATGGCGTTGCTTAAACAAAGTTGCTGTGTAGCGGGTCGTTTTTCCACAAACCACCTATGGCTGAGTCCTAGATCCATCCCACATGTGAGTATTTCACGTCAATTCTCGAATAGGTTTTAACAGGCACAATTTCATGATATGGTTGGTCAAATAACGGCTGCCCTCAGCGGTGAAGCCGGGTCACAGGCCTTTAATTAGCAGCAGCCTGCTGGGTTGTCTGTTTTGTAACTTATCCATGATGCCACTAACAGGTTGCACCCACGATGTGTTTTGATACGTCTAACTATCAGTAATTCTCTGCAGATTTATACAAGTAATCTGACAACTGCGGCCAAATCTTCTCCAGAGCGGACAGACAGGAAGAAGGAGCTGCTGAGCGAAGACGGGCCTGATCTGCAGGACTTTATTTCAGGGGAACTGTCGGAGAAAAGCAAGTGGACAGAGTACAGAGGCAACCTGAAGAGACAGAAAGGAGAGAGGTACGTCCACTGGGACAAGATATCAGAGGGGTTCAAAGACCTTGTGAGACAAACTTTCTGATTGTGATGAGCTGAGTCACCGTGAGCTCTAAGTATTAAGACTCCTATTAATGTCATGGAAATTATTAGAGCTGCAATACATTTTTCTTGAGCTATGTAAATTAATCTGTTCTCGGTAGGTAATCCTTTAGTCCAAGGGTGTCAATCTCATGTTAGTTCAGGCCGCATACAGCACAATTTGATTTCAAGAGGTTCAGAGCAGTAAAATAATAGCATAATAACCCATAGATAAGGAAAATACAAAATACCCCCCTTTTATTTTAGTGCAAAAGTGCAAGTACATTATCACAAGGTTTACGTTTAATGAACTGTCCTTTTAGGAAACATGAACAACCTGAAAAGTTCTTGTGAAAAATAAATGTAGCTTCAGCAATGTTTCCCCTCATTTTATTATTTACATGTGTATTACAACTAACAAATCACAATGGATCAACAAAATCACAAAACTTTTAATCACAGGTATCTAGAACTAAAAATACACTATTTTAGATTATGATCAGAGCAACTTTTCAAGAGCTAGAAGTTATTTTATATCACATCTGTGTAATAATCCAGTCCACCTGGATTTCCTCTACATGATAATACAAACTAAAGTGAAATTTATTAAGAAATAAAGATACAAAACATATAACAAGTTATCCACCTGCCTTGAAAATCTAAAAAAAATCAAGCTCACATAGACAAATTAGGAAAGTTTTTTTTTTTTTTTTAGGAATTTTCACATTTACCAAATTAATGTTGCAGGTTTGATTGGACTCGCTGGAAGGCCACTTTTGGCCCCTTGTCCATATATTTGACACCCCTGCTTTATTCTGATGTTAATGTGTAAGGCCCTATTTGCATCAAAACCCTCCTCTTTATTGTAACAGGGACTTATAATAAGTTACCTTAGGCCTGAATGTGAGTTTACAAACAGAAACAAATGCAAGCAAATGTTACTGTTTCGATCTATGCTGAAAACCACTTCTAAACTTTCACTTCAGGCTGAGGCTTCCTCCGTGGCTGAAGACTGAGATCCCCATTGGAAAGAACTACAACAGGCTGAAAAACACGCTGAGAGACCTGAACCTGCACACAGTCAGTGTCGTTCTTGTGACTCTTGAGTTACCCAGAAAATTCATGCATAAGATGTAAATCATGGTGGAAAAAGACATACTCATACGTGTCAATTTTGAAGTGTTCATTAGCATCAAATTACCACAACAGGAAGTTTCAACTTCCTGCAAATATTTATACACTTTATAAATATTTGAAATTATAAATTTGTAACATGGTGATTAGAGGTGCAAACATTGTGTGCCAGTTCTTGTGCTTTTGCTGATGGTCTCTGGCTCTTTTCTCAGGTGTGTGAAGAGGCTAGGTGTCCAAACATCGGGGAATGTTGGGGAGGAGGAGAATTTGCCACGGCCACTGCCACCATCATGGTGAGTTTTATCTTTCAGTTACAGATAAGAGGCGACACGAGAACTCTGACAAACAGAAGATCATGGTTTTCTCTCTGCATGTAGCTGATGGGAGATACGTGCACCCGTGGGTGCAGGTTCTGCTCAGTAAAGACGGCTCGTCAACCCCCACCTCTGGACCCCGATGAGCCGTACAACACAGCCAAGGCCATCGCTGCCTGGGGGCTAGACTACGTGGTTCTGACCTCAGTCGACAGAGACGGTAAAGCTTGTTAGGCTAGAAAAGTAGTATTAAATGTCCACAAATGTAACATAAAACCCCCAGCCTGGCTTTGACACGATTAGCTAACACTTCAAACATCTTGTTCTAATAACTTGCTTTATTTACAGATATTGCTGATGGAGGAGCAGCACACTTTGCTAAGACTGTTTGTCACCTGAAGGAAAGGTAAACCTCTTCCACAGGATTTATCTGCAGTCTGCATTGTGATTTTTCCACAATGAATTAATCAGTGCTTTTGGGATTTTTTTTTTCATCCAGAAATTCTCAGATCCTGGTTGAATGTCTGACCCCTGATTTCCGTGGTGACCTGGCGGCTGTGGAGAAGATCTCCCTGTCGGGGTTAGACGTGTACGCCCACAATGTGGAGACAGTGCGTGAGCTGCAAAGGTATAAAGACTGTGTTTTATCAGCTATTTATAACCTGGTTTTAGTGCTGTAGACTAATAAATCGTCTGTATAGACTAATAAACCCACGTTAATCTGTAACAAGGAAATTTTTTATCTTGAAAGCATCAGTTCTACAGTCTGACAGCAGGTGGCACAAGAGATGTTTATCAGTGATGTGTTGAGTAATGGGTGAACTGCAGAAGTGTGAAACATTTCCCTTGTTTTCTCTTGCTCCTCCCTCATTACGCCTTTCAGATACTTATGTCTGTCATCTGTTTGCAGATACGTCCGTGACCCCAGAGCAAACTTTGACCAGTCCCTGAGCGTCCTGAAGCACGCCAAGAAGATCAAACCCAGCGTGCTCACCAAGACTTCCATCATGCTGGGACTGGGAGAGACTGACCAACAGATAATGAACACTCTGACTGGTGTGTACACTCTGTAGTGACATACACAGAGTCCAGTTTAACAACAGTTTTCTGATAATACCGTTGTGTTGATGCCACAGAGCTGCGAGGAGCAGGAGTGGACTGTCTCACGCTCGGCCAGTACATGCAACCCACTAAACGCCACTTAAAGGTGAGGCTGACTCTTTCTTTTGCTAGAAATCTGAAATGCTTGTTGGTTGGATACGCTTTAAAGACGATGTGTTTGGGTTTAGGTGGAAGAATACGTTACTCCTGAAAGATTTGCTCACTGGGAGAAAGTTGGAAATGAAATGGGTTTTGTCTACACAGCCAGTGGGCCACTGGTTCGATCTTCCTACAAAGCAGGTGAGCGGTCTGCACCTTGCAGTTAATGGAAATTCAGCTTTATTTCTTGAGGAATGTTGTATAGCCAAACATACTGTTAAGAGGAACAAGACATTTAAGACTTTTTAATATGGTTAGGGTTGTTTATATTGATTCAGTAACGATGGAGCTCATTGTAGTTTATATTAGAAAGGCAAGACGGGAAGTGAATCAGGTTATCACAGTTTTTCTTGTGTGTTCTCGCCTTTTCTTTGCTGATCCATTTGATAGTATTTAGTGCTACCTGGAGAGAGCTCATAGGTCCTGCTTATTGTAGCAGAGCACTACAGCTAAACGTTGGATAACTATGTATGTGCTAAACCACAGAGCTGCTTTCACCTATATGTCCAAACACTGACTGTCATGATTTGCCACAGAGGCCTCAGAGTTATATATCTTTATCTTGAAACCCACAGCAACCCAAGTTCAGACACAAGTAATTGCACATAACCATAACTAAATAAAAAAGTTTGGACTTCACTTGAACCGTCCCATTAATCTTTTCATTAACCAGAGTCAAAATGACCTCAAAGTCTTGCTGTGTATTTCAGCTGATGTTGTCAGTACAAAGTTTCAAACAGGAACTGATAGAGCAGTTCTGGCCTCCAGATATTTCATGTCACTACTTCCCATAATGCAATGCAACACAAACCGCAACTAATGATGATTTTCTATAGAAATGCATCTGAAGCCTTACAAGTGTGAAGAGTCGAGGTTTCATTCATAGGAAATGTAGAAAAAATTATAGAAAGCATGTTCTTATAAGACCAACTAATTTATTAAAAATGAACATGTCTGAGCTTTCAATGTCCACCTAAATGACATGAAGAATGAAATCCTGTTCATGTGATTGTTTTTTACACTATTTGATAGGGACCATTTATTCATACACAATGAAGATGAGATATAATTAACAGTGAGGTCTAAAGAGGAAAATTATATTAAATATTTATTTTAAATGCTTTTACCATTAATGAAATTTCTGTGTTGTGACTAAAAGCAGCTGCTTTACAAAAAAGTGTCAATGAAAACATGCTCCATTAGAACTAAGTTGATATATTGACAAGAAATGGTTATATAATAATTTAAATAAAGGATAATAAAAAGGAAAGCTGATTTAGGATTTAAAGGAGAAATATTAAGTGTTACATCTTATTTTTTTTTACCGATTACGTCGTGTTGGTCAGGTGCTGGCAGCCTGCAGTCAGGTCAATGAGCAGGAGTCTTCCTGTTCTGTGATGCATTTCACAACAAAGAGCCAAATCCCCAGCGCTGCTGGTGGGAACCTCAGTAGCTCTCATCCTACGGATTAAGTGAGAAAATGTTCTGGGAACTAATTCTGTTTATTCTAGCAAGAAAACTTCTGGAAAGCCAGACTCGTATAAGAATAAGTTGAAATTTTGAGTAATAGTCCTTGATTTGTTTTTCTTTTACAGGCGAGTTCTTCCTGAAGAATCTACTGAAAAAGAGAAAAGCGGAAGCTGCAACACCACAATGAGAAACTCATCTCTACCTGCAATAAGTAAAACAAAATGTGCTTTGTTCACCATCACAGCACTCCGTTGTTGTCAGGTGTAGTGCAGAAAACACCAAACATAATCCAACAAGTTTAAGAATTTGTGCAGTTTAAAGGGTGCAAAGGTGACTAAAACAAATCCTGTTAAAAGTTTATGGACCACTATGTTTATTTTAAACACTTATCCACAAGTGTCCACCTGTAACAGCCCAGAGCTGTTTAGGAAGATCAAAGAAGGGCATGTAGGCCGTGTCCATGTAGCCCTGCCAGGACAAATACAACCTAACATGAGGACAAGCTGTATTTTTCTCCTCAAGGGCTCGTAAATCACATCTACTCCAGCCAGAGTGAGGTTAGAAGCTTCTGACCTTAAAGCAGCTCTGCTGGAAGAGCTTTGATGTCTGCTGCTCCGCTTGTGATTTAATCAAGCCGGAGTTGTTTTTGAGCAAAGTCTTTCAGTGACTGAGGTGAAGTTATGTGTGATTTTCATTTCAAATGCTCTGTTAAACCCTCCCTTGGAGAGTCTTATGTCAGAAGCACTTTTTGGGATTATCAGTGTTCACAGTGTAATCACTGGATAAGACAGATGTATGGGGTACAAAACAGATCTCTAAAATGTATATTTGTATTTACAGAATTAAAAATCTTCAGTCTGTATTTGTTTTCTTTTTCAACGTCAGTTTGAATGATCAGCAGCACAAATTAAGGACATCACACTTTATTGCATTGGCCCTTTTGGTAAACATTCACTGATGCAGAAGACACACAGACCAACATACAGTAAGATGATTTATAAAAATATGTATATTAAAATGTATAAAAATTGAGCATTTTTAATCATACTTGATTATATAGTACATAATGTAAATAAGCCCATTTAATAGTGTTCCTTTAAAGTGAGTACAGCAGACGTTTGCTAAATATTATTCAGCATGTAAAACGTTAACTGTATCTGGAATAGATCAAAGAACATATTTCTAAACATTCAATTAATACTATGATTCAAGATTTCCCCATCTTCCCTTCCCACTGCAGGGAGCAGCTAGTTTAACCCTCCTGATCATGAAGAGGAACAGAGGAGGCAGGAAACCGAGTTCAGCTTCCTTCCCTCTGCTGTTGAAATGAAAAGGCTTTGAGAGGAATGTGTTGCGTGTCGTGTGGGGGAAGAATCGGCTTTAGACTTTTGCCTTCTTGGTGGCAGGTTCAGGGCCGGCGATGCGAGGACAAGTGGTTGCCGGGGTGTAGGGGATTCGTGCTGCCGTCACTTTCTTGCCAATGGTTTCAATCTGCAGCCCGAGAAAAGTCTGTTAACTTTCTGCATTTCATTCATTTGCCCTGCATGTGAAGTGTTGTTGGTTTTTTCCCCACACGTTCGCTCACCTGGAAGCCGATGCAGTGGAGCTGATCGTGGAGGTGGTCCAGAACTCTGCGACCATCGAATATGAAGGCCGGCTTCAGCATCTTCTTGTAGATTTTCTCATAGTCCAGTTCCTGTGGCAGTATTGCAGAAGTACCAGTGTAAAATTTAGGTTTACACATATTTTCAAGAGGCAACAGCTTATGAGATGGATGAACTTGATTGTGACCTTAAACATGTCCCACTCAGTGCAGATGACCAGTGCATGTGCACTCTGGCAAGCCTCATATGGGTCTGAAGTCACAGTCACCAGCTCAGACACTAAAACGTAAACAAAAGTCGGCATTAGGGAAGGGATTTACTCTATTCTGGTGATCATCACATCCAAAAGAAAACTATGAAAGTCTCCAATTCAGAACACCAATTTCTTTTTTCTAAACCAATTTTAACAAGCGACTGTGTGAGTGATGAAAGTCAAAGAAACCCTGGAAACCACTGATTCACCACCTAATGAGCATGACTGATGTTACGTGACATTCAGGTGTCCGCATAACGTCAGGCTGACCTGCCAACAAGCGTTTTCCATGCTGGTAAATAATCGGTATAACTTAATAGTTAACGAACCTTAAGAACAACCTTTTCTAAACTATAATGGGAACATCTGACTCTTTAGTTCACCTGACAAGTTAATAATAAATAGGATATATATGATTTTACTAGGCAGTGATGTAGGGCTGTGCAATCAGTTGTAGTATGAGGGTGTCCACTCCAGACAAGAGGATGAGGTGGAGCGTCTGATCAACAGGACGGTAAAAACCAACTCAGCTGATGAGAAAAAGCACCGGTTTCAGGGAGTGACATGAGGAATAACGTCAAACAAACTGAAACGTGGCATTCATCCAAAAGTAGGGAGAAACTGTTAGTGTTGACTAAAACAATCGTTTACCATTTTTACTAGACTGAAACAGCCCAGCTCAGATGCTTTAACATCTGTTAAAATAGCTTATTACTCTATTGAACTTTTTCCAAGACTTTGTGTTTGATCAAATTCATGTCCTTTAATTATAACTCATCACATCCATTGTATCAATATCCTATTAAACTGGAAGTAATGGACAAGTTTAACATAAATGCGTTGTGTTGACGGATCTTTTCTGTTGTCTGGGTGACAACAGAAAAGGGAAAAAGTTATTGACTTAGTATTTTATTAAAGTAGTTAATATTTTAGCAATGTTTAGAAACAAACACCAAGCTGCCATCAGTGGAATTTATGACATCTACATCAGCTTCACGCGTGGCAGAGGATGAAGTAGGTATAGCAGTAGTAGTTTTATACAGTCTGCGCTCCAGCTTCATCTTTTAACTTGGTCTTGATCTTCTTATTAAACAAATTGCAAGAAAATAAACCCAAAATGTCCAACAATCACTCAATATTCAGATTGGATGCAACACAGCAGCATCACGCCCTTTCAGACGAGGAGTGATAGTCATGAATAATCACTTCTTTTTTTTTTAAATAAACATTGATCTTTAAAATGTCATAGTTTCTGTAAAAGCTGATGGCAGGAACTCACTGAAGCCTTATGTCCAAGAGGGTAAGTCTGATTTTTAAATGCTTTCTTAAACAAAGCCGAAAAGGTGTGTATAAGTTTTATCATGACTTTGCAAAAACACAATGTACACAATTTAGTTTGACTAAAACATTTCCTACAGTTAAATCACACACAGTGCTGTAGCTCTGTTAAACATCTGAACACGTATAAGAACTCACACACCTCTTTCTGGGTTGTCCTCCGAGATGTTGGGCTGGGAGAGGTCATGAATGATTTGCTCCTTAAGAACTTTGGGGTCATAGATGAACAGCTTGGCTCCCTCATCCATCAGATACTTTGATATGTAAATACTGGATGACTCTCTGAAGTTGCAAAACACATCCACACACACACAAAAGCATCAACTCTGTGCAGGGTTACAGTTCACAGAGATATGTTTTTGGCATGCGTTCAAGTGGAGTAAAGTAACCAGCAGTGACTCTGCATGTTTCGTACAAAGACGACATACAGTGGTTCAACAGGTCTTTTGTGGTTTTCAAACATTATCTGGCTCATGTTCAATTTATTTGACACAATTGTGAATAACGGGCCAAAATAAAGAGACCAACCTTGTGTCACCGGTGTCTTTTTTAAAGGAGAAGCCCAGCAGAGCAATCTTTTTTCCAGTTACAGTGTTGAACAGACAGTCGATGATCCTGCAGGCAAAGCGGCGCCTTTGATACTCATTCATGTCGATCACCTGAGAAGAATAAAACAGATGAGGAGGAGAAGCTAAACACCCCAAGCTAAGCCCTCCAATCGGTGTATTTCTCACCTGCTGCCAGTAAGAAGCCACCTCCGGCAGGTTGAGGGCCTCACACAGATAAACCAGATTAAGGACATCTTTCTGGAAGCAGCTTCCACCGAAACCTGGCCAGGGTGTCACAAAACGTTTGAGTTCAGTGGTTACAAAATTCATTATGCAGCTCACTGTTATGTTCCAATATTTTAGCAGAAACACAAATTTTCTAGATTATGATTACATTCATGTAGAATCACATGCAAAAAGGTTTTCTGTAAAGGCTACTTATATCTGAAGATGCTCAAACTCTATAAATGTTCTTTTATACTCTGATGGTTGCAGTATATGTCCCTACATTCTACAAACTGGACCTTTCAACATTGCGTGGGGATGCTTCTTACCAACGCTGGCTTTAAGGAACTTGCTGCCTATTCGCTGATCCATACCAATTGCCTTGGCAACCTCTTCCACGTCAGCTCCTGTGGCCTCGCACAGAGCACTGATGCTGTTAATGCTGCTGATTCGCTGGGCCAGAAAAGCATTGGCTGCCTACAAACACAGATGTTTTTCCTTTGCTTTTGTTTCTTTGTTTTAAATCAAAGTATCACAACTACGAAATACAAAAGACCTCTCAAGGGAACACTTGCCCTGAACTTTAACAAACTGTGATGCTCACTTTAGCTTTTCTTAAAAGTAATATAAATAAATTACTGTAGCTTTTGTTGTTTGTTATATACAAAGCTGTAATAATGGATCAAACAAAATCTGAAGAAAAATTATTGCTAAATGACTAATTATTCAGGTCATTTATTCCAAAATGTGAGTTTTAATCATTTTTCATATTTTATATGACAGTATTTTTTTATATTTATATTGTTTATTTGGATAAATTAAGTATCACGTTAGTCTACAATATTTAGTCATTTTTAGGTGTTTACTGCTAATTAAATGAAAAGTCGAGGAAATGAACAGATTTATGAGCAATCTAAATAATTAGTGTAACATTAATATAGCATAGTAAACTATAAGCTGATCTTGTGTTATTGACTGTTGGTCAGATAAAAATAATATCCTGAGAAAAAATTAATGTTTCTCATTTAATGAATTGGTACAACTTTAACAACTTAAACAGGATTATGAAAATATGTTTTTTTCTCTCTCTAGACTCACCAGTTTGGAGAGCTCAGATGACCAAGTGTTGGTGGTGATGATTCGTGTTTTGGGGACCCAGTGTTCATACACAGCACAAAGCGCTTTGATTGCCCTTTGGCCTTCAGCTGTTTCATCTCCACCAATCAGGACGCGGTCTGGCTCCTTCAGATCCCGCACTGCTGTCCCTTCTGCGAGGAACTCTGGGTTGGACAGCACCTACAACAGTGACGTGTTTTTAGAAACAAGAACAGACATCTGAGAGGGTTTTTAAGCGTGACAATATGCACCTGCAGGTTGAGGCTGGGTTTGGTATTGGCATCAAATATCCGTCTGATGCTTTCAGCAGCTCGTACGGGGACCGTGCTCTTCTCCGTGACAATCTTGTAGCCATCAGACACCTCCACAATCCGCCGAGCACATGCCTCAATGAACTTCAGGTCAGCCGCGCGACCCTTCCCCATCCCGTAGGTCTTGGTCGGGGTGTTCACCTACAAAAGAGGAACAGTCTTAAGTAGTTATTGTTAAAGGGAGATTTACTCATCTGTGCAGCAGAAAAGTTGACATGTGGGGAGTGCAGAATGAATTGAGGTACTCACAGAGATAAAAACGAGGTCAGCATCCCTAATGGCTGAGTCTATGTCTGTAGAAAAAAATAAATTTTTCCCTCTGCATGATTCAACCACCTCTTTCAGTCCCGGCTGTAAGAAGAGGAAGTGGGAGGCAGCATCAGTGAATGTGTGTCTGGGAAAACTTGTAAGACAAACCCACTATGACCAACGCTTGTCACAATGATGTAATACTTTGTGGTTGGGGTTGACGTAGAAAACTTGCAAAACACTCTGGAACTAATTTATGTCTCATTTATCCCATGAGATGAAGAATAACAAGAATAATAGTTGGAGTGGTTTCCTAGCTACACGTTTGACCTCAGCACAATAATCACATGTAACTCAAGAAACCGACAATCCTCTTGGGATGTGCAAAGTGGCTTCAAAATAATGAGGCCTGCTTCTTGCAAGTCAAACTAGCCATGATATTACAATAGGCACACCTTGCAACTAGATGCCAAAGGTTAAGGGCAAAGGAGAAGAATCCAAAGCAATAATCACTCCTGATAAACTGTGACCTACAGTCTCTTCTTAAAGTTTTATCTGAAATCACATGAACTTCATGATATAAGCTGTTTTTTATTATTAATATGGCAGATAAATTACCTCATAAATGGGTAATGTGTCAGAGTTCCAGGCTTTGATGCGGGACTCATTAACGTCCACCACAGTCACCGTGATCTCTGGACACATATGGGCGATGACACTGCACGTTGGGCCTCCTACATATCCAGCTCCAATGCAACAGATCCGTTTTATCTGAAACATCTGTTAAAAGAAACACACAATACAGAAAAATAAACTTAAACCCAGATAAAAAGTGTATATTTATCTGTGCCAATATCAAATTAAATCAGTCAGTCCTTGCTTTGCGGGGCCACCAATCACAGCTATTACTGTTAGTGTCTCATAATGGTGAAAGAAACCTACTTCTACAGGAAAGAGGGAAAATCGGCCTCCTGCAATACAACAACATATCAATGCAATGACGCTAAGGTTTAAAGAAAGTATAATCTTCACACATTTGGGAACTTTAATGCCAACATATCAAAATTTCTACTGATTTATTTCCAGCTGAACATATAGCTCTCAATATACTGCAAATGTTTGAGGTTTTAAACAGCATTTACTAGTCTCTGCCTTTCAGTTAGAGAAGATAATTTAAATGGTTCAAAATCTATAAAAATACACTATCTTAATGATTAGTTGGAGTCCTGTTCTTCACAAGGTTTATTTCTAATCATCATTGGATATTTCAACAAAGGTCTAACCTTCAAACAGATTTACCTCAAACTCTTTAATTATTTTTTAAATCAATCTAAAACAATCATTAAAGAATAATTATGCTCAAATTTTTTACATGTAGTGTTCAACCAGCTCGCCAGCACCACAGTGGTGGTTACCAGCTGTACCGTTACAGCCTAAAAGAAAATAAAGAGGCTTTCATAATTTCGGCTCAGCAGCTCCTGGCAGAGAAGAAAAAGGACTCCTTTATTCTCAATACCTTTCAGCTTGTTCACGGAAGCTGCCTCACCGAGAAAAGCTCACTGTTAGTAAGATACCATACAAAACAGAGCACTGATTATCTACTCCACCTTCTCTTTCTAAACGCAGACTGATTGAATTAAAATTAACTCGGCAAACTGTAAATGAAAGGACTCCCGTTGCTAGCTAGCAAATGCTAGCTAACTTTGCGTTACCTTTGCTCGACAGTCTGTAAACTTCAGGAATGTGCAGATAATGCTGGTTTCTTCGTTAAAATTACTCTTGCGGTTTAAAATTTTATTAGCTCCGGTGCCACGGTTGTTCCAAAGATAAATGCCTGTTGAACGGACGGACACCAACGCTGGACGGGTAAATTTTCACAGTGGGAGTTCCTCTGTAACTTTTCATGTACAACCTTTAATTAAATGGAGCTACTTCTCTCCGCCCACCAGGCCTGACGACACCACGCACACCTACTTCCGGTGCTGTATCTTCAAAGTAAATGCGAACAATGAAAAGTAAATATGAAAACAAATATGCTTTGGAGTGGAGACGCTAAAGCAAGAGCACAAAAACAAAGTGTGCAACAAAAAGTCTAAAATAAAACGAAACGTGAAATCATGATGTATCACTGCTGCCTGCATGAAGGAGTATTTAGATATGTCCACAAATTTTTCATTGTTATCCTGTAGTATTCATTGCACAACAAGCTGTTCTCTAACAAGATAATTAACTGTAAACAAAACTAACCAGAACAAAACAAAAGAAGCGTCTAAACCATGAATCAACCACTAAATGTTCTGGTTCAATTACACCTTGTATGTAAACAGTCCTCTTCATCATGCTGTTCACATTTAAATACCAAGACGACACCTAACACTGACATTTTTATGTTGTGGTATACCCACCTCTGTTGTTAGATTTCTTTTCTATAAATTGTTCAAGATGAAGGCGTTACCATAGCCTGATTCTACTGCAATGTCCTACATTCAGTGTACATATCAGTGTAGCACTACCTTTTTACACTTTCTGGAAATTCCCTCCGTAAGTTGAATATTTCTAACTTTTTGTGTGTGTATATATATATATATATATATATATATATATATATATATGGCAGAGGTTAACAAGTCTGTGACAAACTGTCCACAGAAGAGTGTGGGTGCTAACCTGTCTGCCTGCAGAAATAATGTAAATAATTTCGGCATCAGACATTTTGCTTAAACTTTTTTGGTAATAAATTATGGCTTTATAAGACTTTTAAATTGTATTATATTTCTATTTACATTTTACACAGTGTCCCAACTTTTTGGGAATTGGAGTTGTAATATTATTCAATATGAGGCAACCTGGACTTTGGTTGTGATAGTAACAAAATTGTGAACCATACTATTATTTACAGATTTAATTCTTTTTAAAAACTAATCACGTGATGGATTCAGCACATTTGAAACAGATTAATTTATAGATCATGAGAGGTTTCAGGACACTGGAAACCCTTAAAACCATCACTTCAAACACATAATAAAAATAAACTAGCTGAATAATAGCTCCCTTCCTGGCATTAAAAGGACAGTCCCATGGTAATACCAAATAGCAGTAACATTTATTTAAAAAAAGACAGTTCTCTTGCAAAAACATGTAATTTTTTCTCACAACTCGTACAAACATATGTCATAATTTCACCATTAAAGATTATATATATATATATATATATATATATATATATATATAGATAGATAGATAGATAGATAGAGAGAGAGACAGAGAGAGAGACAGAGAGAGAGAGAGCTGCTGGTTTAATTTAATTTTAAAAAATGTGATATTTCAGAGGTCATTTTCGAAATGGTATGGTTTTATTTGGAGGACTCCATGGTGGAGGAGGACTGTCCTGGATTATTTCTTTAATACGTCTTTCCTCTTGTTGCCTCTTCTGCTCCAGATCTTTTCTTGTCTGTTGGAAAAAAAAATGTTAGACAAGGTAACAGTTTTAAACCTTCTCTTCTTTCCACTATAGAAAACACTGAGTGTAAGTAGTACTTTCCATGTGGACATGTCCCCTTACTGTATAGTAAATTTGTTACTTGAACCCTTGGACAGACTTACAAGAGGATACAACAGAGGAGGAACGGTCCAAAGCATGTGTTCTGGCTCAAACTCAAACTATAAACACAAACTCTAAGTTAGTACAGTATATATAGCCGAGTAGACTGTACATTACTCCATCGAAGTTGCATCACTTTAACCAATATTTCTGATACTTGCTTTCAAAGTTCAAATAGGATCTTTTTTCCAGTGCATGTGGAAATGCCTCAAAATACTGGTATTTAGGAAGAATGTTTAGAACACAATCAGCCTAATTATTGGTGAAAAGGTGCCCCTTAACCCAACACTAAGCTTACTTCATTTTTATCCAGAACATTTTGTTACATCCAAAAGTGTGAGGTCTTTACTTGACATCGGCCTTTCGGAAGTGAACGGATGTATAGCACGTGCTTGGAAAACAGCCGCAAACTGTGCCACAGCACAGTGGCTGAAGGGAATGATTTACTATTTTGCTTTAAAAAAAAAAAAGGTACCTGATCAAAAACAAACTCTGCCTCTTGCCTGCTAATTGCTAGGATGAGCTCTGGCTCCCCTGAGACTGAGTTGGAATAAGGGATGTAGAAAATTTATGGATAATAATATTGTTATCATTGGCTGGATTCAGAACGAGATGATCTGAGTTGATCTTTTGTCATTGACATTGATGTTTATAATGAGGGGATATGATGGGTGTTTTAGATGGGATGATCTGTCTGTATGTGAATGTGGGTTAGATAAACCTCATATCCACAGGTACACACTGCATAGGGTCATTACTGTAGATTCTGACGTCTGTCTTTGTATGGGTCTTGAGGTGTGTGTTTTTTTTTTAGTAAAATTTAAAAGACTGAATAAAATAAATGTTTGAAAAAGTACAAGCAAAGTACAGGATACTTTCCTCTGTGGATACTAAAACTATAATTATTTTCTAAGGTGGTGATTTCCAAGTCTCAGAGCATATGTTTCAAGAACAAATCACGAGCACATCTGGTTCTGGTAATGTTCGCCATCTGTGGTTGTTTTACTTACCAGCCAGTTTTCATACATCTCTAAAGACATTTTATCTCTGTCTTCTTTCATGTATTGCTCCTCCTCCACTTTAGTTCTGAGTTCTTTACGTTCCTCTGTGAGCTTTTCATGGAGAACATGCTTCTTCTTCTCACACCTTAATCAGGATAAATAAGAGAGGTAAAAAGACAGGTTGGCTGTCACTGCCATCTAGTGGTTGAACATGTTCACACCCAAACAGCATCATTTGTGTTGACTTTCATTATGAGCAGCAATTTTCTTCAGGATCGTAGCATTTAAAGACTCATGTGTACACAACAGAAGTTTTCAGTCACCACTGAGGGAAATTTCTAATAGAAAGGACAAAATAAATAGAATGAAAAGAATGATACACACTCACCAGTCTGAAAAAGCAGAAGTGCTGTCTCTCTTTCTTTCGTCTTCTCTCGCTTGTTTCTGTTGTTTAAGTTTGTTTTCGGCCTCTCTCTGTTTTCTGTGCTTCTCTTTAAGCAGATCATCATGCTCGTGCTTCCATTTTTCAAACACCTTAAGAGGGGAAAAAAACAAGCCTGTTTAAAAAAACAAAACAACAACAAAATTAAAAATGATTTAATAAGAAATGAACAGTTTACCTGTTTAGCAGACTGCCTTTTTTCTTGTTTCTCTTCAGTCGCTCTTTGCTCTTTTCTAATTATATCTTCCTGTTCTTTGGCTTTTGCTTTGAGGCTTTCTGCCTTCTTTTCTTTCCAAGCTTCGTAGGATGCAACAGCATCTTCCTTTTTGGCCTCTTTTTTCTGTTTGTTGACAGAAAGACTGAAATCAGTATTCACCTACTAAATTATTGTGTACTTATTGTAAATTTTAAAGATGGTAAATTGTGAATCACCATCTTTTCTTTTTCTTTGAGAAGCTCCTCTTTCTTCTTCTGTTGCATTTTCTCTTTTGACTCTTCTTTTTTCTTTTTAAGCCATTCCTGCAAAGAGAAAGCCAGGGATTTTATTCAACTGAAACTTTGATGTGGATCCTCTGATGCCTTCTTTTAAATCAACTATCGTTTCCACATGCTGAGAACAAAATGTGTCATTTATACTGCCCAAAACTATTTTAATACCAGTTTTAGCATTTTATTATTTACATATTCTAAAGTTAAACATCTAAAATAGTCTTGTACAAACACACCTTTTTTGTGACTGAAAGAAATGTTGTTCCCTGAGTATCTGGACACACACAATGTTTTTATTTTCTTTATTTTTCCACCACAGATAAGAAACTGTGTTTCTGAATATGATTTTCAGGTTTGCAGCATATTCTGACGTCAGAGAACTACTGCCCTGCCAGAGAAAATAACAACCACTGTGACACAGACCCACCTCTATGAATTCCAAGTGGGCATCTGCAATCTGCTGTGATTAATCTCTGGAGCTGACTGTGTTAACTCTAAAATGTCTCCGTTATGACTAAACCATGCCACATTTTTTTCTCTGCAAGATTCTTTAGACCATCACAAAATTTGATTCACATGAGACCCAGTGGATTATTTTTATTCATGCCACAACAACAAAATGTTAGCAGAAGTGTGGCTAATACGGTTAACATTACAATAGAGAATGTTTAACTAGCTTTATTATTTAGCTGATGTCACACTTACTCTCAAAATCTTTTATCTTTTTTCTACATTGTTTTCCTTTTCTACTGTACTTGATCATTTTATCCAAAAAGAATAAAATTTTGTTGAGTTACAAAGATAGCACTCCCTTCCCAGCATGCAACATGGTATGACATACCTTCACTTTCTCCATTGCGCTGGTTTCATCTTCAGAAAACAAAAAGAGTACTAATGACTTAAAACACAGCCCAGTGAGAATATTTGTTAACCAGGCATTACTTAAAAGCCATTTTTATCCTGCTGCTTCTTATTTCTTCTTGTTTTTTTCAGTGTTTTATGTCAAAATGGCAAATAATTAATGGGTTTACCATTTCCCTGCTTTATTACTGGAACAGAGTGCTGTTAAAGCAGAAAGAACCTTCCACCAGAGAGATTCATGCAAAAACATGCTAAAACACTCCAACAGCCCATTTGGGTCAGGCTATAAACTGGGGGAATCATAGCAATGCTAGAATGAACCATCTAAGGAGCTAAAAAAATTCAAAAACACATTTTAGAAATAACCTTTTACCTAAAAATGTTCAACATGCTCCATATCTGTAATGTATATAATGGAGTTCATCAAAGTAGCCCTGAGTACAGAAAGACCCCCTGACTCTAAACTGTCCTGCCTCATTGATCAAAGAACACAAGAGAACATTGTCTAGATGTTTAGCTAAAGCATTGTGGACACTTGTCATGCCGGAAAATATGACATACTCACACTGACCTGATAAATGGCAGCTCTGAGAGAATCTGCTGCTTGTGGTTGAGACTCTTGTAGGGAAACTTTACGGTCCAGAACTTTGAGAGTCCCCAAATACTTTGATTCCACCTTCTTGGAGCACACACTCTGGGACCTCTCCGAGCTCTTAGAACGAGAGCTTGATGTCCTAATTCCAGTAAAAATAAAATGATTGTCAGTAATCTCCCTGTTTCATACATGAAGCTCAATTAATGCAACTTGAACACTGACCTGGTATCAAAGGATTTTTCAGGAGCATGAGAAAGCTGATCTGAGTGATCTTCTGTGTTTTCCTGAAAAAAAACAAACAATTAAGTTAGCTGAGTTATTTCTAGTACAAAACTGAACATTACTGTCTTTCTACATAATGTTCAATATGACTTACATTAAATTCTTCAAATGTTGAAGTGTAGTTTCTCTGTGGTTCTTTGCTGTCATCAGATATAAAGCCATCTGAAACAGTAAATAAATTATCAAGAGCATTAATGACTAAAATGAATCATTTTATAGTACTGTTCTTACCTCTGGAACCAGAATCAAGCGTGGACTTGGTGAGGAGTTGTGACTGTTGGCTCTTATTTGAAGAGGATTTGCTGAGATTACATGAAGCTGTTGCATCTCCATCTGTGCACTAACACAACACAACAAATGTGTTGACTTTGCAGCTTAAGGTAAAGAATAATTAATTAACAGTTATATAAAATGCTGACTGCAGCTCTTACAGTAAAATTGCTGGATGTGGCAGTTGAGTGGTGGACTGATGCAGAAGACGTCTGGGACCTGCTCAAATCCTGGGATCCATTTTCCTCAGCTGGCTTTTCTGTAGCTTGAAACCTCAATCCAAGAGTTCGTTGCCGAGGCTTGGGTCTGGGAGGCTCCCTCTCTGTCACACTATCTGAATAATAACACCAAGTCAAAGCATGAGCCAAAATCTGCACAACTCTGTATGCTCTTGTGAAAATATCAATTAATAATCTAAACAGACCAGGAGAATTAGTGTAGTTGAGGTGAGGTGATGATCTTTGTGGAGTCTCTGAGCTTTCTCCCACCACAGGGTTCCTCTTCTTCTCCTCAGGACCAGGAGTGTTTACAACACTGCCTTCAGATGGTAAGGGCAAAGATAAAGTATCATCTGATGTTAGATATGACAGACTTGAGTACCCTCTTGTGATCTCAGGATCAGGAGACTCCAAACCCCTATTTTCAAAGTGACTGTTATCTTCTCTGACATGTGCAGAGTTCTGTGGGGGAAAGGAGCCATTATAATTGGCTTGTTCATCAACAGAAGACCCTGCTGGCTCATTTTCTTGTCCCTCTGATGGTGTTGTGGCATTTGGGGAAGAGCTTTTTCTTTGGGTTTTCAGGAATGAAACTTTCTTTGGCCTATTTTGCTTGTCTTCATCATCTGAAAGCTCAAAGTTGTCAAGTTTGGCTTTAGTCTTCCCAGCCTTGAATGCATCAATCTTCTTTTTTCTTGACTTTAGGAGCTCATTCAAAAAATCTGAAACATTGGACATAAAAGAAAAGTCAGAAAATTGAAAGTTGATTTTAACGTTTTGATACTCTGACAACTTACCGTCTTCACCATCCTCAAAGTCATCGGAGTAAGAGTATTGATCTGTTTTCGTTTTGCTTGCCCTGGCAGTTACAGCAGCCTGAAGTTCATCCTGCAACAACATAATTTCACTGTTTCATGGAGCTAGCTGTCGGCTTGTATAATCCAGTCACAGTGAATAAAATCACCTGAAATGTTGTCCTTTTCGTTGTTTTCGGAGTAGTTCTGTACGCCAGTGTTGTTACTCCTTCATTAGTCATCATAAAAACTATAAACGAATTAATCTGGTTGAAGGCATCGTAGTTAGCATGCTAGCTGGTGTTTGCTAAACGTAATTAGCCACTAGGCTGACAAAGTAATGACAAAAACTCCAGCTAAATAACAATATGCTAGCTTTGATTGGGAAGCAACTGTCGTGCTTTTCTGCACACAATCATACAGGTCGTTGTAACAAAAAGCCAGGCAAGCATTGATACTGAGCTAAAAAGGTTGTTGATGGTAACCCCGGGAGACGGGCTGTCGAGTTCCGGTTTAACATTGCGCATGCTCAGATGATGACCAGAAACTTTTCTTAGGTAGTGACTTATATGATATTACGGCCTTATTAAAACATTTAAGTAAAAGTATATAAGACTTCCCTGCTGCTATTGATAGAAATGGAGCCAATTAATACATTTCAGGCTTCAGTTAATAAACGTTTTCATTATGAATAAGTTTCTGCTGATTAATCACTGACTACTTTATATAAGTTTTAAAATGGTCAGACTAAAAGCACTGGCATATTTGCTTTGCCCAACCAACACTCTTAATCACTGAGTTATCAAATTTAAAATAAATTCTAAAACAAAATATTATATTAAGCATTCAATTTGATTTTCTAATCAACTAAATATTTTTATTTGTCTATATAATATCAGTTATGAAGATTTTTACAATTAATGTAAAAAAGTGAGAAAAAAAGGCCCTTTTTTCATTTTGTGTTTTTACACACCCCCACTAGCTACAACTCAAATCTTGCATTGCAGTCATAGAAACATTTTAAAACAGTTAAAATACAGTGGTACAAGTACTAGTGTTTGAAATATTTCTGCAGCAAAATATATAAAGCTAAATAAACAAGCCAACAACAAAACACAGCCAAGCAGTAGAATATGAAGTTTTTATTTATTTTTTTGTTGTAGCAAAAGTGCATAGTTTAAGCCCTTCAACCCTTAGTAACAGTGTAATTTAGTCTCTTGTGATACCCAATAGTCCACTCATATATCTTGGTGATGCGCCATTGGTTTACCCTTCATTTAAACACATCAGCTTATGATTATTTTTACAAGCATTCCCTGCCAACCCCCAAGCAGCTGAAAAGTTGCAGTACAAAATGGTTGATATATGCTGAGACAGAAAGTAGTAGTATTAATATTTCCTTAATCAATTCAAAGTAATTAATGAATTGTCTGACATCACAGACACAACAGAAGTAACAGAGTCCTGATGAACTCCCAACAGCCAAGTAGAAGACAGATGTTCACAAAATATAGTCAGACTCTACAAAAGAATTTCTCTGTGACTGAATGCAGTGTGATTTTTCAGCTGGCAGCTCTGAGTTTAGTTTAAATTGGATAACAGCTGGATCAAATAGAAGAGGAAAAACATTTTTGTATTACAAACAAGACTGTTGCATTACTGAGTAAAGACAAACTAAAATACACATGAACAAGGAAATCACGAAAGGCTACTGCAGAACATACATTTAACAATTTTCCTGTAACATTATTCGCAAAGCGTTTGTTTGTAAAAGTGCTCTAAATTTCAAAACGATGAATTCACACTGGCACCATCTAAACATGCATCAGTACAACAGATCAATATGACATTTTATGATGCAGGAGTTGAAGCAGAAACGTTGGATTACTCCCATCGTGTACACAGCCGAATCAGTACTTCAGATTGCCTGAAGGAATCAGAAGCTCATAACAAGCTTTTTTTTTTTTTGTTGCCACAATTAAGTTTGTTTATTTTAACCACAAACTATTACAGTACAAACTAAACCATTTTAATATAATCATAATATTTTGTTTGTGCTGACTATGGTCTTTAAAGCATACCTAGTCATTTATTTAACATATTATTTAGAAGATTTTACACATATCTCTGCTCTGTCACACACCACAGTAACCAAACTGATATTTGAAGGGACAGGACTATAGTGAACCTGGTTCCTTACTGGTTCTGGTTAAGCACACAATCCAAGGCCTGACAGTAAACACAGAAGACTAAGCAACTAGTTTTATACAACAAGATTGTTACTGTAAAGGAAATCCCTACTCAGAAAGAAATCAAAACAACTGAATGTAATAAATTCCGTCCTTTTGCTGGTTTGAAAATGCACCTGATATAATAACATCTTTACTGGCACTGCTTTAAGTTGTAACCTTAAAGTTGAAGGAATGTTTCAGAGACTCGAGATCCGGCCACCAATCATCATTCAGCAAGCACCAAAACAAAAATGTAACCTCATAGTAGGAAATTAAAGTGATCTTCCCTGATTATCTAACACTTTCCTTCATTTTGAGTATACATCTGAGTTTCTGCAGATCAGTGAGCACCAGAGCTGGGGTCAGGAACTAAATCCAAATACTGCCCCACCTCCTGATTTAAGACATGGTGAAGTAGCTAATGGAGCTAAATCGATACATCAACATGCCAGTTTTAATAAGACAATCCTGGCTTATAAGAAAAGATTTGTTATAAGCCAAAAAGCAAAGACTGTGCTGTAAAAAGATTATTTGAGGGGGGAAAAAAAAAGAAAGATATGGTGTGAAGGCTGACAGGGAAAGGTCGTTGTCCTGGTCAGTTACAGCCAACTGTGCTACTCCATACCAGAGCAGGTGGATGAATGCTGATGGTCTGCTTCCACTGTTAGTCTACAGGTGGTGCTGGGGGCTCCCTTCTATCACTCTGCAAAGAAACAAGGAACAGAAGCATCCTGAAACATAATAAGAGGTAAACAACTGACAATGACAGCAACAAACACTCAACTGGCTAAAATGTTGCTTGAAGTATTCAGTAGGGATAAAAAGTCAAATCCACTGAGACCCGGTTGTTGTATTTGTTGTTTTCTTGGGGGGCAGGAAGAGGGGTTGAGTCTTACTGTGTCACAGAATCACAACAGCAAAGAAAAACCCGCTAAAATATACACAAGCTAACCAGATGTAAAAAGGAGGGAAATGGGTTAGAGTATTTACATGTATGGACTGGATGACAGAAAACGGAGCTTTACAGTATGCCCACTCACTGTTTTCAGTTGCTTTCATGCGATGTATACTTGGCCCCAAACAGGGTACTAAACTGTCAGACCAGATTTTGCCTTGATGATGTGGCAGTGATGTTGGCCAGCATATTATTAAAGATTAGATTTTCATTGCATGATATGGAACAGGCACTCAGATGCCAAATACATCTAAATAATAAAACAGGTATAACAAAATGTTCATTTATTACATAAAACAAGAACAATATACAGATATGACAGAAACAGAAGAAAAAATTGAGATATAAACTAAAGAGATGAGCTAAGGTTTTAATATATAATGATAAGTACTAACATTGTGGGGTCCAGTTGGTTTTCCTGTAGGACGGGGTCCCCTGAGACTTGATGGGCGTAAGAGAAACAAGACCAAAGCCACCACAACCCATCCCATCAGAACCATGGGGAGGGTCAGGTCCCCACCACCCACTGTCCCACTGGGTCCTGGTACTGCACAGAAACACAAAACTTTCACACGTATATTCTAAGATTTCTCATCTGAGAAAATGAGTGCTGCCATTCCCACTCTATGACATGAAAATACAACAAAGTCTAATATGAGGTCTGTTAAAGAGGTGGGCATACATACATTCCTGAGGGCACTCTGTGTCTGTGCAGTAGGACTGAGATTGCCTGAGCTGGAAAAAAGATTATAGAAGGAAAAAAAGACAGAATTATTCACTTTGGTAATCAGTGCCTTCATCTGGAAAAAGAGGAAAATACACATGGCCCATAAACAAATGACTTTTCATCATAAGCCATAAGGCTTTCCTTGTTATAAAATGGAGCTGTGCTTCCTGAAGTGTGCCATGCAAATCTGACTGGCAAATGCTGCATTACATTTTTGAAATAATCTAGCAGCACCTGAACAACGAGGTAAGCGAATCAGAGAGCTCAGACTAGTTTGAAGGTCTTAGCCAACCACAACCTGCCATGCAAGTTTTACCTCTGCATTAAAAAAAACAAAAAACAACAAACACTACAGCCCGTATCTTTTATGATAAATCTGTCCTCATCTTCGGAAACTTAAATCATTGTTTCACACACTGAAGAAGAAAGAGTCGTCTTTCCAGGACAGCACTGATAGGATCTCAAGGCAAACACTGAGCAGGAACCAGGATGTGATGGCTCAGTGTCACTCAGTAGCTTTTCATTTACTTCTCCCTCCTTCTCTACATTCTCGATTCACGTTATATTCCTGCAACTCTATCATTGCAGTATCTGCTGTGCCATTTCAAATGACTTTAAAAACCTTTCAGTTTTGTTGCTTACCAGGTTAATGAGGCGCCTCATGGCGTACTCCTGGCTGCAGATGCACTCACATGGGTCAAAGCCTCCCTCCGCCATTTCTCACCAGACAGTATCCACCTTGAAAGAGAAGCACTGCGTGTAAGTAGGATGCACATTAACAAGTGAGACAACTCTAATGCTGCTTGTTGTTCGTGCTGTGTTCTATTGTTGTTCCACAGACATGCATAGTTTAGGGGGAGGAGACTGCTCTGCTAGGGACAGTTAGCATACTCTGCATCATCATCATCATGTTAATATTGAAAGCGTGATTTTTTTTTTTTACAGTAAAGTAAGCTAAACAATTTATGAGAACAATAAGTGAAAGTTGTTCCAAATCTTTATCATGTTCTTTATAATAAACTAACAGTACCCTGAGGAGTTGATAACAGCAGTCCATGTGTATCACACTGAATTAAAAGGTCAGCTGATAAAGATGTTTTTAAATGACTGATACAATGAAAACTGCAGCCAAAGAGAAATGATACGAGTAAATTTGGAGTTCATCTGAACAAAAAGAGAGCCAAAACATCAGAGAAATAATTCCACCATATCTGATAACTTGTAAATATGCCGTCATACTGTCTGATTAACTGGTTAAACTGCTCCAGTCAGTCAACCTCTACAATATTTATATCGGATTACTTGACATTGAGATATAATTATGTCCAGATTAGAATTACATGAGGATAGAAAAGGAGAGCAACTGCAACCAAGTAAGGAATTTAGAGAGAATCTGTGGACAAAAACTAGCTGTCAAATGACGGCTAGACTGCTGGATCTGTCTGAGGCGTCTGACATATGCAACGGCTCACAGCTGGTTTAAATGGCATGCAAATTCAGCTTACTTGGTGCACTATTGGCAGTAATGGTGCAAACCCAATGTTGCAACAAAAGAAGTGGGTCACTGACAAACACACATCTGGGCCCATTTCTAAACCCTTTAATGTCTAATGTATCATATCTGATGCAGACTATGTGACCCCTGTACCACTTTAATTATCAAATCCTTTTGTATACAAATATATAGATGTCTTCAGCTCCCCTGTGACTTTATTGATGTTCTGCAAAACAGCCCTTTAACAGTCATTTTCATATTAAAAGAAAAGCAAAGCAAAAAGAAAAAGCTTTTAGCTGCTAGTTTGAATGAATGAGTTCTGTTGGTACGTCTGATCCCTTCCAAAGCCCAAGTAATGCCAAGAATAAGATCCTGAATCCAGACAAACTGAAAGGAAGATGTCTAGGATGTAGGGCAAGATCTAAACACAAACAAGGCAGGGGAACTTTAAACCTTTTCTTCCTTCTATCATCATAGGAAATTTGAGATCCAGGGAAAATAAAATGATGAAGCTTGGTGCACCAAGAGAATATTGTGAATGCACTTTGCTGTGTTAACACAGACAGCAATACAATGACTATTATCCTACTGTATATAATGTTCCAATTCTGATGCTTATATGAATTGCAGATAGAATATTAGTATTTTTGACTACATACTATAGTTCATACAGTAATGACTGTGTGCAACTGCAATGACAAAGCCTTAATTACAAAACACAGAGCTTTAGCCTACTCAGGTTTCTGCCTCACGCTAAAAGAGTGTCCTCTTTTTACTGCAGCCTTCCTGTTCTACACTGAACTTTGACACAGTTGGTGTTGCCAGATTTTTGATGAAAACGAGCAACTTGATCTACGAAAACAAGATCAAAGCTGAGCATAATAAGGAAACATGGCAACTGGAGTCTATGGTAGCATAGTAAAGCAGCAGTGTGTATCACAAGATGCTGCGAGAATTCCAGCAGGATGCAATATTGCAATTAAGGTGTGGAAATATCTACCTCATAGACAGTGATGTCTCTCTGAAAGGACTGTCAAACTATACAGGCTGATAGCATGATGGTGTATAATAAGCACTTTGTACAACAAACATGTAGCTCTGGACATTGTACCAAGAAGGACTTTCACGGCAAATCAAATACTGAACTGTTGTTTGCTCTGTCCCGAGAGTTCATCTGCTTTATTTTTTGTACGGACACGTATCTGACCCTGCACCGCTGCCACCACAATTTCCCATTGAAGAACAATAATGTACACAATTCAACTCACACACCTACCCTGATATGTATGTGATGTTTCCAGAAGGAAAGCTATGACAGTTTCCTTCTTTTGTGTGGTGGTGATTAGCTGGTTAAATGCCCACATCATTTATAAAGCCAATGCAAAGTAGAAATAATATTTTTGGCACCGCAATAATAAAAAAAAACTCAAACATGTAGTTTTAAAGCTGTAAATGGTCTGTACTTATATAGCGCTTTTATCCAAAGCGTTTTACATACACGTCACATTCACCCATTCACACACACACATTCACACACTGATGGCGGAAGCTGCCATGCCGCCCCTAACCACATTAAGGTTAATAAATTGATCACTGAGTGCAGGTATCACAAATACAAACATGTGAAATAAGGCCAATGAAAGTAATACAGCCCATGATAGATAGATAGATAGATAGATAGATAGATAGATAGATAGATAGATAGATAGATAGATAGATAGATAGATAGATAGATAGATAACACACACACAAAAACATTTTTAATACTTGTGAAATGATTAACACCTTACTTCAGCAAAATTTCAAGGAAGTTTTCTTTTTCTTTTTTATTTACACAACAAAATACTACTTCAAGAAAGCGAAAGCAAATAGAGATTAGTTATTAAGTTTCTCCATTAGTGTAGAACAGCGTTGTTACTAATTTGGGAAAGATAGTCACTACAGATCTAAAGCTAAATAAAGAAGATTGCAAATGCATTTGTAAAAAAAAAAAAAGGAAGTTTCTTAAGTGGACTGCTAGTGTTAGCCGAGTCGGAACGAGTCAGTAACTTTAGTAAATAGCACCACTTATAGTTTAATCAACATTTCTCTAAAACAGTTAAGCTAAACACCGCTGGCAGGTCTGTTGGTTTTGGCACCTAACATGTACATGTAAAGATTTTCCTGGGGTCTGCCTGAACATCTGCAGAGGAACGAAGGGCGAACCTTTATCTCGACACAGCTGAAACCCAATGAGCTATCAAAGCTGCCGTCGCAAACTCTTACTGAGCTACTCTTCAGTTAAATATTAACACAACTGCTGTCGAACTCATTTTTGCATAACTAGCTTCATGCTAGTAGAGCCAGCAACGACAGAGAAAACTCCCAGCCATTTTCGTTTTTCTCTTCTCCATTTTTTTTCCCCCCTGTGAGGGTTCATGACTGGTCACATATGTGACAAAACAGAAAAAAACTACGACTTACTTGAGCTTTGAGACCCTCGAAAATATTAACTGTTTTGGCAGGCCTAAGCTCCTGCTGCGGCTGCACTGCTGTTCCTCTCAAAACACGTCAGAGTGCCGACTTGTTAACCATCCGTCTGTTTTGTTTGGTACACGTGAGCCAACCAGCTATTCTTCACGACAGACATCCGGGACCTCATGGGAGCCAATCCTGACAGACCCAAACGCCACTGGAGCCAACGTGCAAAGATGATATACACGTTTCTCATTGGTTCAGACATTTGATTGACAGGTCTTCCGTTCAATCACAGTAAGAATGAGCACATCACCTGGAAAGTAAACAAACAGTCCAGCTGTTTGTCAGCGTACAGAGGGAGATTAATTTAAAACACCTATGCAATTGTATAACCAAACATATGGCGACATATTTGGTTAAAATACCTTTTCTAAAGGAAGCACATCAAATATTTTACCTTCATAACATTTATGCACATTTATGTCTGCCACCTTTGAGAGGAGTCATTCACAGCATGCTACTAGATTTTTAGCAACTACTTTTTTTAAAAGTCTTCCTGATAGCGGCGTTAAGCCTGATATTGGGGATTGGGGTTTGTCTGTGGGGTATGTAATTAGTGGTTGGGTAGGTAGATGAGGGTGCTTTTGTGCTTTACCTGTGTGATTGTGTGAGAGATAATGACTGGATATGTGTTTTTGTTTTTAATTTGGTTGAGTTATATGCTTGGGTATGTGAAGACTTATCTTTAATTTTGTTTAGTTGTTATAGTTGGGTAAAGCACTTTGTGCTGCTCTTATGTATGAAAAGTACTATATAAATACATTTTTGATTTGATTACACTGTCATATACTATTTAAATGACAACACAGTTACACTACACACAAAAAATGTATATCAACTTGATGCATTACCTTACCAATTTTTAGAGTATTTTCCCACCATCTTACAAGATGCCAGCCAGTAATGGCTGGAAAGATTTGAGAGGGGATTTGACAGTTAACACTTCATTGATAATTGTTTCAAAACGGCCCTGTCTCAATTTTGTGCTACAGCACAATGAAGAAGCAGTGAGATGAATACAAGTTTACCATTTTCATCAGCAAAAAAAGTACCCAGTATTTACTGAAATCTGATGTCAAACGGAAGAACTATTATGACGAATTTTAATGTGCTATCTGGTCAAGGTGGAGATTGTTCTGTTGGGTATTTCTACAATTTCCCATGTATTTTGGATGTTTTAATCTAAAATGGGTTCATTATACACCTTTACTAAATCTGCTTCACATGGAAATACTCAGGTGCTGCAAAAATACTCCAAAATTTGCAATTTTTAAGAGGTGGAAGAAACAAAATCATTAGGGAAGCAGCTGAACAGTCAGTTTATTAAGATGCTCACTTCAAGAAGAAGCACCTGAGATGAAGTGTGTCAACCCCAAATTCAGTTGTCCATGTCCAAAGTCACCTAATAAGGAATATTTGGAAAGGTCACCTGAACTGCACACTTTTCCTAAAAGTGTCAGAGATGTCTGCTTTGTTAATAGAAGTGTCAGTATATAATAATGTAGGCTGCAACGTCAGCCAGAATATCCCAACGGATACCTTCTCTTCTTTTTCATAAAACAAAAGAACAGTGCAGTTAATAAAACCCTGACAGCTTTTTTTGTCCCAGAGACCAGGTGTGCCCAGCACACGATGAGAAATGCTCTGTTTCAAAAGAGCATTAACCCACGTTTTCTTTCCGTCACCAAAGCTCATTAATGAAAGTTCCAGCTTGTGCTCCATGCAGCAGCTGCTCTGTGTGTGCATGTTCTGGACGGACTGACGCTGCGCGCTGGAGGGCAGGCAGGCAGTCGATGGCAACGGTGAGCTGAGCTCCCTCTAAGGTGAGAGGAAGCGCAAGACGGTGAAAGTGAAAGAAGCTTAATCACAGAGAAAAACAGCTAAAAGGCAGTCTCCACGCTCAGACAAAACCGGGAGAGAGGCCCCGGGTCTACCTTCGAGACAGCAGCAGCTCGTCAGACAGGCACAGCCATGGCTAACATCGCGGTCCAACGGATCAAGCGAGAGTTCAAAGAAGTTCTTAAAAGCGAAGAGGTACGTTTACGTTCCTGGATGCTGTTTCTTCTGTCCCGTTCCGTCTTTGTTCATTGTTTAGACTTTATTGAAATGTGTAGTGTCAGCAAGTCATTAATATAGAAAAAAATTACAGAGGGAAGTCCCAGTCCGGTGTTGAGGCAGGTCAGGCCCGAACTGGAGAACTTTGCTAGCTTTAGCTTAATCTGTGGTAGGACCTCTCCTGTTATGTCAGGTGGGTGTGTTCAGGAAACACCGGGGATTCAGCGTTGTCAATTGACAGGCCCTCTGTTCCAAACAAACAATACCGCATACCATTGAGTAAGTACCTAGCTACAACCTAACCTACTTTAAATGAGCTGTCGCTTACGCCCCTCGTACGACCATTATTAATCACATTCATTTATGCCATTCTAGTGTAGCAGCTTATAGCTTGCTTAAGGAAATGTTATTTTGTCATTTCATTTTTAGTTAGCATTAGCATATCGTGTTGTGGTCTAAGGTCCAGACCACTAAACAAACTTATCGGTTTCAATGTGGAAGGGGTTGCGGCCATTTCTAAGGTTTATGTTTTCTTTCTACCTGTCAGGTCAAGTTATCAACATCTAGTCGTAAACTCTGCCTTGTCCAGCTACACTAGCTAGCTGTCTGTTTTGCTAACATGAATGTTCCTATGCTCCTTTTGAAACTCAGACCGAATTGTAATTTCTTTAGGAGATTATGTAAATAGTTTCTGTTACCATCAGCATTTCCATATCTTCACATTTAGAAATTAAAACGCGATTTAATATTTGATAGACTAAGATCTTTGATTTTACTCTAGATTTTTATTTTAATTAATTTAAAAAAAATAATAATTAGTGTCCTGTCATCTGTCCCAACTCCCAGACAAGCAAAAACCAGATTAAGGTTGATTTGGTGGATGAAAACTTCACAGAGCTGAGGGGTGAGATAGCAGGTCCTCCGGATACACCTTATGAAGGTACTGCCATTCACCTAAACAGTAATGACAACCCAGAAATTTTATGATTTGTGATGCTTAAAGAGTCATACTATGATTTCTCTCCTAGGTGGCCGATATCAGCTTGAAATAAAAATTCCAGAAACATACCCATTTAACCCACCAAAGGTATGTGTATTTATTATCTTTCATCTGATCTTCTTAAACAAACGAGGACTTGATTTTTGCTTTTCATATTAATTTGAATACAGATATGTGACAAATGAAAGGAAAATGTTTAACCTTTGACCCTTACAGGAAGCACATTTGATGATTGTTGGGCTGTGGCAGGGGGAAATTTTGAGGGCGCGGTTTCTTTTAAAAAGTACAACATTGCTCTGAATGATCAGGTGGGATAAAGCGGAGCAGCCTCATAGAAATGAAAATACTTCCATCTATTGGCTGTGAGGTTACTCTGAATACATTTGTTGCTGACATGACAGCTCAGTTTAACTAATCATCTAATGAAGAGCATGGACATTTAGACACTGTGGGCTGTCGTCCCTTCAGTAGTTTTGGAGATTTGTAGAGCCAAGATTAACATACATTGAAGTTGAAAGTGACAACACACAGTGACCCACCACCTTAATAACACACCTTAGCCTTAGGTTGGTACGTTCTCCAGTTTGTTTGTCTGTACACATAGTATTATTTTGGTTACCATTATGGTTTCATAAATACTGACATGTTGTTTATCCGGTTTAAGAAATATAAATATTAAATCTAAAATACTCTTAACAGATGGCAAGATATTGTCACTTGCAAGTTTCTTCTGATCACTACTTGTCACGTATCAAGAAACACACTGAAATATCACACACACTTGAAACAGTAACGGTCTGATTGTATGACTGTAAGAGACGAGGAAAACCAATGTAATTATCCAGAGACCACAATCTTACCCAGATGAATCATGCATGTTCCTAAAGAATGGACATTAAATGCATAAAACGCTTTACCTTCTTTAGGTGCGCTTCATCACCAAGATCTGGCACCCTAATATCAGTTCTGTGACGGGAGCAATATGTCTGGATATTTTAAAAGACCAGTGGTGAGTGTGACATTTCTAAACCCTTGGTCTGCTGCATTCAGAGCGCGATTGGACAAGCTACAACATTTAATCTGTCTCTCCCAGGGCAGCTGCTATGACCCTACGGACGGTGCTGCTGTCGCTACAGGCTCTTCTTGCTGCAGCAGAGCCAGACGACCCACAGGATGCAGTTGTAGCAAACCAGGTTAGCCAGACTTTCTGTATTTTGTCTGTTTTGTTTTCTTGCTACAGTAATGTAATCCTTGTACTCTACGTTTAATTTTCTCTTCATGTATAGCTATATATGAACCAAGATATATATATATATATTTTTGGTCTGTAGATCATTGAAAGCATGAACTTTGTTTGATTCCTCAGTATAAGCAGAATCCAGAAATGTTCAAACAGACTGCAAGGCTGTGGTCACACGTCTATGCAGGCGCGCCTGTCTCCAGTCCAGACTACACACGAAAAATAGACAAACTCTGTGCCATGGGCTTTGATAAGGTACATTTTTTTTTTTTTTTTTTAGTATTTAGCGTAGTAAAATGTTCAGCTTTGAGGTGTCTGTTGAACAACAAACATTCAAACTGTGACAGACTTGCTGTACTTTTTTGTGAATCAAACATGTCCAAAGATTTCTTTTTAATATTGAAATGTGACTGCCTTTTGGGTCACATGCTTTAAAAAAAACCTGCTTTGTTGAACTTTTCAGATAAAAACCATTACGTTTATTAAACCGTTTTCATGATTCTTCCTGTTTTTGCTCAGAATGCAGTAATAGCGGCCTTGTCTTCAAAATCCTGGGATGTGGAAACAGCGACAGAGCTGCTCCTCAGCAACTAAGGTCCATCTAGATGTGAAGATACAGAGAAGGAAAAAAAAAAACCCAACATCATAGCATCAGGTCCTCTCTGGCACCATTCCACCATTGCCTTTTGTTAAGCGGACACCCTCCCTATGTTCACCACAGCAGTCTGAGCCTTCTTTTATCACAAATTATTTTGCTACGAATTCAACACCAGTAGCACCACAGCTGCCAACACACACACCGCCCTGTTGCCTGTCTGATCTCATCAACCCATTTTTCCAAGTCTTTTCTTACTCTTAACTTAAAATGTGTGCTATTGTAATAAGCTCAGACTTTAAACCATGCATCTTGTCTCCTATGCCCCATTTGATTTAATTTGAAACTTTATTTTTTGTGCTTTACTTTGCTCAAACAACTGCTGTGGCCTGGTGGATTTTGCAGGGTAAAATTCAGGGGAGTCCTGCACACTGCTCTGTCACTACAACACATTTGTTCCTTCAGCAGTGAGTTGGACTGTGTCATTTTCCTTTTAGACTTTCAATAAGGTAAAAGTCTCGCTGGATTAAATGTACTTGACTGGATAGTGCTGTGCATGGGCCGTGTACTGTTTTTATTTTATTTTTCCCTGAACAGTTTAATCATAGATTCAATCCACTAGAGAAGTTTGGATGTATGTTTTTCATCTGCACACACACACAGAAGGAAAAAAAAAGTTATCTGTAAATAATGTGTTCCTTTTTAAAATACAATGGGGATATACTTTTTCTTGCTTACATGGACATTGTAAAACAAATTATTTTAAATATAAACTATGCCTAGTTTACAATTATATGGAGAGATATCTTTTTATGCTTCTATGATCCACGAGAGATCCCTCTGAATGTCCTTTTTTTCCCCCCTTTGCTCGTTTGTAGGCGTGGCACAGCCAAAATCTTGGCCCTAATGATACAAGGGGCTAAGAGCCTGCACAGGCCCCTGCAGCTCATTATGTGCCACCTTTTCTGCTACACCACAAACAATTCTTATCCTTGCATGTTGCCTTTATTTTATTTGGCCAAATGATGTGGTGGGTGCGTTTGTTTTAACATCCCCTCACAATTATGTCAAGACACTTTGAACTTCTGCTCAAAGCTGAGTTTTAAGTGTGGACTACCAGAGCAATTCAATTTTACTTTTTTTTTTAACCTGTTGCTGGAAAATGTTTTTTTTTCCTGCCATGAACAATTTGTTCACTTAGTCAAGAACTGAGGATTTAGGCTTGCAGTGCTCTGGTTTTTCTTTAACGGTCATTGATAATCTGCTCAGTGTAATTTAGATCAAACTGTACAATTAAATACAGCAGCACTCGATCAAGATTTTGGCCATATATAAGCTCATAGGTGATGGCCGAAATTCCCAAATGTGCTTCACTACACCGCCAAACAAAAGCTTGTTTTGAGTATTAAGACTGGAATTCCCTTGTTATTAAGATAGCAGTGGACAGATTACAGTGATGGGATGCACATGCATTTCTTATTCAAGTTTCCCCATTTTTACCTGCAGCTCAGTGTTGTATTACAGGACAGTGTGAAAGTCACAGTGCAACGCGCTGTGACAGTGGAGCGAATTTACAGTTGGAGCCGTCAAGTTCAGAGGCAGCAAGAAATGCACAAACAGTTAATAAACTGGTTTTCATTAATAAAGTGCAATGTTGTAATCACTGGGGGTGCACCATTGATGGCTGGATTTACATTTAGTAAGAAAGGGCAGAGACGCCCCCTCCACTCTGTCTTCCTGGTGTCGTCATGTACAATACTGCACGATAAAACTAAAAAAAAAAACAAAAAAAAAACGGGGGTTGGAGACTGTTGCGCCGGTTTCTCCATTTGGATTGAGATCTTCTTTCCTGGAAGCAAGCATCAGCAGTACAAAAAGCATGGTTATTTATTGTGACAGTGTCATGTTTCTTTGATTAAAAAAAGTGGAAAAACAAGCAGTTTGTGTTTCTGAAAACTGCACTTCAAGACAAATTCACTGCACATTAACATCTAAAAAGCATTTATTAAAAATAAAATAAAATAAATGAGAATAGGCATACTTTTGACATAAAAAAACCTGTTAAGACAACCTGCATGGTAGCAAACAGAGCTTAGAGAAGTCTTCTGACTTCTAACTTTTTCCATAAACACATGGGAAATAAAAGGCTGTGCCAGGAGCCTGGCAAAGGGCCTGGAATTGTGGTGCTATAATCGAGCACCTAAACAAAGTTTATAAAATCTGTTGAAAGCATTGATGTTCCCATATTTTTGTAATCTGCAATCAGCTGTTGCACACACATATTTACAAAGTATTGTAAAAGTGGTTAGCTTGAAAATCTAAATATTCTGCAACACAGACACGAAGAAGAAGTCAAGAGTCAACAGGGTGGGAAAGATCCCAGGGAATTTAATAGGCAACAATCGTAACCAGATTAAAACGTTTGTAAAATGTCCATCCTGTAATTCTTTTTTTCTTAAAAATGGCTCCATAAAAGAAGCAAAGAGCAACAAACACAAAGGAAAAAATATGTTTCTGTGTAAGACCTACATACAGCGAGCTTCAATTTATGACTACAAGGTGTTTAAAACCTTCTAGGAAGTCAGCAAGTGTGTGTGTATGTGTGTGTTTGTATATTCAGCGTTTGTTTTAAAAAGGTCCATAATATGTCCAGAAAATCTTTTATAGTCAAGAGGAGCATGTACGGAGGGTTGGGGAGGTGCGAAGAAGATTCTGGCCCATGGTCTACAGTCTGCCTTTAACGTCTCATCTTTACCTGAAAAACAACAAAGTTCAACATCAGTGTCAACACATAATATTTATCTTCAGTTTGTCAGGCTGGTTCTGAGCTGGAATATGTATGAAATTTCCCACAGTCCCTCTTTCCATAGACCTTGTTCACAGCAGCATTGACGTAAAGCACCAAACTAGAAAAAGTTTGAGAACCACTGGCTTAGTATCACATTGCAGTTGTCACACTCTTGTGTGTTTCAATCCATGAAAGCTCCTTAAAACACGATTACAGCACTTAATTCTCTCTTAAACTTTCCCTTCTTTTTTATATTTCTGTTTAGTTTTGCAAGTTTTAATAAATGAGTAGTAAAATGATATTTAAAAAGACCTTTGGAGGGTATGGTAGACCAAAACGCAGTACCAGACCGGCGTTAATACAAAGCACAATCTCCTAATGAGGGACTGGTATTAAACACTACTGCTGGGTGTCACAATTTACACAGATGCAACGCTTAAACCTTGAAATATGGTTGGGCCAGATGTTTGGAAATGTAGCAACAATCATTCACAAGATCAGTCGTGATTTGATCGGCTATCACCTGCAGATTTAGCCAAGTTGGGTGTAGAGAAATGTAGAGTTGTGAAGAAGGAGAGCACACCCTCTTAATTTGAATGTTTTATGTATCAGGGCATAATTTTAAAAATCTGGACTTTACTTTTTTATTTTTCTATATTTTCTGATATATTAAACCTTAAAATTATCTTCATGTTTTATCTTTGATTTTTTTTCTGCTGCAATACGATGCATTTATCCAGATGCAAAAGACTTGCAGCTTTTCTGAACAAGCATCACCACCTTGGACTTCAGCAAACAGAGACCACACTGTTAAACATTTAGTTCTTTTCACTGTAGCTGTGTGCAAAGCCTCTTCTTGTGCTTATCCAATTTTCCATCTAAATGCATCATTAGCTTTGAATCAGCTAAATGAAATGGGAGAATATGGGAGAAGACTCCACTACATTTCCATTCATTCATTTCAATGTGAATATTGCTCAATTCCACCAGCGTTATTATTTATGTTTTAATCAAGCTATAGAGATGGGACATCATTTAAAGAATGCCAATGTACATCGGAGAGAAAAACTAACATTCAAATAATATTTTACTCAAATCAACTGGGACCTGATTATTACTGAATGTTGGTATGTAAGGGCTATTGCTAAAAAAAAGTCCATTAACTCACTGCAACTGGGAGCACACTGGTATAGATAAAACCTCAACAGTCACTGTGTGGTCTGTAGTTACATATGACTTTGAGAATCATCTTTCATTAAACCAACTCACTATCTCACTTCCTCCTCTCAAATGACAGACTCTCCCTGCCCCTACCAGAGGAAACTCTTCTCCTTGCAGAAGTGACTTCTCCTTGGTTTTATGGGGTTGATCTTGCTGCAGAGCTGGCTGTCGCTGTGTAAGGAGGCATCTGTCTCTCTGTGCTGGACTCCAACTCTACCTCAGCGTGGCCCTCACTGTTTAGGAAGAAGACAACTTTCCCTACAACTCGCCCTGTTTCCTCGCCAGGCTCCCTGCTTCTCCCTTTTTTTTATTCCATTTGCTCACAAACGACCACCTGCTGAGACAAAAACATTAAAAACCCAGTGCTTTAAACAGGACCAAAAAGTTAAAAGCACATCAAAATCTCTGCAAGTCCCTTTCTTCCAGTCAACTCTTCTTTCAAGCTGATCAGACTAAAACCTGGTTCACACTATTCACAAGATCTTTAGACAGATTTTTAAGTCACACATCAGTTTTCAGTTTTAGAGGCTGCTAGATATTTTGGAGGAGCGTGGAAAAAGGGGTTGTTGAGCAAAAAGCTACAGTAATGAAAGAAGGGGCTATGAAGTTACAACATGAATACCAGAGCATGACCAAGCAAGCACAGTCTGCTGGACTCTTGGCAGCTGAGTTGAACTTAAGCAAAAATGTTAATGATTTTTCCAGCGTGCAATATCACCATGGGCTTGAAAGAGAAACCTGGAGAGAAACTGTCTGCTCTCTTCAACATCAGGGTGATTCAGGATTTTAGTCAGGCTAAAAATCTTGTAGTGTGAACCCAGTAAGACCTCAATACACTCATCACAAGACAAGGACATGGCAACACAATACGATAACCCTAAAGCTAGGTTTTAGTTATATTAGACGAAGCTACCGTACTATGAGGTGCATAACTTCTATCTCACTTTTTTTTTACTCTTACCTCTGCAGGTCAATCTGTCTCTTTGTCCCTTCATCGTTCTGCTGCTGCTGTTTTGACATCTTGATGTTGATCGACTCTGCTGATGGGTTGGAGTCGGCCACTCTCTTCCTGCCTCTGCCACCTCCTGCCGCCGGCGCTGCTACCTCTTTTTCAGTTGCCGCGGGAGCAGCAGCAGCCGATTTAGGAGGGCGTCCGCGTCGCTTGACAGGCGATGCTTCTGTCCTGGTTTCAGGAGCTGCTTTCTGACTGGGCTCATCCTGAAAGATGTTGAGCAGCTGAGTAAAGAGAACAGCATATTTCGCTGGGAAATGCCTCCTTCCCATGTGAGCTCACCTTCTTCACCTCGTCGTTTTTGATGACCGGGTTCTCGTTGTTTTCTTGCGCCCGGCTCTCTGATGACTCGGTGGTAGCGGTGTTGTTACTACATTTAAAATAACACAGATGAAACAGAGTATTTTCTGATTCTGTGTGTGATGAAACAGCCATGCACGGTGTGAGTTTACCTGTTCTTGTTCATCGTTGAGCTCAGAGGAGAGGAGTTAGTGCTGGTATTACTGGTTGTATCTGAAGCTGTGGTGGTCTTGGTGAAGATCCTCCGCCCTGGTACTGTGAGAGGTTTGTTGACCGTTGCCAACACTGGAGCTGGTTTAGGCTGCAAGACAAAAGTGAAGAAGGAATATTAAGTAAATATATAAGCTGCCTTCACAATGAATCAGTATTTAGGTTTAATGCATTATTCTGCTACTGTTCTATAGATCTCACTTATACACAAACATTTATTAAAGATATATTTAAAATATGGATATAATCCAAGCTAATAAGGCCTACGAAGCATTCATGACCGAAAGTGGCAGCAAATGACAGAAATGTCCCGCATTTACCTTCCCAGTAAGCAGCATTTGTCTCATCTCTGCCGTCAAGTATTCTTTATCGTTTTTGAAGTCCTGAAGGAAAAATGTTTATAAGTCAGATTATATTTAGAATTAATTGGAAAATCACAAATATTGCTATAAATTTCATACTTTGTCTTCAAACTGCAGATTTCAATATGTATGAACACAAACAAAATCACAGTGATAAAGTTTTAAATCTCATAAGGACACCTTTGTCTTTATTAGAAGAGTAAAGCATAAATTTGTCTCTGAGATGACTGCTAGTGTGTGTTTGAGTGTGTGCGCATATATATTGCCTTGTCTTGTACGAGAAAGAACTTGGAGGGTAGCACAGGCTCTTTGGGGCTATCCAGGTGACATGCGGTGCTTTTGTTGGCGATCACAAATAGAGCAACGTCACAGACGACATACAGTTTCTGTAACCATAACGACAGAAAATGCAGAATGTTAGAAATGTTTGACTGTAACGCTGCCTTCACGTGAAAATAAAAGGGCAAGCGCCACAAAGATCCAGCCTGATGTTTGCTCTATTTACTGATGAGTGTGTGTGTACCTCATTGGCCTTTACATCATCAGGGCACTGAGCATCCTTCGTTTGTTTAATGTTCTCAACCATCTTCCTAAGAAAGGCATGACTGTTGTTCTCATTCTTGGTCATCAGCACTTCTAACATGAACCACAGGCACCTGGAAACACCACACACACCAGACACACACAGACAAATCATGACTCATGTCACAAGTGTTTGTCACTGTAATCTATGAGTATTTTTTGGTGTTACAACAGACAAGAAAAATAGCATTACAGAGGGAATATGACAGATGATGACTAAGTAATTTAACTATGGTTAATGTGATGTGAATTCCCATCACGTTTTTTAAACCTCATCACAAATTAATTCTCCATAAGTGACTGAAATCCTGGGAAGCAAAACACTGAGAAAAAAGTTTTTAAATGTTCTGATGAACATTTACTGAGTGGAGTCGCTCTAAGTATTCTTAAACTTCAGAGCGGTTGATGTTATTCTTTTCCTACCAAGAATACTGGATCCATTTTAAGCAGTAATAGGGCTCAGAAATAACTACAGTGACAGTAGATCCAGCGTTACCGAGAAGGGCATGAAGTAATAGAACATAGTATAAACCTGTTATAGAGGAAATGTGACTTTAACTGGCTGCTGTGACTTGGCACTGTATGAAAACTTGACCAGTATAAATGAACTTGTAGAGGGGGCGGCGAGTCTTGTTGGAGAAACACTGGACTTACTCTTTGATGTCTTTGAGCTGTTCGTATTCATGTGGTTTTGTGAAGTCTGGATCGTGGGCCAGCAGGTGGATCATATAGGGAACAACATACTCAGGAAGAAGAGAGACAAGTTTTTCTGATGAGGGGGAGAGAAAATAGCTAATTTTAATGGCAGAAGTATGCTTCCAGGCAAGGTTTATTAAGGGTAAAGATTATCTTCAATATAATAACACAAACCCACCAAAGCAAAAAATGCCTGCAGACGCAAACATCACATCTCTGCACAGTGACCATACCAATACTCCTCTAATTAATTAAAAACATTAACACTTTAAACATTTTGACCAATGTTAAACTAACATTTATTTTGTTAATATTTTAGTAACTATTTGCTGGCTTTACAAGTTTTGAACCTATCTCAGCACAGACCGCATCCAACACAAGGTTTTGCGAGCAAACATGGAACTTGTCTGTGACGACGCAGAAAGCTGCTACACCTGAACATAAAACACATATGTTTGGAAATAACTGATGCTTACTTGTAATTAATAATGATGAGCTACTGCATTTACTTTGCGTGGTGTTTAAAATTTACTGAGGACATATTTTGCTGAGATTGTCTGAACTGTTGTATGTAATAGTGACACCACTCACCCTGAGCGAGAGGGTTTTGTTTGATGTACTCTCTACGGACGGAGATGTTTTTGAGGAGGCACTGTCGGGCGTGAGCGCGGCGCTCCTTCACTGGATCTTTAGCACACAGAGCGAATACAGCCAGGTACTCCAGGGGCAGCAGCAGTTTGACGAGAGCCAAGTGCAACTTCTGTGCAAAAATTTGACGAACCTGGTAGCACTCATCCTGTGCAAAGAAACAAATAGAAGATTAAAGAACAGACTAAAATCATGAAGAAAATGACTTGAAATTAACACAAAACATTGTCAGTTTTTCAAAGAAACCACTGTCTATGTGATTTATCCTCGTTGTGCATTTTACTGTAAGCTTCTTTCATAGCAGACATCTAGTAGTAATAGTAATAAAAGCATGAATAACATTAACTGGGGCTCAGAGTGCTTTGAGGCTGATAAAGAGAATAACCCATAATTTAATAGTTTAATACTCTCTTGTGGCACATCCTATTCTACACTAGGACTGCAACGATTAGTCTACGTTGTCGACAATAGCCGGCAATAAAAATAATCGACTACTAATTTACCCATCGACTAAAGACTAAAAGTCTAAAAAAAACAAAAAACAAAATAAAACAAAAAAACTACAAAGTGAGACATCGTCTTCTTCCCTATCTCTGCTGAGAGTTGCACAATGCACATGTGCAAAGAAAAAAAAAACTACACAGTCGACTACTCGTTTTAATAGTCGGTGACTGATCGACCATCAGAATAGTCATTTGTTGCAGCTCTATGCTACACTGAGATAAATGTAGTCATAAATCTGTGATAAAATGTAAAGGTAAAACTCACATTGATAACGAGGCCACAGAGCTGAAACTGCTCAGGTGTGATGATGTCATGGTAACATGGCTCTTGTGCCAGCTTCATGATGGCTCCACCTGCAGCCAGCCTCAGGCGAGACATGTCTGATTTACTGTAACGAGAAAAGGTGCAAAACCACAATAAATGAATGAGTTTCTATTAATCAAGCTGGTAGCTTCTGATTACCCCTAAATCTCTATGTTTCGGAGTAAATGAAAAACTGTCCCACATGACTGAAAACTGAGCTGTACAGCAACAGCTGGGCGTACCTGATCTTCTTCTGCTCTGTGAGATCTCCCTCGCTGACCAGCATGGCTGACAGCAGGCGTAGCGTGGAGTTTGCCGACTTGGACTGATTGTTCTTCATTCCTAGTAACCAACGCACCAGCAGCTTGATGGCCTGGACCTGAGGAAGAGAAACAGCATGTTTTCACTCCCTCGGTTTAGAAAAATAAATGAAATTAACAATCCTTGAAAACACAACATGATAATATGGTACAGCTCAAGTGAAATCCTTGCCCGGGTTGTTCTAGAAATCTTTTTAGGCCCCCTCACCTTTGCTAGAACCTCAGGTGAGACTTCTTCATCAGTGGTCCACAGCTTTCCATTCTTGTTCCCGACCGACTGGAAAAATGAAGACGTTTACAATCCTCCACATACTCATGACGTGCTGCATTTGTATCAGTTAGTGTACTGCTGCTTTAAAAAGACTAACTATACAAAAGGTTCACACACCCTGTCATTCATGAGCAAGTCTTTTACAATGAAATTAGCCACAATGGATTTCATTGGTGAGGCAAACTGATCTGGGGCCAGCATGGATATATGCCCCAGGGACACAAGTGGAGTGATGAGCTGCTCTGGGACATCTGCGTTGAGACTACGTGACAGAGGCTGCAGATGACAGAAAAACAGCATGAGTGTATCTACACAAAAACATGCTCAGCTACAGACACAACGATGAAGTGCAAATTGATAAAGAGAAAATCAGATTTAAATTACAAAAGAAGATCATTACTAACTGTAAAGAAATGAACCCCTACCTCAAATATCTGTGCCAACTGTACTTCCTTGTTGTTAAAGATAGCATGAATACAGTGCACAGCCTGTTTGGCCTGATGAGGTGTGCCCCGTTTGGCTTTCTGATGCAGGATGGGAATCAGCGTCCTGAAATCACATCACAGGAAGAAATAATGTTAGAACTGCATTCATTTCAGAGTTCACCCAGTCACCAGAAAAGGTCCATTTTAGCACATATAAAGACCAGAGAAACCCCTTTAGACTCAACTGAACCAGATGTAAACTCCTGCTTATAATGCTGCCATTCATCCATCACTTACGATCGTATCTGTTGTAACTCTGTTTCTATCTTCTGCCCAGTGTTTCTGAAAATCTGGATGGCTGCCTCCGCCACTTTGTCATCCTCCATCTTCAGACACTGGAGCAGAGACTCGTACGTTTCGGCTGAGTGGAACGCTGTGGGGTGTGTGAATGACAACACCTGAAAGAAGAACACAACATATAATTTTTCTTACATTAATTTGGACGTTAAGCACAATACTTGCGTCACATTGTTCTGTGCTTTGTCCTTAGCTCAAAGCCTGTACCTTTAGCAGCTCCAGTCCAGAGCGGATGGCTGTATCGGGGGTAACACCTTCCTCATCATCATCAGCTGTGCCTTCAATGGACTTGTTTAGCAGTTTTACTAAAGCACTAAAGCAAAACACACAGATATTAACATCTCTATATTAAGATAAGCAATTTTCTTATAATTTCTGTCAGTTTAAAGCGTTCATAGATGAAACATCTATCACAACAAAATAGTTTCAGAAAGGGTTAAAACTGGAGCCCAGACTGAGGCCTGCAGTTGCCCGTCACCACCACAAGGTGGTGCAATGAATGAAAAAAGCCTGTTAATGGTTCAGTGTTACACAATAACAGACAGAACATGCAGCTATTTAACTGAGAAAGTAGAAGAGACTCTGAGGCTGAGTCATATGACTGCTTCTGTTTTATTGCTCAGCACAGAAACACATTTTAATCCAATCAAACTGCATTTACAACTCAATCTGAATCCTTTCAGATAAATCATACTCTGATCGGTTTTATGGGAACATGAATTTAGACCTGAATAAGTGCAAATATTTTTTTAAGAATAAAACCTTGCACTAAAACGTGACCGGATTTATCCTGACCTGATGGCCTCAGAGTCGATGTGAACAGGGGCGATCCGCTCCAGCAGGAACTTTACCATCTCCAGGAAGGGATTGGTTGGCTGTTTCGGGAATGTCAATTTCCGTGTGATCTCCCTCTGTGCAAAGAAAAAACAACTAAGATTTTTAATACTTTTTGATTGTCTTCCCGCTCACATATTTATATTCAGGCTTTCAAAACTCCTGAAGTATAGCTCATTTTACAGAGTTCTTGTCTGGTCAAACTTGCAAAGGTTTTATTCTCTCCCACTGCTTTGGTCTGCAGTCCAGGACTGATGGAAGGTCTCGGATTTTTGTTTTTTTAACTCGAGTGAACATTTAGCCTTGTGTTAAGTTAAAGAAAAGGAGGCGGCTAATCCGTAAATCTACAAGTATAGTAATGCATTGCCATCTTACCACACAAATCTCAGCCTGCTTGCAGGAGCAGGTTGGACTGATGAGCATCTCCAGCTGGACTCTGAGCTTCTCGTCCTCACCGAGAACCTGGTTGAATTTCTTCATGAAGTCCTGGGCCTTTCCAGCATCTGGCAGATTCTCTGAAAATACACAACCGTGTCAGATTAGGATGTCAGAAAGACTGAAGCTGAATTTGACTTTAAAATGTTCAGTGGAATGAACACGTTATCATCATGGCATAATAATACATGCTTGTGTTTACTTCCAACTTACTGGCAATACTCATAAGCTTCCCAAACATGGCTGTGTTATTGGCCTCGGACTACCGGAGGGGAGAGAGAAAAAAAATAGTAAAGGCTCATTTGGATTCTTCAATCTGTATGTTTCAATAAAGAAAAAAAAAAAGAAGTTAAATGGGTCTCACCACTGGCAGCTTGTGGAGATCGAGCAGCTCTTTGACGAGACCTCTGAGCATGTTCTGACATTTCCACATCTCATTCAAGGCCCTAAACATAAACAAATCAATATATATACACACATGCATATGCACTTGTTGCACGACAGGATTGGGATTGTATCTCAATTTATTTTGTATATACTCTTCCTTCAAAATTGCATGCCAATATTTACATATAAGACGTAAAATGCTTGTTTGTTGCAGAGGTGTAAATATTTCAGGTTTACTAACTTGACAGCGTTCGTGTCCAGGCAGGCATAAAGGTAGTACAGGCATTTCATCTTCTCCTCTGTATCAAGATTGTGAGGGACCATGTACTGAGCAAAAATCTTCTCTACTAATAACCTACAAAGAGAAGGTTTACATCAATCACTTAAAAAAAGATTAAACTAGAACAAGGAATCATTTGGGGGTTGAGAATCTCATCTGTTAGACAAACATGGTGCTTATCTGTTGTTTGGACACGGCACGGTAAAACAAATAAATAAATACACGGATTAAAAACATTTGCAGACCAAGTTCAGATTTGATGTCCAACAATGTTCAAAACTAAATATGCGACATTACTTGGATTATTTTTACACACTGAAGCTTTGCTTCATAAAATGAATGAAATTAACTGATGGAAAATCATCATAATGTTTTCAGAACAGACTGAATTTTCTCCGTTCTTTTTCCTCTAGGGCTTCAACCTTAACATGCTAATAACATATTACACAATTGCCTCCTCATTATCATTAAAAATCCACAACTGCTGACACACTGTGATTATAGAGAAGAGTGCAACCTCAAAAGACTGAAACTGCGTTTTTGGTTCTTTATGTCAATTTCTATGATAGAAAACAATTACTTCAGTTTTTATTTGTCTGCCTCTGTTCTGTTGACTTAAAAAAAAAAGCCTGTACGACTATGTAAGCCACAATGGATCATTAAAAACCTTTTTTAATTCAACTCAGTTCAGTTTGAGCTGCATAGAAGCAATTTACAGGAAAAGTCACCTCAAGTTACTTTTAAATATATAATCCAATTCAATTATAACTCAATTCAATTAAATGTAAGCCAGTTATAATACAGTTTAATCAAATTAATTATATTACGCATTAGCCTAATTCACTTTAACTGTGTTCATAAGAAGCCAGTTCATAAAGTTGCCTTGCTGAGGAAACCAACAGCATGCACTGAATCTTTTATCAATCCCTTGTCTTGAGCATGGCATTGAGCTGGAAGGCGACAGTAGGGAGGCAGCCTCCTCCTGCAGAACCAAATCTGCTTAGAGAGGCTGACTGTTGATAGGCTTGTGATTAATTGCAGTTACCTACAAAAAGTCCCACAATTAATCTTGATTAAAAGTCTTGACAGAACTAGTTTTTTCACATGTAACACCGTTTGAGTTGTCGAACCATTAAGGGCCACCTTACATGGAAACGCTGACATACAAAATGACATCTGACAGATGCACCACGCACTTTATGACAATGTTGTAAATACAGGATAAACCACATCTGTTTCCTTGTCTGAATGTGTGGCTTCAGTTTTCCCAACAAGATATCAAACTGGATCCACAAGACTGAAATAGACCTGGGAATGATCTAGATGATCTCCCCTCTCTCTTAATGGAAGATCAGATGTACCCTGTATTTATATTTTCTACTGTACTTGTTTAGAGCCAAAGTTTGTTATTGGTTCCCTATTGGACAGTGTTAATAACTACCCTCCCTAATTATTTTCTTAAATAAGTAAATTGCGTGTTCTCACTTGTCATCAATGCTGTTCTGATAGTAGATGTGCAGCAGCTTGTCTTTGATCCAGCTGATCTTCAGGGCCGACTCCTTTCCTGCCTCATGGTGCAGACAGTACTTCTTATAGAGCTGAGCCAGACCCATCATGGCCTCCTTACGCACACGCCACTATAGCAAGAGGGAGAAGAGATAAGGAAAATTTTAAGATTAGGGTTTTGTTGAAAGTGGAAAGCAGTTTGATGTTTGTTATCAGGGAAGCTTATAAAAACGTAATGATAATAAGCAAAGTCACATAAACTAGATGAGCAAAAGAGCTCAGAAATGTTTTATGTCTTCATGGAGCCTGGCTGCTGATAATCGGAGTGGGACTTTACTGATTATGATTTTTCCTGGTCAGTACTCCTGCCTGTCCCCCCTTCAAAACTTTTCTAGACCCGCCCCTGTATAGCTGAAGTATAAATCCTTTCTACCACTAGTTAATTACTTTGTTAGAGGAGAGCTCCCCGGACTTGTATATTACAGCCTGTTCATAATTTCCCTCACATCATTAATGGCCCCTAAGTGATCAGACCTGTGTTTCCAACATCTGCACAGCACCAATGATTTAGAGAAGGCTCATCTTCATAGATGCATCCTCATCCCCCTCAGGTGTGACAACCTCAAATCCATCCACAGAGCTAATTCATCGTGTCTTTAGACACCTTTATGTCTCGTCGTCACAAATGACGGCTGCTCCGCATGTGTTAAAATTTTAATGCAATTACATACATTAGTTACAGCTGTTAACGTGTTATTTTTGACAGCCCAAATATATATAGATATTTAATTAATCTAATGTCTGTTTCAGTATCTCCACCATGACAAATTATTCTCACCCTCTTGTCCAGAGTCCTTTCCCGTACAAAGCCCAGCAGCTGGTCATTGACCAAGTTCAGGTCTTTCTTTCCAGCGTTGATGATGGTGACAATGACGTCATGACGGATGGCTTCCTCTGGGTCGTGGGAACGCACTTTTAAATATTCTGAATAAAGAGGGGAAAAACAATAAACTACAGTATGTTTCTGTTACAGCAGTGTGTAAAAGATTGGTTTCAGCTAGAAGGCATTAAAGATGATAATCTAGACAAACAAGCGTTGGTACAACAAACCACAAACGCAGATAAAGCACCTGTCAGGTCTTTTGCCAGGTCTGGGTGGTTCATGAGGCAGTGGCTTGCAAACTTTACACACTCTAGCCTGACTGGTACGTGGATGTCGTTAAACCTAAAGAAAAACATCAGATGTCATCACAGAGAAACTGAAAACAATAAATTTAGAGGCTACGTCAAAGTATCTTCAGCTGAACAAACGTCTTCATCTGTTAAAATGAAAATTCTCATTCCATTAAGATAAGCTAGTCAAGTCCTTCAGTTTACCTGCTGTAGGTAGATGAGCTAAAAACTCAACTAGAATAATGAAGCCATTTTACATAAACTGTATCTCTGTAGTTTGCAGCAAATGCGAGAAGAGACTCACCGTCCCAGGAAGCACTGCCATAGCGGTCTGTTCTGTGAGGCCAGCTCCGAGTCTTTGGCCCCAAACAGCTTCGCTAGCAGCCGTACAACAGCAAGACGCTCCTCACCATCGTTGCTCTGCAAATAAAACCACACACAAAAGTGTTACATGTAGTTGAGATTATTAACATCTCTCCTCAAACCTCTATACTGTGTTTATTTATAATTAAAAAAAAATGTCCAGAAACTATCTGTCTTGTGCTCAGACCCACACGTCTGGTGTAATTATGCAAGTCAGTAAAACTGCACTGTTCGTATTTGCCTGTAAAATCTCAATAAACAAAGTGTTTGTGAACGTAAATGATAGTGACTGTAAATAATAAATGGTTAAATAAAGTTTACAACAACAGCTTAAAAAAAAATCAAAGTCTAGACTGTGGTGTTTAAAATTACATAGAGCTTCCCTTTGCACTTTAAAAATCATTAACATTACCCCAAAAAACCTTTCTAAAAGGATACGTTTGACCGTAAGGTTTGGGTGGGTTTTAAGTGGTTTATCATCATTGTTTTTGTGAGTCAGCGCGTGTGTCATGTTGACCTTAAGCTTGAACTCCAGCTGTGGCATGACAGAAGTCAGCAGCAAGGGGTCGATGGCAAAAAGTTCCTGGATGAGGTCAAAGACGTGCTCTGAGAGATCACTGACTGATGACTTTCCCATCACTAAAACCTGATTGAAGAACTGGAGAAGTAAAAGCAGAGATTAAGGAGATGTTAAGAACTAATGATGACAATAAGTGGCTCTTATATTGATGAAAAGTAAATAAATGAGAGGGAAATAAACAGAAGCAAACTGAGGATGAATAATTAATATGTGAAAAATAAAATAACATTGATTTGTGGCTGATCCTCACATTTGCAATGCATGTCTCAATAGTCTGGACAGTCCTCTTCAGCAGTGTCTTCGCAAGATCATATGCCTGTTTATTCAGGTTCTGCTCCAAGAAGGAGAAACATTGATTGGCAAGTGCAACCATCAATAAAAACAATCAAGACAATTTCCACTAAATAAAAAGCTGTAGAGCTTCTTGCTTTAGCTAGATATTTATTATGGTTCAGTGTGTTAAAGACAGCTCATATAATAATAATAATAATTTTAAAAACGACTCTTACAACATTTGTGGTGTAAAGTGTAATGCTACAGGAGTGTAACCTTGTGTGCAGGGATGAGGTTGATTAGGATCGTGTCCAACAGCTCCTGTGTGACTCCGTCTCCCTCCAGGATGATAGAACTCATCAGGTCCATCATGTGCATCTGCACCTTCTGGTTATGGCTGTTACTGAGAACGAAGGAGTACAGAGAATTTTACTTAACATCAAACGCTGTGAGACAATACTCACAAAAAAACAAAACTTCTAATAAAAAAAAATGTTATACTAGTGGTAAAATTAATTTTAGTGTTGAAAGACCAACACACAAATATTCAAGGCTTTTATGCCCAACCATGTTAACGCCTCTAAGTCTCCATATTTTTCAGTTTAGAAAAACACAAACATCCGCAATGAAAAAGGTCAACAGATTCATTCGACAACAGAGATCTTACTTGATGACGGAGAAAAGTGTTTTGAAGAGCTGGATGAAGATCTCATTGCAGTCCTCCAGTTCAAAGCAGATATTGTACGACTTCACCCAAGCAAGATTCTATAGAGCACAAAAGAAACCCTTATCTCCGACAACCAGTTCAACCATGACTTTTCCCTGAAGCACATTTCTGTCAAAAAACTATAATAACTAACTGAAATCAATCAGTCAATATCTAATAGGTTTATCTGAAACACATGCATCCAAGATCATGTTCACACTACAAATTACAAATTTTGGCAGAAATCCTTTATTTTTTCCTCACATGGTTGTTTGAATTATCATTTAAATATATTATATGGTATATGGTATATGATACCCTTGTATCAGTAAGTTGTTTTGCAATCAGAGCTGGAAAGAATGATCTCAGCATGTCTCGCCTGCTGTGGCACATAATTGTGATGAGTGTCTCACTTCAGTGATGCAATAGTTGGATGAAATGTGACGGGACCATTCAGACTGAGGTCACTTTAAAAAAGACTGGCTATGTATCCAGTTTATTCCCACATGTGAAAGTGGCCTGGGCCGGATTAAGAAATAAAATAAATAAATCAGATTTGTGCTGGTCAAACTGTAATAAAAAGATCCGATATGGGTCACACATGAGCAAAACATCGTATTTGAGTCACTTTTTTGTTTCTATGAAACAAGCACCTCACCTCCAACAGGTAGAAATATCGGTTGAACTGAGGACTCTTGGTGTCTTCCAGTCCCTTTAACTGTCTGGTGATGAACAGAAAAATGTCCTGGAGAAAAGAGAAGTTTTAATTAAGACGTAGGTGCAGGAAGGAAAGATCTAAATGTCGCTGCAGCATACTGTATATTGTTCTGCTTCGGTTTGTTGGGATTAGATTTCTAGACCAGCTTGTAGCATTTTTTTTTTTTTATGAGAGAGCAGAAAGATGAAGATGGTTAGTGGCTGCTAGAGGACTGTGTATGGTAACCTTTAAGCACAGTTAATTATCATCTAAGAAATGGTACATTAGCTTAGTACCAGTCAATTTAACAACTAATGAATCTGCAGACAGAAGTCAATTCAACTTGTATGTTCATAAAGGGTTTGGACAACGTCTACATACAGATGGTTCATAGTCAAGGCTCAAAGCCTTACCTTGAGTTTGTCATGGGAGGTGTAAGGGGCCTCAGGAGCGTAGATCCTAAAGATGTCAGCTAGACAGCAGGCCACCAGTAACCGTACATCTTTATTGGGGTTCCTTAGGAAGAATTCTGAGGCAAGGTGGAGCGCCAGGCCGAGATACTGCTGCTTCTCCTCTTCAGAGTCTTGATCCATGTCCATATAGGTCTTCACCACCATCTGATAAATACATGACATGGGCGGTTAAGTTTGTTGGCTTCTCTCCTGGTCACTGAGGAAACTGTACCGTTTCCTAATAGTTAAAACGTCATTAAAGCAGTTTTCATTAACAAAATGTTCTGTTTCTATTATCAGATTAAAGACTTTGACAAAGCAACTCACACACTGCCCCTCCCAGACACAAGTGACTAAGACAATTTACAATATAACTTTACCATAAATGTTCTCCTGTTCGTAAAACCTTTGGTTTTGAACTTCAGGTGCTGCCAGGTGTGTGACAGTCATAGATGTATGACTGGCACCTAATTGTCAGACATCAAATCCCATATCTCTGAAGACTTTTGGGATCAGCTTTGTCGTGCTTTAATTTATACTCGCGCGGTGTCTGCGTGTGGTCGTTTACGGCGTAGCTGACGCTGGTGAGTTTGCTCTCACACTCAACCATTGGGGGAACACGTAGTTTTGGTGTCGTTTTGCAGTTTCTCCTCCTAATCTGAAGGTGGCAGGGGTGCTATCGGCTGGTAAACTCACCAGGTCGGAGTTCTTTTGATAGTTCACTTCAGTTCATTAGGTATTTTCAGTTTTAAAACAACAATGGCGTCCAGTATGGTTCAATGTCTTTATTAGCTTGTAGAAGAAAACGAAGAAATAATTGGATCAACCTCTAATCAACTTGATCCACTGGTTATTGTTTTAAAAACGGTGGTTACTGCACAAATTCAGCGAGAAGATCCAGATATCCAGCAACACGTGATCCCAAACTGACCAATCACAAGGGAGTATCTCCGCGTCTGCGTAACAGGGGTGCACGTCAGGACTGGAAGAGGAGTATAAATCTCCACCTTTAGAGTGTTCAGCACAACCATGCTGGTTCACCTTCCACAACTTCTAGTTGAGGAATGGATTGCCATCCCACAGTAAACATGACCAGGGTGGTGACCAGCATAAGGGAGAGGAGCTGAGCTGTTGTGGCAGTGTATGGATCTTCCACATGCTACTGAGGTCCTTGACAGTGTAAATGAAGAGAACGAATGAAGTATAAAAAAGAGCCAATATGTGATGTTTTTTCCTCATTATTGAGAGTGCAATTATCCAATCCACTAGGCAACTTAAAACAAGAGTAATTAACAACAACAAGTACTGCAGGGGATATAGCACATTGTTTGGGGGTACTTACTAACACGTTCAGCTATGTTGCTTATTACACAGAAGCACAAAACTTACAAGTTGTACCTCATTGTCAACATGACTAATCAGGCTTTCCAACGATGTATAATACAACACCAACAGGCATTATTAATGGGTAGAAATAATCAACTAGACCCAAATTTAATCAGTTTTTGTTAGCAGAAATAATAAAATCTATGCTCAAAGAGCACAGACCCCAACAGCCCACCCAGTATCCCAGATATTTTGAACATATTAAAAATACATATAACCTACTCAATAATCGTATAGAAAAAAAAAGTGGAAAAACTAACTATCCCAACAATTCCTAGAATAAAAATGATACAGGAATTAATGATCTAAATATGGCTGCTAATGAGTTTAATAATTGTTTTTGTAAATGTGGGTCCTACTTTGGCTAGGAATATTACAATCACCGAAGAAAGGCAGACTCTAGAGAGTAAAAAGTATTAAAGAACCATATTCATACGGAAACAGATGAAGAGGATTTTATTGACGCTTTCAGAAAATTAAATAAATAAAAAAAAACAATGACTGTGATGAAGTTCATTTGCCCTCGGATTAAGACATAATTGAATACATGGTCAAACCTTTCAAACACATCTGTAATCAGTCCCTGATAAAGGGAGAATTTCCCCAGAAAATTAAATTAGCTAAAGTTTTACCCATTTCCAAAACAGGTGACAAACAGGTTCAAATTATAGGCCCGTTTCATTGCTACCGCAACTG